>NW_024070207.1:16630167-16703112 GCF_014754425.2 Oryx dammah
ACCACAGTTCAAAAGCATCAATTCTTCGGCGCTCAGCCTTCTTCACAGTCCAACTCTCACATCCATACATGACCACAGGAAAAACCACAGCCTTGACTAGACGGACCTTAGTTGGCAAAGTAATGTCTCTGCTTTTGAATATGCTATCTAGGTTGGTCATAACTTTTCTTCCAAGGAGTGTCTTTTAATTTCATAGCTGCAGTCACCATCTGCAGTGGTTTTGGAGCCCCCCCAAAATAAAGTCTGACACTGTTTCCACTGTTTCCCCATCTATTTCCCATGAAGTGATGGGACCGGATGCCATGATCTTTGTTTTCTGAATGTTGAGCTTTAAGCCTACTTTTTCACTCTCCACTTTCACTTTCATCAAGAGGCTTTTTAGTTCCTCTTCACTTTCTGTTCAACTGTGTGGAGTGGACAGTCAGATGTAATCATGGAAACCATCTCCAAAGAATTGTTACGTCATGTTTTTAGAAGTTGATATTGCAGGGTATAAGGGCTTCCCTGGTGGCTTAGAAGTGAAGAATCCTCCTGCAATGCAGGGTTCAACCCCTGGGTCAGAAAGATCCCCTGGAGAAGGAAAGGGCAACCCACTCCAGTATTCTTAGCTGGGAATCCCATGGACAGGGGTGCCTGGCAGGCTACAGTCCATGGGGTCACAAAAGAGTCAGACATGACTGAGCAACTAAACACAACAACTGCAGGTTATAAACAGACAGTCACATGGGCAGAAGGGATCGCCAACTGGAGGAAATGGCATTTGCAAAGGATTGGAGTTTTGGAAATAGAAAGTCACATAGTGGACACGGCAAGCAAGGTTTGGCTTGAGTGGAAGCTTCAGAAGTGAAACAAGAGAAATGGGGCTGGTGGAGAGAGAAAAAAGGAGGGAGAGAGGGGGATGGGTTGTTGAGATAACAGGGTTGTAAATAATTCTCGTGACACTTCAAAAAGAGACTAAAGCATTCACATTTGATCGTGTTACCAATTTTTATGTAGAGGTGCCTATGGTAAAAGTAATATTTGTGGAAGCTTATCCTGGCAAGGGGGTGTTGACCAGTTGGGGAGCAAGTAGAATCTGGGAGGCCAACCAGGAGGCTGTTGTAGTAATATGTAATAGGCCATGAGAATTGAGAAAACAGCAAAGAAGGGGTGAATCATAATACTGCAGATAACATGTAAATGATAAGACCCTGAGGGAAGATTTGATAATGGAAGAGGAAGGCAAAGGAGAAAGTATAAAATGACTCTTGGGTTGCAAGTCAGGAGAGCTGGCGTATGACACTGCTCTTGACAGTGACTGAGTGGGGATGCACTTGGATTTCCTTGTTACATTTTGGCTGGCAGTGCTGGGTCAAAGTCATGTCCTGAGCCAAATGAAAATATGGGACCAGAGAGAAGATTTGAAACCAGGAAAGATTTGCCAGCAAAATGGCAAAACAAAATGTAAATGCTATAGTAGGTGGTTTCAAGCCGAATTGAAGCAGCCAAAAGAGAACAAATTACAAAAGAAAAATGAGAGAGTAGCTCTCCTCATCATATGCCCTTTTTAAATGTAGATTTAATGATTGGTATTGACATGAAATGTTTATTCAGTATGACCTTCTAAGAAGTTCAAGTTATTACACTTAGACCCTAGAGTCTTAAAAAGGCTTTTAAAGAGTGTCTTTAAACACTTAATAGTCCAGACAGAATCTTAAAGCAATATAGAAGCATACAGTCCCTGTTAAATAAGCAGAGAGGCAAGATGGCAAAGCAATGAGACAAGTCAATTATCATGCAGACTATTAAATATGCTGTAATACAAGTTCAGATGAATGTGGCATAACCACCTAAGCATTTGCAGACAGTTTTATGCACCTAAATTTGAATGATTTCTCTTCATTTAAAACTACTGGAGCCATTACTTGTGTACGTGTGTGTGTGTGTTCATGTCTGTATTCTCAACTAGGAACTACAAACTACTGGTATTTTTGTTGCCTTTGGGCTTTCAAAATCTTCAAAATGGCATTCTCTATGCTAGAATGCTCTACTGTTGCTGCTGTTTAGTTGCTCAGTCATGTCCGACTCTTTTGCAACCCCATGGACTGAAGCCCACCAGGCTACTCTATCCATGGGATTCTCCAGGTCAAGAACACTGGAGTGGGTTGCCATTCCTTTCTCCAAGTGATCTTCCTAACCCAGGAATCAACCCTCATCTCCTACTTGGCAGGCAGATTCTTTATCACTGAGCTACTTGGGAAGCCCAGAATGTTCTATAAGTAGCCCCTAAAGATTTCAACATTTTAATTATTCTATATATAAAACAAAGCTAAATAGTTAAATTTGAATTATCTTCTTAGATGTTCACATCAGCAGTGTTTTAGACTGGGGTGGGGTCTATCTAGAGAACTGAAAATAGGTTTGTTGGTTTACAATCTTAAATATTTCACCTCAGATGTATCTAAGAGACAAGGACATAAAAGAAAAAAGTAGGCACCAAAGCCCCCCAAAACCTATTCCTTTGCCTTTTTCCTTAATTCACTGGACAAATTATCTTGAGTAAGAGGAAGCTTCTTTTTTCAGCCAAGGCTTAAAAAAAAAAAAACAAACAACCAAAAAACAGTGATTCTAATGGAGACAGATGGATCCTAGTTAATTCCGAGAAGCACCAAGATGTAATTTTAACCAATTTTTAAAACCAAAATGAAAAACAACTCTAGTGTACTGTATGTCAAACAATATTCATTTAACCTTAAAAGCCACATGTGTTGTTTATTCAAACCTCAATTATACTCTGAGTGGTACCCTATGGAGATGGAATGGCTTGGCTTTCTGGTAATGAGAGAAATGGAGAACAAGCATTTGAAAAGTGGTCAAGAGCTAGGCTAAAATTCAGACTGTTTATAACTCCCATTGCTCCTATTAATCTCTGATTGGTCAGAGCAGGTCACAGAAGTAAACCTTGTATTCTCAAAAGGACTAAGTGTACAATGAGATTATGAGATACCCATGAAGATAAACCTCAGACAGCAAAACTACGCCAGCATGTGGCCACTTCTGAACCACACTCATCACAAATAGGCTGCCCATAGATTCTCATTTATCTGGGACAGCTCAGTTTTATGTCTGTTTTGCTGGCAGGCATAATTGTTAAGATTGCTTCTTTCACTTTCAAAAGTGTCTTGGTTGGGATGATAAATTCCATGGTTACTCTAATCATAAGGCAAATAGAAATTGTAAATGAATTTCCAAGACAAGGGGAAATGATCTCCTTGACAAGGAAAACTGATCTCTGTATTTTCTGAGGAACACGTTGAAATCAGCAGAATCAAGGCAATAACTAAGGGTGTTTGAGGAAAAGTGGGAGTAAGTAGAGGGAAAAAACTGATCGTGAAATCTCAAGGTAACTATGTACCAGGTTCCTTGGTGGGCCACTTTATAACCAGTGCTCAACACCCAAGCTGGAGATGAAAAAGAGAATGGAAGCAGAAGACTTGGTTGGGGAGCGGGGTGGGGAGCTACTGCCAAATATCTAATTCTATAAATTTGTTGGTGAGGGAGCAAGTGTGCTCTAGTATCTCATAAGGTGGACAGTCGTTTTTTAAAAACTTATTTTGTATTGGGGTATAGCCCATTAACAAACAATGGTGTGACAGTTTCAGATGAACAGTGAAGGGACTCAGCCATACATATACATATATCCATTCTGCCCCAAACCTCACTCCCATCCAGGCTGAGACATAACATTGAGCAGAGTTCCCTGTACTATACAGTAGGTCCTAAACTCCCTAACCATCCCTTCCCTCTACCCTTCCCCGCTGGGAAGCATAAGCTCATTCTCTACGTCTGTGAGTCTGTTTCTGTTTTGTAAATGAGTTCATTTGTATCATTTCTTTTTAGATTCCACATATGAGGGATGTCATATATCTTTCTTTGACTTACTTCACTCAGTATGACAATCTCTAAGTCCATTGATGTTGCATCAAATGGCATTATTTCATTCTTTGTAATGGCTGAGTAATATTCCACTGTATATGTACCACATCTTCTTTATCCATTACTCCTGGACAGTCCTTTTTTTTTTTTTTTTAAAGAAAATACCTTGCTGTCAAATAAAGCACTTAATTGTTTGAGCTGTCAATTTTAAGCTCTTAGCGCTTTAAACAAAATACCTGCTCGAGAAATACTAAGACACAGACAAGGAGGGAACTCCTGCCACCAGTGGCAAGCCAAATCAGAAGGGGAGTACAAAAGTATTATCCAGAAAAATCAGAAATGTCTGTTTTTTTTTTAATGTACTGTGAGAATGTGCATGTGTTTGCAGGAAGGCATCATAAAAGAGGGAGTAATGAAACTTAGTTAGACATGGCCCATGACCCACATTCTGCTCTTTCAATGGAGATGTGATTAAACAGATCAACGTTTATGGTTAGAAATGGGGTCTTTACATCCCAGGGTAGTCCCAATGACTCTTCTGGAAGTGTTAGTATATCTGGCCCTTGGGAGCAGAGAAATCACGAAGTCTGCTCCTCCCAGTAGCCTCAGACTTAACAGTCCCTGAAGTTGCTTCACACCCTCAACCTGAGAGGCAGCATAGTAATAATGGCAAAGAAAAGAGCTGGAGTCAGACCGCTTGGTCCAAATCCTGATTCTGCCCCTTCTCACCTGTGTGACTTTGAGCACATGAATGAACCCATCTGTGCTTCAGTTTCCTTCTTTATAAAATTGAGACAATAATACCTACCCATATGGTTGTGAGGATGAAATGAATTAGTATATGCAAAGAGCTTAGGACAGTGCCTAGCACACTGTGTTATATGTGTTAGCTATTATCCACCCTCCCTCTTCTTCCTATCCTTTTCCTCCATTTCTTCTTTCTTCTTCTCAAGAGTAGCCCACATGTGGGGAAAATCCAACTTAAGGAACCTTCACAAGTGTGCTTCCCAATGGCTCAGAGGGTAAAGAATTCAGCTGCGATGCAGGAGACACAGGAAATGTGGGTTTGATCCTTGGGTCAGGAAGATTCCCTGGAGGAAAGCATGGCTACCCACTCTAGTATTATTGCCTGGAGAATCCCATGGACAGAGGAGCCTGGTAGGCTACAGTCTATGGGGTTGCAAAGAGTCAGACACGACTGAGTGACTAAGCACACACGCACAAGTGTGCAATACATTTAACAAAAGAAAGCACCTGTATTTTTTTAAAAATGAAGCCTAACAGAGAAAATTTATGTCTACACATAGAAAGGGAATAATTTAATTTCTAAAGCCAGGGTCCTGGAGACACCAAGAAATAAAAATGGCTGCAGACAGATTCCTTCAGCTCATTCCTTCTAAACTAATGATTAGATTCTCTCATCATTATGCTAGTACCTTCTCCCTTTTCATTTTTATTTAGAAAAGGAGTCTGCATTTTAATTAAACCTCTTTTTCTCTCTTTGCTTAAAGTAATGCATGAGAGGACAGATAACTGCTCCTATGGGAGGCAGTGCAAATTACATAGCCATAAAGTTGAGTGTTAAAAATTTGAGTACCCAAATAGAGTCCTGTGCTACCACCTTCAAAAATGGAAAATAACAAGCAGGATGGAAGAAGGAAACTTAGTGATCTACCATTGTTTACTGCCTGGTCAACGTGGAAATGAAAAGCAATCAGTTTAGGGTCCTTCTTCTTTCCATGAATACCACTTTGGCTTCCTGGCCCCATCCAAAGAGGACTGGACTAACTGGTGGGAGCAGAAGACGTGGGTCTGATTTTAATAGCCAAAAACAAGGAAAAAGTGGATGGAGTCATTCCAACAATTAGCTTAAACCAACTGGATAATTATATCAAATGTTCACTTTGCCTGGGCCATGGAGACCTGGACTTTAGAAATTCTTACAGTTACAGTGTAGGTAGTGTTCGAATATGATTCCTCTGCCTAACATCACTCTTCTTTCTGATGTTTCTTTTTCCTCTGTTTATAGTGTCAGTTAACAAATCAGATTAACTTCCACAAACGTTGAAGTCTAAGTGTTCATGAAGTCTATTCTAATGAGAGTAATGGGCATACCCAGTAATGTGTTTCTGAGCAGTCATGGTATATCCCTTGAAGTAGTCAGAAGGACAAGGCTGAAAGAAGAGTGGCTTTAACCACCCATGAAGAAATAATTGCTCTGAAATGCTTCACTGGGAATTTCTTATTTTTATTGTAGAACCAGACTCATAATACACATGAAAAACCCTCCAGCCCAGCAACGGGATGGGGCATTATTGACCTTGACAGGATACCCCAGATGGCCAATTAGGAATCATCACTATTAATTTGTTAAACTCAGTATGAACGTCAGTGCTGTCCCATCCGCTGTCTGAGGGCTTTCTGTCTAAAGGAAACGTTCTAGACATAAAAGACATGCCAAGAAGGAACATGACGATTTTAGAGGACTGGGAGCCCTGGGATTGTCAGCAAGGATGTGAAGATGAATTCTGACCACAGGGGATGGAAAGAGAACAAAAACCACCTGAAAGTTTCCATGGAAGAAGAGAGCTTCCAGTTGGTGTTTAGAAGAGGAGCCGTAGACAAGGATAGAAAATCTCTAAGATAGTCCCATGTTCATGAACACGAATGATTCACTTTTGAAAAGGAATTGCTAGTGGTGGTCAAACTCTTCTACAGCTATGAAAAGATTGAGTGTTTCAATACATTTTGAAGTTTAGGCAAGAACATACAATCTCAAAAATTATTGAGTTATTTTTATTTTTTTTAAAGGAGTTTTTTGCATTAGCAATGTTTCCTTCCTACCATTATGACCAGGAGATGGGAGTGTTTCTGCAGAAAATGTGGGCAAAAAGAAAATGAGATCCTGACTGATATGTAAGGATCTATATTTAAAGTTGTTATTTTCTCTTGTTTCCCTTGATTTTGAAAACTTTGAAAATTTTGGTAGATTCTTATGATGTTAAAAAAATGAAATAGCTCACATACCACTTCCCTCAAGATCTCTGGGTTCAGCAAAGATGGCATCTGAGGTGTAATTTTGCTGCTTTTTTGGAAATGGAAATCAAGAGTCTTAGGTAAAATGGCAGATGTCTTGAACACTGACAAACTGCTTTTAAACAATTGGTTCCAGTTTCAGTTACCATGAAGGAGTTAGCAAAAATATCTCAATTTCACAAAAAGAGATTCAATTTTCACCTGGGCTAACTGGAGATATGTTGGATAAATGAGCTTGGGTTGAGTAAGTTGTAAGGTCAGTCATTTCTCCGGCCTCCCTAGGCAGGACTACATTTTTGAGTGCTTTCCAAAAAGCTTTACATAACTGTGGCTCTCTTTCCTCTTAGCAAATCCATCATAAGTTATATGCTTAGTATTATGCTAAGGGCAAAAGAGGAAGAAGATGGTCCTTTCCTCATAGAACTTCCCAGTTGAGGAGCCAAGACTCATAAAACAGTGAATATAATAATGTGAAAATGTCAAAGTGTCAGTCACTCAGTCGTGTCCAACTTTTTGTGACACCACAGACTACAGCCCACCAGGCTCCTCTGTCCACGGAATTCTCCAGGCACGAATACTGGAGTGGGTTTCCATTTCCTTCTCCAGGGGATCTTCCTGACCCAGGGATCAAACCTGGGTCTCCTGCTGCTGCTCCTACAACCTGACCAAGCCCTGGAAGTGGTCAAAGAAGGAGACCAATGAGGACTAGAATGATCAGGTAAGGCTATTTAAATGAGATGCATGCAGCACTATTTACTATAGCCAGAACACAGAAGAAACCTAGATGTCTATCAATAGACGAATGAGTAAAGAAGATGTGGTACAGACATACAATGGAATATTACTCAGCCATAAAAAGAAATGAATTTCAGTCAGTTCTAGTGAGATGGATGAACCTAGACCCTGTTATACAGACTGAAATAAGTTAGAAAGAGAAAAATAAATATCATATATTAATGCATATATACAGAATCTAGAAAAATAGTATTGATGCAGGGAAGGAATGGAGACACAGATGTACAGAACAGACTTGTGGACACAAGTCCCCCACACAAGAGGGGGAGGGAAAGAGTGGGACGAATGGATAAAGTAGAATCAACATATATACACTATCATATCATGTGTAAAATGCATAGCTGGTGAGAAGTTGCTGTATAACACAGGGAGCCCATCCTGGTGCTCTGTGATGACCTAGAGGGGTGTGGGAGGAGGGGAGGGAAGCTCAAGAGAGAAGGGACATATGTATAATTATGGCCCATTCACATTGTTGTATGGCAGAAACTAACAACATTGTAAAAATTAAAATAATAATAATAATAAAAGAGCCGCAACTTTAGCTAGAGTCTTGAAAGATGGGCAGGATCTTAATTGATAAAAGAGGGGTAGGAAATTCTTCCAAGCTTGTGGGGAGTAAGAGTTAAGAGAGGCACATAACAGGAGGTAGGGTCAAGACAGCAGCAGAGGAAGATTCTGAACTCACCTCCCATGGGCATACCAAAACTTCAACTACTTACAGAGCAACCACCTCTGAGAGTGACCTGAAGACTACCAGAAGATATTTTCCACAACTGAAGATATACAAGGAACCACGATGAGACAGGTAAGGGGGTGGAGACTGCCATCTAGTCAGGACCCACACTCCTGGCAAGGTGAGAGGGATATAAACATGAATGTCCTCCCTGAGGAGCGAGGGGTCCAAGCTCCACATTGGACCCCTCAGCCCAGGAGTTGTGCACCAGGAAGAAGAGCAAAACAGCTGGTTTTGAAAACCAGTGGGGTTTACATTCAGGAGAGCTGGAGGGCTGAAGGTGTGTTCAAAAACTCACCCACTCTGAGAGTAGCAGAGAGGCAGGAGGCAACTGGGACTCCACTGGGAACACAGATGCTGGTGGCAGCCATTTCTGTAAACTCACTCTACTGTGCTGACACTGGCACTGGTAGGCACCATTCTGGAATCCTCCCTCTAGCCTATTACCACTGGGGACTGCCCAATCTACCAGTGTACCCATAGCAGTCGTAAGCCACCAGGTCCCACAACCAGCCATGCCTGGGGCCTGCCCTACCCACCAGTGTACCCACAGCATTAAACTCAAAATGTGTTAAATACTTAAATATAAGACCTGATACCATAAAACTTGCAGAAGAAAACACAGGCAGCATGCTGTTTGACATTAGTCTTAGCAATATTTTTTGGATCAATCTCATTAGGCAAGGGGCTTCCTGGTGGGGTATGAGTGAAATAGGCAAAGGGAATGAAGGGGTACAAGCTTTCAGTTACAGAATAAGTCACAGAGATATAATGTACCACATAGGGAATATAGTCAATAATATTGTAATAACTTTGCATGGTGATAGATGGTTACTGTTTTGGTGATCAATGCATAATGTATATGAATGTTGAACACTTAGAAACAAATATAATATTGCATATAGAAAAGAGAGGCATATAACAGGGCTGAAGGTGGGGAGGACATGGCATATTATAAAAAGAGAAGTGCCAGTCTAGAGAAGAAAGTGTGTGTGTTGGTGTTGGAGAAATAAGGATGGGTAGGAGAAGGCACTGGTGACCCACTCCAGTACTCTTGCCTGGAAAATCTCATGGACAGAGGAGCCTGGTGGGCTGCAGTCCATGAGGTCGCTAAGAGTCAAACACTACTGAGCGACTTCACTTTCACTTTTCACTTTCATGCATTGGAGAAGGAAATAGCAACCCACTCCAGTGTTCTTGCCTGGAGAATCTCAGGGATGGGGGAGCCTGGTGGCTGCCGTCTATGGGGTCGCACAGAGTCGGACACGACTGAAGCGACTTAGCAGCAGTAGCAGCAGCAGTGAGTTAAGGAAGAGTCCGACTGTTTGACAGAGGACCGTTAAAGATAAGCTGCAGAACTCAGATTAGATAATATGGTAAGAAATGGTAAACATGGAACAACATGATCAAGTAGTTCCTTAAGAAGTGAAGCCTGAACTTGAGTATTTGCAGCAGGTACAATGCAAGAAGGATAGTATAGATACTTCTATAAAATAGGGTAAATAGGGTGGCTGGTTTCATGGTGGGATCAGAAGTCACGGATTCTAGGAGGACAGGACTGCCACCAGTTATACCCAGAACTTTTGGGTCAGTTCTCCCAAACCCTGGGGGTACAGAGAGTGAAGAGGAATATGGTGTGAGTTGAGGCCAGAGAGATGGTCTTGAGTCTTCCTTCACCTCCCTGAATAGATCAGCCTCTGTCAATTATTGGCTTTTATAACACCTTTCCTTCATAGCATGTGGCATGATTATGATTTCATATTCACTTGTCTCAATATCTGATATATGTCTATCTTCCTCATTAAATTCTATGAGGGCTGGTTCCATGCCTGCTTTGTTTACCATGGTATCTCCAGTACCCACACAGTGCCAGGTACTTAGTGGTTGCAAAACAAATGTTTGTTGAATGAAAAAAGGTAGATATTTATACTTGGGCTACTCTAAGCCTAGTGGTAAAGAGCCTGCTTGCCAGTGCAGGAGACATGAGACCTGGGTTTGATCCCTGGGTCTGGAAGATCCCCTTGGAGAAGGGCACAGCAATCCACTCCGGTATTCTTGCCTAGAGAATCCCATGGACAGAGAAGCCTGGTGGGCTACAATCCATAGGGTCACACAGAGTCAGACATGACTGAAGCAACTTAGCATGCATGCATACAAGTGCTATGTATGTACACCATCTACCAAATGCAGGCTTGGCTGTCAAAATGTGATAGCTTACCCCAAATATGTCTCCCTTGCTTAACATCCAAGAACATAGCCTTCCCCTTTGCTTTGGCAAGATAGGCAGAAGACAGGAAGCAGAAATGATAAATGGTGGAAAGAAGCTGGGACTGGGTTTGGGTTTAAGGCCTGCCTGCCCAGAATGTGACCATAGTACAACCTCTGAAGAGTTTTTTTTTTCCTGCTGATAAAGTTTTCCTTATGGTTCCAGTGGCTGTGTGCACTATGCTTCCAGTCTAGATGAGGTTTGCTGAAGTGCCAGCAATGACACACCCTGCCAACACTCTCCTGACTGTCCTAGCCTCAAAGACAAGTCTAAACAACTGAGACTGGGGTTGAGATTCAATTCATGGCTAAGATTGCTGTCTGACCCAGGAAGAAAGGCACACATTAGTGTTTGGTGACAGTGCAGAGACTATTTCAATGGGGTCTTTTATAATAAGGTTTGTAAGTTCAGCGCTCAAAAGGTTATTTCCTCTGCAGTATTTTGCCTGCAATTAGGGCAGCCAGCATAGAAGAGAAATGTGTCTGGGTTCCCTGCTGAATGAGTAATATGCTTACACAAGGTATACCTTTGTAAAAACATCATTTCAACAGAAAAAAAAAATAACTAGGTGCTTCGAAAATTAGAACTTCAAAGGAGATTCAATTACATTATATACAACTGAAAGATGTAAAGACATTAAAGACAGAGAAAAAAGCATCAATTTTATGAAAGTGTAAGATTTAGTCTTGAGAGGGGAAGATGAAAGAGAATGGTTTATTTAGGCTGGAGAAGAGATGGCAAAGAGAGAACTTCATGAATTGTTAAGTGTGTGAAGGGGCAGGACACGATCAGTAACAACTAGCTTTTATCTGTTGCTTCTGAGGACATAACAAAAAGAAAAGAAATTTAAATCATGACAAGAAAACCATTGAGAAGATAGTTAATCCCAGGATCTGTTGCCATGAGAAGGACTAGAAATAAACTTCTGTATATGTAAATTAAGAAAATAAAAGGCAAGACTATTGGAGATAGCTAAGGTGCAATTCTACTTAATCCCAGGGTAATAAATATAGTCATAATGCACTCACACTTCACTTATTAAGCAGTAACTCTTTGCTGGACTTTCTCTTAGCCTTCTGTCATCTCAGTTAATTTTTACAACCTCTCTGTTGGTTGTAGATATTATAATAACATTGACACAGCTGAGAGATTCGAGGTCCTGAATGGTTGTGTCTTGCCCAAGATAAAATTACTAGTTGACTGTAGCTCTGCCAGGTCAAAACTATGTCCTCTGGCTTCAGAGCCTATCTGTATTGCACTCTATTGCCTTTTGGATGCAATACTACATCTTTTTGCACTTTCCTTTATCAATTGTTCTTCAGTTTAGATTTCACATTGGTTTCCCCAAACAAAATCACCTTAACCTAACAACTGGATTATAGCAATTAGCTGGTTATATTAGTAACCACGTGTATGCCTCTGCTAAAAATGGATTCTCTTGGGTGTGCAGAAAAGGGAACCCTTGTATACTATGGATGGAAATGCAAATTGTACAGCCAACATGGAAAATAGTAGGGAGGTTCCTTAAAAAATCTAAAAGTAGAGCTGCCATATGAGCCAGAAATTCCATTCCCAGGCATATATCCAGAAAAGAGAAAAACTCTAATTGGAAAAGATGCATACACCCCAATGTACATAGCAGCACTATTTATAATAGCCAATACATGGAAGCAACCCAAGTCCCCATTGACAGATGATTGGTTTAAGAATATGTGAGATATATATATATATATATGTATACAGATATATATACATACATATATAATAGAATATTACTCAGCCATAAGAAAGAATAAAATATTGCCATTTGCAGCAATGTGGATTGACCTAGAGATCGTACTAAGTGAAGTAAGTCCAACAAAAACAAATATTATGTGGTATTACTTATACATGGAACCTAAAAATACAAATGAATCTATATACAAAACAGAAACAGACACAAAAACAGAAAACAAACTTATAGTTACCAAAGGGGAAAAGGGTAGGGAAGGGATAAATTAAGACTATGGGATTAACAGATACAAAGTAGTATACATAGAGTAGATAAGAAACAAGAGTTTACTACATAGCATAGGAAACTATATTCAGCATCTTTAATAACAACCTATGATGGAAAATAATCTGAAAATTACACACACACATATATATAATTAACTGGATCATTTTATTGCACATCTGAAACTAACACAATACTGTAAATAAACTATACTTCAATTTTAAAAAATGGGCTCTCTTCTCTTTGGAGTGGACTCAAGCTGGATGGGAAAGGAGGTAAGGAACAAGAGTCTTTCCTGGCTGAAAGTTCATAGCTGTACTGAGGGACAGTACACACACTGTGAGAAACAGGTATGGAAAGATCCAGCACCTTATTGAAGCATGCATTAAATTAGGCTGCAACTAAATTCATGCTGACCTGTAAAGGCTGGTGCAAAGAGCATAGTAAAAAAAGATGAGCCTGTATGCATACTAAGAATAAGGTCATTTCTTTCTAAAAGAAATATTAGTTATAGTGTGCTAAAGTAAGGTAGGGAATAAAAAACAATATGAGGGATCAGCTAATTTCCTATTGACCATGAATGAATGTAAAGCCAGTACCATCACCACAGTCAGTCAGTAATTTAGAGGAAGAAAAAACAAAAGCAATATCTTATTTTTGTTGTTGTTGTTTAGTTGCTAAGTCATGTCTGACTCTGCGACCCCATGGACTGTAGCCCACCAGGCTCCTCTGTCTAGGGGATTTCCCAGGGAAGAATAGTGGAGTGGGTTGCCATTTCCTTTTCCAGGGAATCTTCCCAACCCAGGGATCGAACCTGCATCTCCTTCATCAACAGACAAGATTCTTTATCACTGAGTCACCAGGGAAGACCAACATCTTATTTTAGTAGCATCTAATTCCAACCATGATTAACTTTCTAGCAATATTTCCAAGCTAGTGTGTGTTCATTCAACACCTACTCTGTGCTTAGCACAGTGGGATAAAAAAGATGAGCCCAAAATAGTTACTGCCTTGAAGAACATATATTGGTAGGAATGATAAGACATGGGCACATATAATAAAAGACAAAAGGTTCAGTTCAGTTCAGTCGCTCAGTCGTGTCCGACTCTTTGCGACCCCATGAATCGCAGCACGCCAGGCCTCCCTGTCCATCACCACCTCCCGGAGTTCACTCAGACTCACATCCATCGAGTCCGTGATGCCATCCAGCCATCTCATCCTCGGTTGTCCCCTTCTCATCCTGCCCCCAGTCCCTCCCAGCATCAGAATCTTTTCCAATGAGTCAACTCTTTGGTTATAAATGCCACTGGAGAAGCACAGGTGAGGTCCTGAAAAGTCCTAGAGAGGAGGGAGTTTAGTCCTAATTTATAGGATTAAAAAAAAAAAAATCATGGACGAGGTAGTGTTTGAGCCAGCCTCTGAAGGAGAAGCAGGATTTAGGGGTAGAGAAACTGGAATGAAGGTGGGAAGGCAAAGAAGAGAGAAAGACGCTCCCACTAGTATTTATCCAAATCAAAACCACAGTGAAGTATCACCTCACATGTGTCAAAATGGCCATCATCAAAAAGGTCTAATAAATGTTGGAGAGCATGCCAAGAAAAGAGAATGCCCCTACACTATTGGTGGGAACGTAAATTGGTACAGCCACTGGAGAGAACAGTATGAAGGTTCCTTAAAAAACCAGAAATAAGAGTTATATGATCTAGCAATCCCACTCCTGGGCATATATCCAGAAAAGAGAAAAATTCTATTTGCAAAAGATATATGCACCCCAATGTTCATAGCAGTACTGTTTATAAGAGCCAAGACATGGAAGCAATCCAAATATCCATCAATCGAGGAATGGATAAAGAAGATGTGGGACATATATACAATGGAATATTAGTCAAAAAAAAAAGAATGAAATCATGCCGTTGCCAGCAACATGGATGGACCTAGAGATTATCATCTATGAGTGAAGTAAGTCAGAGAAAGACAAATATGATATCACTTATATGCATAATCTAAAAAAATGATACAAATGAACTATTTACAAAACAGAAAGAAACTCAGAGAACAAACTTTTGGTTACCGGGGTGGTGGGGGGAGGATGGGGGAATGAATAGATTAGAAGTTTTCGACTGACATGTACACACCGCTATATTTAAAATGGATAACCGAAAGGACTACTGCATAGCACAGGGAACTCTGCTTAACATTCCATAATGACCTAAATGGGAAAAGAATTTGAAAAAGAATAGATACACGTATAACTTCTTTACCAGCTGAGCCACCAGGATAGCCCAAGAATACTGGAGTGGGTAGCCTATCCCTTCTCCAGTGTATCTTCCCAACCCAGGAATTGAACCGGGGTCTCCTGCATTGCAGGAAGATTCTTTACCAGCTGAGCTATCAGTAAGCCTTCCCATACATTACTGCCAGCTTAATCTTCCAAAGAGAGAGCCTTAACTATGTTACACCCCTACTCAGAAGTCTTTATGCTGACACACATTGTACTTACTCAATGCCAGTCACAGTTCTATGCATTTTACAGATATGAACTCATTTAATCTCATGACAACCCCGGGTGGAGGGAGGTTGTGATTATTAACCTCAATTTATAGATGATGAAACTGAAGCAGAAAGAGGTTAAGATCTTTGCTGTATACCTGAAACTAACACAACACTGTTAATCAACTCTACCCCAATATAAAATAAAAAATTAAACAAAACAAAATAAACAAAAAAGACAAATGTGACCTGAGGACTACCTATGTTAGCATCTGAGGAGGCTGCATTTGAGCTAGGGCTTTAGGAGTAGGCAGGATTTTTACAGGCGAAATCCGAGGGAAAGGATTTTCTAGAGACAGGTAATATTCTCTCCTTTCAAGTCTTACTGTGCATGTTGTATAGATACAACTAAGGAAGCCATTTTGTCACCTTTTCTTCCCAGCCTTATCGTGAAATGGCTGCTTGCTCATTCACCCTAAACTGGCTTACCATATGGCTGGGATTAGATGCTCTGACCAATCAGAGACTGACATTGGTTACTCTTTTATTGGTTTTACTAAGGTTTCAAACTTTTAAGATGTTCAATTTAAGTGCACCAAATTCAGATGTAAAACCACCATTTCAGGCCACCCTCAGTCATCTACATTGTTGTAGGGATGGTTCCTCAAAGCGAAAGTCTATGGACCACCTGCATCAGAATGGATGATGAGGCCAGTTTAAAAGCATATCCCAGGGCCCCTCCCCAAGGCCACCAAAAGAGAATCTCTGTGGTTGTGGTCCAGGGAGGTGAAATTCAACAATTTCTCCAGTAATTCTAAGCACACTGAAGTTCAAAAGATATTGAGGGGCTGAGGAGAGAGCAAAGGCACAAACGTGAGAGAACACGAGAACAATGTGGGAAGAACCTGAGGTGCAAGAATGCAAGCATGTGGACCTATAAAGGTAATTCAGAAGACCTTCACTGTCAGAGTCAGGGGTGGACACATTCTGCAGGCACCAGGGAGCCATTCCTTTCAGTGGCAGAGTGGAGTGGTTAGGAGCCTAGAGTCCAGAGCCAGACTTCCACGGTTCAGATCTTAGCTCTTTGACTCACTAGCTACACAACCTTGAACAAGGATCTTAACCTCTTTCTGCCTCAGTTTCATCATCTATAAATTGAGGTTAATAATCACAACCTCCCTCCACCCGGGGTTGTCATGAGATTAAATGAGTTCATATCTGTAAAATGCATAGAACTGTGACTGGCATTGAGTAAGTACAATGTGTGTCAGCATAAAGACTTCTGAGTAGGGGTGTAACATAGTTAAGGCTCTCTCTTTGGAAGATTAAGCTGGCAGTAATGTATGGGAAGGCTTACTGATAGCTCAGCTGGTAAAGAATCTTCCTGCAATGCAGGAGACCCCGGTTCAATTCCTGGGTTGGGAAGATACACTGGAGAAGGGATAGGCTACCCACTCCAGTATTCTTGGGCTATCCTGGTGGCTCAGCTGGTAAAGAATCCACCTGCAATGCGGGAGACCTGGGTTCGATCCCTGGTTTGGACAGATCCCATGGAGAAGGGAAAGGTTACCCACTCCAGGATTCTGAGCTGGAGAATTCCATGGACTGTATAGTTCATGGGGTTGCAAAGAGTCAGACATGACTGAGTGACTTTTCACTTTCAACGTATGGGAGTCAACCACCCATTTGCTACTAGCAAATCCTATCATATTTTCCCTCTATTTCAGTGGCTCTCAACCTTGGCTGCACATTGGAATCACCTCCTTCACCCCACTTTCCCCTTACCAAGGTAATTCCAATATGTACCCACAGCCAAGAACCAGTGTTCTAAATATTGTACCCACAGCCAAGAACCAGTGTTCTAAATATACAGTCATCCTTTGGTATCCTCAGGACATTGGTTCCAAAGGACCCTTGCAGATACCAAAATGCAAGGACGCTCAAGTCCCTTATATCAAGTGGAACTGTATTTGCATATAGCCTATATACACACTCCCATACACTTTAAATCATCTCTAGATTACTTATAATACCTAAGTATTAGAAGTCGGGAATACAGTGTAAATGGTTGGTAGCCCACAGCAAATTCAAGTTTTGCTTTTTGGAACTTTCTGGATTTATTTTTTCTCCAATATGTTCAGACCATGGTTAGTTAAATCTGAGGACTCAGCACTTGCTGTATTTCAAATTTGTCCATTATTCATTATTGAGTCCTCAGTTTATGGAAGACAGTGTCCTAGGTCCTTTTCCTGCATTATCTCATTTAAACTTAACAACAGTTTGGAGGTTGGTGCTAACATAATCCTCAATGTAAAGACTGCTAGAAAGGTGAGTACATACATGGCTCATGATCACCCAGCTTGAAAGTAGCAGGACTGGGATTAGAATCAAGGCAGCCTGGCTCCAGAAGACCCCAGTCTGAACCACTACTCTATGCTGTGTCCCCCACCCTGAATCTTGGCCTCTCATACCAGAGAGACTGCTACATCCATCCTCTTGGTCTCTCTACTTGTCTTCTTTCCTCCCTCCATCTAGTCTGGATACAATAACCAGTGAGATCTTGTAAGACATCAACTGGATCACATCACGTCTCCTGCACAACCTTCTAGTGGCTTTCCAATGCACTTCAAAATGGAAATCCAAACTTGTTACCATGGCCTTGAAGGTCCTGCATCATCTGACTCCTGTTCACCTCTCCGGTCTCACCAAATGTCAGTTATGACCACAATCACTATATTCCTGCCACACTGGTCCCAAGCTCCTTGAATGCTCTAAGCTCTTCCTTGCCTGGTCCTTTGAACTTTCTTTTCTTTCTGCTTGGTATACTCTTCCCCCAGGACCTTTGCATGGATGACTCCTTTTCATCTTTCAAGTCTGAGCTTAAATGTCATCTCAGAGAAGCCTTTCCAACAACTCAACTAAATGCCTTCACCTCTTATTTTCTATCTCAATCCCTTGTTTATTTACTTTACAGTATATGCATTGTTTATATTTAGATATTTGTTTGCTTGTTTGTTTATTGTCTTCTCTGGTAAAATGTGGGTTCCACAAGGGCAAAGAACATACCCTGGCTACTATGTATGCCACATATGGTTATATAGGTTGTGTCCTGAATAAGGGTGCCTCAGCTAAGGAGGTATATTCACAAGGATTTTCTGGCAAATGGCAAGTCAAGTATCTTAAGTAAGGTGATCCTTTCTGTAATTCACATGAAGATGCCATACAGTCTAGCAGCGCCCTGTATGACTGCTATGTTTACCATTATGTATCCAGCTTCTAGCACAGTGCTGAGCATATAGTAGATGTTCAATGAGCATGTTAACTAGATGGAAGGGAAGAAGACAAAATCAGGAGGGAAAGTGGGAAAAGGGGGGGATATAAAGGACTGCTGATAGACTTGGTAATCTGAGAAGAGGTAATAAAGGAGAAATTAAAGGTAATGCTGTTTGATCTTGGAACCCTAAAGAATAAAAAGAGTACTGTCATCAAAGAAATGAAACTCAAAGAAGAAACAACTGGCTTTGAGAAGATGACAATTCCAGTTTGAATATAATTTGAGAAGATGATGCCTTCCATTTTGCTGTTATTGAGTTTGTCAGCATTTTACTGTGGGATTTTAAAAATACCCCTACCTTTGCCCAGCATAATCTTCAAAATGGTCACATCAATGCTTTGGGAGGCCAAGTCTTCCTGTTAAGGCTGTGTATGGAAAAGCCCTACGTTTTACAATAATGGAGGGGCCAAGCGAGATGAATCTCACCCCTCTCCCCCTGTGTGCCGCAGTGCAGTTTCTTTCGGGCAGTTACCCTTAAAAGCAATGCTTTTATTTTTTTTCCTTTTGTGATTGAAAGCACTCTTAAAATTTAAGGCTAGCATAGAAAATTCCCTTTTGCTAGAACACTGGATAGGTATTTCCCTCTTCTAAGTCCTGCTACTCAGGATGATAGTACCTGGGGTTTTGGAATACAGGATACCTACCTCTGCACACCTGGCAGCAGGAATCTGGAACAGAGACTGGGAAAGCACAGGTTAACTTGGGGCAAGTCTTGAGACCACAGTACACATTGCCCTCCTGCTGGGGAGAAACAGAATTAAGGTCAGAAGGAGCTGAAGTACATGTAAAGGCTTTAGCTCAGTACCTGGGATGAGTAGGGATTCAAACATAATATATCCTTTCCCCCTGCTCTTCCGCAGTCAGTCCTAGGCACTTCTTAAATTTTATGACACGTTTATTTTTTTTCCATTTATTATTTCTCCATGCCAGAGACTACGTCACAGAAGAGATGGTGATCCTCATCAGGCACCCAGGTCTAAGACAGAACAAAGTATCAGGTTCTATCTATTACATTCTCTGGGCTGCACAATTAGATGGTGATGTAATCAGTATACCTTATTCATGAAGTATACAATTCTTTTGACAAGTAATTTCACAGGAATCATTATGACCAAGCATTTTTCGATATATTTTTCTTTGCAGGGCAAAGAACCATCTCGTTAACAGAATATTTCAGAGATGGGAACCAAGAAACACCACATTTTCTTGTGAGTTGAACTGATACTGCTAGATGGTGCCAGTGGCTTTTCCACCCATAGCACTTCCAAGGCATCAAATAACTGGGTTCTTCAGATGAAGGCTCTGGTGGTATAATGATTGTGAACAGAAGTACAGATCAAGATCATCAGCTCATCTTTGTCCTAAAATTTTAAGACAAGGATATGGCTGGGTCCAACCTTTTCAACAGAGATTATCAGGGTTGATGAAAATAAGGAAGACTTACGATTTAGATGCGCTTCATCCTCTTTCAATCAAGTACCCTACAGTGTAGGCTCAAACTAAAGGTATGTGTATCGAAAAGTTCTTATGTGGGTAGAGGACATTGAAATACAGGGTCTTACCGAGCAGCTGCACTGGGTGCACTGGTTGGGTTGCCGGTTCTGAAAGAGCCCTTCAGCCATGAACAGCTCACCGTGTTGGTAAGTAGTCCCGTTGTATTCACACGACTTGCTGGTCATTTTATTGTTTGCTGGGGGTAAGGAGTCTTCTGGGACAGGGTGGAAATAAACCACACCAAGTATTGGCATCATTGCAAAGAATTTCACAAATCCCCAAACAAATAGCAGGTGGGCCTGTACCACACAGAGGGAGTTAAAAATAGTCCCTGATTCAGGGGATGATGACTTCAATAATATTAAAGCAGCCAGACAGGAATAACAACTAACATGACCAACCATCCAACCCTTCACTTGTTGGGCATTTATTGAGCACCTACTATGTGGGCTTCCCTGGTGGCTCAGAGGTTAAAGCGTCTGCCTCTGATGTGGGAGACCCGGGTTCAATCCCTGTGTCAGGAAGATCCCTTGGAGAAGGAAATGGTAACCCACTCTAGTGTTCTTGCCTGGAGAATCCCATGGATGGAGAAGCCTGGTAGGCTACAGTCCATGGGGTTGGAAAGAGTTGGACATGACTAAGCAACTTCACTATGTACTAGACACTGTGATAGGATTAGGCAGAGATTAGCGAAGAAAGACAAGGCTCCTGCCATGATGGAGCTGCCAGTCTTAGACAAAGAAGGTATTAACTTGTCTTGAGGGAGGGAGTCTTTTCAGATGAGGAACCACCTATTATAACTACCCTGGTAACTTTACCGTCTCCCATGTTTTATTACACTTGGCATGTGCTTGTTCCAGCCTCTGGAGTCTGCTTGTTTTCAATCCCTCCACCAAGATGGCCCCCTTCCTCCTCCTCTTTTCCATCTACTGAAGTCCTGTCTGATTTTGAAGGACCAGCAAAAGTTCCCTTTTCTTGAACAAGTGCCCAGATTAAACTAATCATCAGTGTACAGATTAACAATAGATACAAGCAGAGCTTGAAAAGTACTTGCTGTGGGATAGTGGGGGAAGAGAAATAAGGAGAGTTGTGTGTTTCCTGACAGGGAAGCTTAGAGAGTTAGACCATCCTGGGACCCTCCTACACTGTTGGAGGTAAATTGGAAAACAGTATGGAGGTTCCTTAAAAACTAAAAATAGAGTTGTCATATGATCCAGCAATCCCATTCCTGGGCATATATCCAGAGAAAACTATAATTCAAAAAGAACATTGTACTCCAATATTCATAGCAGCACTATTTACAATAGCCAAGACACGCAGGTAACATAAATGTCCATCAACATAAATAAGATAAATAAGATGTGGTACTGAGTAAGCCAAAAAGTTCATTTGGGTTAAAGTAAAAATAAAAGACACATTTTTCATTTTTACTAAGAACTTCATTGAACAAAGTATTCACTAACCTAAAGAACGTTTTGGCCAACACAATATGCAATGGAATACTACTAATCCATAATAAAAGAATGAAATATTGCCATTTGCAGCAACATGGGTGGGCCTAGAGATTATACTAAGTGAAGTAAGTCAGGAAGAGAAAAGCAAATACTGTATGCTATCACTTATATGTGAAATCTAAAAAAATAATATAAATGAATTTATATACAAAACAGAAACAGACTCACAGACATAGAAAATGAACTTACAGTTACAAAAGAGAAAAGGGAGAGGCAGAAAGGGATAAATTAGGAGTATGGGATTAATAGATACCAACTAATATACATAAAGTAAATAAGCAACAAGGATTTACTATATAATACAAGGAACTGTGTTCAATGTCTTATATTAACCTATAGGGGAAAATAGCCTGAAAAATATATGTATAACTGAATCAATTTTCTATATACCTGGAGAAAACACAATACGATAAATTATAATTCAATAAAAATGTTTTTTTAAGAGACCACCCTTTCTTTCCCATGACTCAAAACTATAATGAAAATGAGTCCATTTTATCGGGGGGGAGGTGGTAAATGATACCTCAATATAACTTAAAAATAAATAAAATTGTTCTCAGAATGTAGTTAAAAATTACAAGGACTAATAATAATATCCATCATCATCATAAAATAAGAGTTAACATTTATCGAGCCCCAAATAATATGTGAGGCTTTACATCATTGGTTATTAACAAGAACATTTTGATGTAGATATTAAAGTATGCCCATTTTGCTTATGAGGAAACTAAGGCTTAAGAAATGAATTGACTCCCAAGGTCATACAACTTGTTAATGGTAGCACCAGGACCTGACTGATTCAAGAATCTTACCTCCTAGGGTGCCATTCACTTCAAACATGTCACAACGAAAGGACCATTTAATTTAAAACTCAAACCACAGAACATGAAAGCTGTGTTGTCCCTGTAGAATGTATGGCCTCAAATACCCAGAAAACATCACACTTTCTTTGGCTTCAGTGATTAGAGTAACTAACTCAATTCTATACTTTGCTATATAAGTTGATCTAACTTCAACTTTTCTGAGTAAATCTCTCCTTTGTTGTTAAGTACTTATTGAAGACCCCTTACAGGATGCAAAGAAAGTTCCTTCATTTTGTTTTAAAAGAAAAACTTTTAAATTTGAGCGAGAGTCTAACTCATACCTTTTGGCCTGGGCTGACTCCCTATTCCTGCCCAAAGTACACACATAACCAGACAGCTGCAGCTGGCATACATGAGTGAAACCCAATGGAGAGAGTACAGGAGCAGGCCATTTGCCCCCTGGGCCCTAATACCAAGTCTCTGTATTTTGTGGTGAAGGAAAACTAGGGTGACCTATAAAATAATATTCACCATGACTTACAGAAGCTGGTGAGTATTTGGAATACTGAAAGAAATAAAAAAGTTTGGGATTTTTTTTTTTTTTTTGCCTCAAAAGAATGTGGGCTGAGTTCTGAACTGTGTCTTCCACCGAGGAATCAATGAGGAGGCAACTGTGTAGGGTGAGGTTTTCCAGCGAGCCTTGACCTTGAGAGTCTTCCTTGTAACAGTCTTCAGAGAAATCCCGCATGGAGTCTATTAATCTACTCAACAGGAGATGGGGAGAAAGCAAAAACGAGGAAGACAAAATAGAATCAAAGAAAAAGAAACCAACTGTGGTGATGCTTAATGCTAGTTTTACACAATAAATTTATCTTAACAACTTCTCATTTTTTATGATTTCATTCTTCTAATATCCCTAACAGAATGGGGGAGTGAGAATTATGAGAATGAGGCTACTGATACCTCAAAAGATTCGGTCCATGCCACACTGCTATTAATAGAAGAGTCAACAAGGAAATACAGTTTTCGTGCCTTGAATTTGTACTCTTTTCACACCATGTGTGTTAAAAGTGAGGAGCAGAAAGGAAACGAAATCAGTCCCTGGAAGAGATATCTGCACTTTCAGGTTTATTGCAGCATTATTCATAATAGCCAAGATAGGGAGACAGCCTAAGGGTGTCCATCCCATACCCCATATCCTTGGATGAACGGATAAAGAAATTGTAGTGCATATATATGTGTCTGTGTGCAAGTCACTCAGTCATATCCAACTCTTTGCAACCCCATAGACTGTAGTCTGCCAGGCTCTTCTGTCCATGGGATTCTCCAGGCAAGAATACTGGAATGTGTTGCCATTTCCTATATACATATATTTATTTCCTATAATATATATATCCTGTATATATACATGCATATATATATTTCTTATATATATATATATTTCCTATATATATGTATGAACACACATTTCCTATTCATGGATATAGATATAGATATACATACACACACAACGGAATATTATTCAGCCTTAAAAAGGAGATCCTGCCATTTGCAACAACATGGTTTAACCTGGAGGACATCCTACTAAGTAAGCCAGTTACAGAAAGAAAAAAATGACATAATCTCACTTATATGTGAAGTCTTAGAAATAAATAGAAGCAGAGATTAGAATGTGGTTACCAGGGGCAGGGAGGTGTGAGAAATGGGGAGATACTGGTCACAGGGTGCAAAAATTGCAGGTATGTAGGATGAGTAAGTCCAGACATCTAAAGTACAGCATGTTGGCTATAATTAATAATACTGTATTGTATACTGAAAATTTGCTAAGATTTCAGATGCTCTCATCAAAAAATAAATGAGATGATGTTCATTAGCTTAACTGTGGTAACCATTTCAACATGTCTATCAGATCAGCATGCTGTAACCTTAAGATACATTTGATTTTTACTAAAGGAATTTTTCAAAATCTAGAGGGTGGCAGGATCATTGAGTCATAATCCAATCTTGGGCACCACTTCCCATAACCTTGCACAAGTCACTTTACCTCTTTGGGCCTCAGCTTTTCTATCTAAGAATATGGAACTCAAATCTCTCCGGGCATCTCTGAAGGCCAACACAGCATGCAAGGAACTGCAAAGGCAAGAACAACCACCTTGGACTGTACATTCTACCTTTTTAGATTTTCCAAGGTGGTTGGGCTTCTACCCAGCTATCCTTAGAATGCATCCTGTGTTCCTGGTCAAAAACTGGCAGAAAATTAGTCTGAAGCAAGACTGGCTTCAGGGCCCCTCAGGGGAATGCTCCAACAGAAGTGACCAGGCTCCATGGCTTCTAGCCTCCCATTTCCAGTTAAATTGCACACAGCACTCTGGGGAGGAGTTGAAGAAGGATATTGGCAGGTATGCAGACAAGCATTCAGCCATCTGATTACAGTTGTGTTGCAAAAAGAGGGATGATCTATGTAAGTAGAACTCTGACTTCTGTGGTGCTCTGAAAACATCCCCTTATATTCAGTGTTTCTAACCACCTTTTCTTTCACTGATGCCTAAAATGCCATCATTAGAAGTCCATTCTTTTGGATTAAGTGACTGTCTATTGCCATGTGTGCGTACTCTTTGCAACCCCAAGGACTGTAGCCAGCGAGACTCCTCTTTCCATGGAATTCTCCAGTCAAGAACACTGGATTGGGTTGCCACACCCTCATCCAGAGGATCTTCCTGACCCAGGAATCGAACTCACATCTCTTGTCTCCTGCATTGGCAGACAGGTTCTTTACCACTAGCGCCACCCGGGAAGCCCTGTCAATTGCCAATCAGGTATTATAATCCCAAAACTTCTCTGAGAGGATACACATTGTCAGTAATATCTTAGTGTGAATAACCTGATGACATGTTTTTTTTTCCCCCTTCAGAGTGACTGGTAATTTTTACCAAGAAGTCTGTGGTCCTTTCCCATGTCCTCTGGTACACCATTCTCTCCCCTCTTGGCACTGCCCCTCTTCCTATCCTCTGAAACCCAAAGTCTTCATGCTGGTGGCTCTCTTCTCCACTCTCCCCACCCTCAAATTTCTACTTCCTTAGCAGGCCAGTTCTTGGCTAGTCAGAAAGGCCTCTTGTAAGTCAGGAGATAAATCAGCTCTCAGTGTTTATGAAATAAATGCAAACCTCTCCAGAGCTCCCAGCCGTGATCACTAATCTCGACTCTGAGCCCTCCCCTTTTTTGCCATTGCTATTGTTACTCTGGTTCCTATTTTATTTTTGATGGCTGATCCTGAAGACAGTGTTTCTAGTCTGGTTCTGTCTCATTCTAGTGGTGTAGTTCCAACACATCCACAGGCCATTTTGGATGTGGTGGTGGAGCGGGGAATATGGAGATGAAGGTAAAGGGCTTGAAATGTTATGGTCCCTTTAACTCCCTTGAGACACAGGCACACATACACACACACACATACACAATGGAATTCTATTCAGCCATAAAAAAGAATGAAATCTTGCCATTTGCAACAACATAAATGGACCTTGAGGACATTATGCTAAATGAAATAAGCCAGACAGAGAAAGACAAATACCATATGATCTCATTTATACATGGAATCTAAAAAATAAACCCCAAGCCTGTAGATACAGAGAACAGATTGGTGGTTGCCAAAGGCAGGGGGTTAGGGGGATGGGTGAAACGGGTAAAGGAGGTTCACAAAATTGATGGGGATGGGATGTACATCATGGTGAATGTAGTTAATAAGAGTGTACTACTTTGTCAACAAAGGTCCGTCTAGTCAAGGCTATGGTTTTTCCAGTGGTCATATATGGATATGAGAGTTGGACTATAAAGAAAGCTGAGCACCGAAGAGTTGATGCTTTTGAACTGTGGTGTTGGAGAAGACTCTTGAGAGTCCCTTGGACTGCAAGGAGATCCAACCAGTCCATCCTAAAGGAGATCAGTCCTGGGTGTTCATTGGAAGGACTGATGTTGAAGCTGAAACTCCAATACTTTGGCCACCGGATGCGAAGAACTGACTCATTTGAAAATACTCTGATGCTGGGAAAGATTTAGGGCAGGAGGAGAAGGAGACGACAGAGGATGAGATGGTTAGATGGCATCACCGACTCAATGGACATGGGCTTGGGTGGACTCCAGGAGTTGGTGATGGACAGGGAGGCCTGGCATGCTGTGGTTCATGGGGTTGCAAAGAGTCGGACATGACTGAGTGACTGAACTGAACTGAACTATATATTTTAAGGTTGCTAAGAGGATAAATCTTAAAAGTCCTCAACATAAGAAAAAAATTTTTATATATAAAATTTTAAATTATAGATGTTAACTAAACTTACTGAGTTGATCATTTTTGAAATATAAACAGATATTGAATCATTATGTTGCACACCTGAAACAAATATGTCACACATCAATGGAAAAAAACTACACTAAATTATCAGATTTGCAAAAATTCAAAAGTTTGATTAATAAACTCTCTCGGTAAAGCTGTGGAGAATTTATACAAATACTATGGAGGCTATTTAGCAATATCATTCAGTTTTAAAATATATGTATTTTTCACCGAGCAATCCTACTTTTAAGAATTCACACTATAGATATACTCACACATGTGTGAAAAATCTAAGTTATTCATTGTGCCATCGTTTGTGATGGCAAAAGATTGGAAACAACTTCTGTGTCCATCAGTAGACATCTGGTTAAATACATGATGGCTGATTAATACAATGAATAGTATGCAGCTGTATAAAAGGATGAATAAGCTTTCTATGTGCTAATACAAAAAATAGATTATTAAATGAAAAAAACTGCAAAGTGAAAAATGATTCAGATAATACACTGTGTTTTATGTAAAAAGAATATATTTTTGAAAGAGTTTATATTCACATTTGCTTATATTTTCATAAAGAAAATCTGGAAGGATACATAGGAAAATACTAAAAGTTATAAGAGGGGGCTATGTTTTGAGGGGAAGGGTAAGAATTGGATGGATTGTGGGACAGGAGTGAATTAGACATCTTACTGAATACTTTTACACATACCTCTATGAACATAAGGACCTCCCTGGTAGCTCAGCTGATAAAGAATCCGCCGGCAATGTGGGAGATCCTGGTTCAATTTCTGGGTTGGGAAGGTCCCCTGGAGAAGGGATAGGCTACCCACTTCAGTAGTTGGCTTGGGCTTCCCTGGTGGCTCAGATGGTAAAGAATCTGCCTGCAATGGGGGAGACTTGGGTTTGATCCTTGGGTTGGGAAGATCCCCTGGAGGAGGGCATGGCAGCCCACTCCAGTATTCCTGGTTGGAGGAGCCTGGTAGGCTATAGTCCATGGGGTCACAAAGAGTCAGACACAACTGAGCGACTATGTATTTATGAACATAAATACATATGATCATATATACACATATATACCTAAGCATTTACATTCTTAAATGATACAAATGTATTTTGCATTGAAAAAATAAATTTGTAGAGTTTATACTTAAAAAAATTCTAATTCAAGGCCAGGGTCTAGACTTGATGACCATTTTGGGTCCCTTCCAATATAGAGAACAAATGGATGGATATCAGGAGGGTAAGTAAGAAGGGAAGTGGGATGAACTGGGAGATTGGGATTGACATATATATGTCATGATGTACAAAACAGGTAACTGATGAGAACCTGCTGTCTAGCACAGGGAACTCTGTTCAATACCCTGTGGTGACCTAAATGGGAAGGAAATTCAAAAAAGAGGGGATATACGCATACACAGACTTCTCCCATGGCTCAGTGTTAAAGAATTCGCCTGAAATGCAGGAGACACAGGAGATGCAGGTTCGATTCCTGGGTTGAGAAGATCCCCTGGAGGAGGGCATGGCATTCCACTTCAGTATTCTTGCTGGAGGATCCGATGGACAGAGGAGCCTGGCAGGCTACAGTTCTTCAGGTCGAAAAGAGTCAGACACAACTGAAGCAACTTAGTCCTCACGCACTAGTGGATATGCACACCATGTGGCTGATTCACTTTGCTGTACAGTACAAACTAGCTTTAAAGCAACTATACTCCAGTAAAAATTTTTTAAAAAATAAATAAACCAAGAGAACATATGGAAAATTAAAAAAGAAGCAACCATAGAAAATCAATCCTGGTCATAGAAACCCAACTCAATTCCTACTACTGGGACAGACCTTAGCTAGGACTCCATGTTCCCAGTGTGACTACAATGAGATGGCTTTAGCCCCTTTGGGGAGAGTGGGGCCTATTACATTGCTTTCTGAAACAGATAGTTTTAAATAAGGGTGCTGATGGGAAATCTCCTGGGCTCCTCCATGGAGCACCACTGTAGTGGAGGGAAGAACATCCGGGCCCTCATCCTAATTAGGCTAGGTCAGAGCCTACAGCAGGGACGTGACTCATTTGCACAATTAATACGTCCCAAACAGTGGGTGTCTATAGCTCCCTTCTAAAAAGGAACTTGCTCACCCTCTGAGGCCACGGGCATGCAGGTGAGTTTTTCCTTGGGAGGCTCACTGAAATCAAAGGTATTGCTTCAAGCAGGTCCATCAGCTAAAGCCTCCCATTTAGATTTCTTCCTTTCAGCGCTCCAAACATTATCACTTCTTTTGCCCTGGGCTGCTCAAAGTGTTGACTTATCAAGACCTGTTGTCCTTAGGCAGAGGACTATGATTTTAAGATCTTCCCCAAAATCTCCTCCTCCATAAAAACTTAACTGTTCTGTGTCCTATCACATTGAGGCCTTGCTGGGGGTAGGAGAAGGTTAGCACTTTTCGACTAATTCATACCACAGTGCCAATGGAAGACAACACTGGAAAATAGGAAATAGGTTATTTTATTTTATTTTTGGTCCTGTGGCATAGATGTTAGTTGCTCCACCAGGGATCGAACCCATACCCCCTGCAGTGGAAGCAGAGTCTTAACTGGACTGCTAGGGAAATTCTGAAAATAGGTTCTTTTTCTAGATAATTAATTGTACCTTGAGCCCTTGCTGCTTTATTCATAATGAGGCTATAGAGGACAGGGCAAGTAATGTGAAACATTCCAGAATTTAAGGCTCAATGTGGGGGCAATCACTGAAAACACAGTCTCTGAGAGCTGTCCAGTGTCCAAACTGCTCAAATTCCACCTCCACTACTAGTTACCACTTAATAGCTGAGCAAATCACTTAACATTCTTGAGCCTCAGTTCACCCATCTATAAAATGGGGCTTATAATACCATCTCATAGGTTGTTGTAAAGATGAAATGAGGTAAGACACATAATGCGCTCAGCACAGTACCAGGTGCATACAGGTGCTCATTGAATGCTGTTATTGTTATATTACTATTATCTGTAATGATGAGGTTTCTGGAAGGCAGAAAGCAGGTTGGTAATGGAAACAATCTGGGGCTGCCTAGTCCTTACAGTGCCTGTTATAGACTAAATGTTTGTGTCCTTTTCACCAAATCCCTATGTTGGAAACCTAATCCCCAATGTGAGGTGAAGTCTGTGGGAGTTGGGGCCTTCATGAATGGGATTGTGCCCTTATAAGAGACAATGGGAAGATGATCTCTGCTCTCAGCTATGAGAATACAGGATGAAGATGACTATCTCTGAACCACGAAGTGATCTCTCAACAGATTTGCTGGCACCTTGACTTTCCAGCCCCTTGAACTATGAGAAATAAACATTTGTTGTTTAAGCCATTAGTCTCTGATATTTTTATTACAGCAGCCCAAACTAAGATGACTATCTTTCACTGCCCTGTAGGACTTCTCAAATATTGCCAGATTCTGAGTGGTGACTAGAACCACTTCTGTCATCATGTTCACCAAGAATCCTTCTATGCCTCAGCTTCCAACCAACCCGTCTGCCCTACCCGCCCCCCCCACCCCCATTTCAGTGGGAAGCCCACCAGGAGAGAATTCTTTAGCTGAGTACCTGAGTTCTGGCCAGAGCCATCTATCAAACTCATAGTCTCTGTGTTGGATTTTCTGAGGGTTTCAGAGGGGTGGGTTTATGGGTCAGAAGTGTCACCAGTGTGTCTGTGATTTAGCGGTCCCGAAGGGAAAAGAAACCAATTCTCCCCCTGCATTCGGGCCATCATTTTCAGTCTCCTCTCCTGCTGCACACTAAACAAAAGCCACTGTTGACTGGTTTGATTTTCATCTTTGTTCTGGTTCAGTAACTGAGCTGTTCTTTGGAAAGTAGTTCATATTTTTCAGTTCAGAATGCCTCTCCCCTTTCAACCTTCATCCATTTTGCTTCTATCCACTCTCCATGGCCCAGCTCTAGTCTCATCTCTTCAGGGAAGCCTTGTCTAAGTATTACTAATACTTTTGCATTCAAAGGTCTCTTTGGAGGAAAGAAAAAGGACTAATAGAGCAGACTGCTCCTGCTATGGTAGAGCTTCCAAAGGTGGCAAGTTCACTGTGTCCCTAACCTCTCTTCTTATTCTTTTCTCCTTTGCCAGAATGCTCAATATGGCCCAACTTCAAGCACTAGTTAGGGTAGGGACCTGACTTTCCAAAGGCTTAATAAGTTCATGGTAATGAAAATTGAAGATTGGAACAACCAATAAAGAGCAAGGTGGTAGTTGTGGGGAGAACAAAGACCACAGCAAGACACCACTTTGCACCCTCCAGGATGGTTATAATAAAAAAGAGAATAACAAATTGTTGGCAATGGTGTGGAGAAAAATGGAAATTTTGTACTACTGGTGGGAATGTAAAAACGTCAAGCTGCTGTGCCAAAAAGCTTGGCAATTCCTCCAAAGTTAAACCTAGAGTTACCATATGAACCAGTAATCCCACTTCAAGGTATAAACTGAAGAGAACTGAAAGGAGGGATTCAAACAGATCCCTGTACATGAATGTTTAGAGCAGCCTTATTCACAATAGTCAAAAGGTGGAAACTGCCCAGAGTCCATTAATGGACGAATTGATAAACAAAATGTGGTGTATCATACAATGACATATATTTCAGTTAGAATGGCTGAACCTTGAAAACATTATGCTTAGTAAAAGAAGCCAGACACAAAAGGTCACATACTGTATGATTTCATATTTATGAAGTATCCACAATAGGCAAATCCACAGAGACAGAAAGAAGCTCAGTGCATGCCAGGAGCTGAAGGGAGGGGAAAATGGACTGCTGACTGCTAGCGGGTATGGGACTTCCTTTTGGGGATGATGAAAATATTCTGGAATTAGAGAGTGGCGGTGGTTGCACTATCTTGTAAATACACTAAAACCAACTTAACTGTACTCTTTAAAAGGATAAATAGTATGTGAATAATATCTCAGATAAAGCTTTTTCCCAAAACCCTAAAAGATGAAACTTCCTACAATGCAGACACAAAGGCTGAGTATCAACACCGGGCAATCCTGGACAAAATGAAGGTGCTGTATATCCTGGTGACAGGGAGGCAGGTCAAGAATAGCAAGAGTAAATGAAAAAGCCAAGGGAGAAGCTCAAAGGGGTCATGGGGGTGGATCCCCAGTTATCATCTTGTCCACGGGTTATCTGCCTTGGGAGATGCAGTAGGTCTGCCAGACAGCTGAGCTAAAGCAGGGGGTCAATGCGAGGAGGGCTTTCCCATTTGGAATCTTCAAGGAGACTCTTTAGCACAACTAGTGGCCTCCCTACTCCAACCCCCAGGCCAATCCTCATGGGGTCCCAGGCCAGGAAATTCCTGCAGCAGATTCAGCAGATCACTCTGCAGCTATACAGACAGACACAACAATCTGTCCCAACCAAGAAGGTGTTGAGTGAGAGGAAACAGTCATCTGCCCATCCCCCTTTTCATCCGGAACCCATCTGCGGGCTGTTTTTCATCCCACTTTCATTCATGTTTCAGCTCCTGTCAGTCAGTAGCTGACCCTGCCTGAAAATGCTGTCTTGTCAGACAGATGCAGAGAAGGAGGGCTGGAGGAAAGGTTTTGTGCAAGAGGTGAGTCTGACTTTGGGAGGCAAGCAGGATGCTGGCAGGCCGGGCACTCCATCTGGGAAAGAAGAAGAGCACAGGTATTCTTGGCTGGGTTCGGCCACTGACTGGCTGTGTGATGGGTCCACTGTCACTTTGCATCTCTAGGCCTCAGTTCCTAAAGAACTTTCCGCATTCGTGAGTATGTATGTGTTGGTTGGGGTTAGTCGTTTCACTTGCTTCTACTTCACAGGAACAGAGGAGAAGCAAACACATTCTACTTTTTGAAAAGGCTTAGGGAGAAAACGGCTTCCCTTGTAGCTCAGTTGGTAAAGAATCTGCCTGCAGTGCAGGAGACCCGGGTTCAATTCCTGGGTTGGGAAGATCCCCTGGAGAAGGAAATGGCAACCCACTCCAGTATCCTTGCCTGGAAAATCTCATGGACAGAGGGCTGCAGTCCATGGGGTCCCAAAGAGTCGGGCATGACTGAGCGACTAACACTTACTAGGGAGAAAAGAAGCTACATGCAACATGGACAGTTTTTTTTTTTTTTAACATGGACAGTTAATTCTGATTATCTCCAGGTTACCAAGGGCAGTCCATCTGAAGGCAAAAAAGGATGAATAACTGAGTCTGCTCCAGCAGTCTGGTGTCCAGAGCTTAAACACCCCATGAGAGTTCTGCCAACCCGGGAGAGACCCCTCAGCTTGTGATTTGCTGCCTCTCAGGTAGGAGTTCTAGCTTCACTGTGTCAGTCACCTGCCTGTGGGCAAGCACTCAGAGCTAAAGCTGGATATGGAGCAGCATCACGGCATGGCCTAGCCAGGGTGATAAAGCACATCTTGGAGATGCCTCCCCTTGGCTAAAGAACACTCTACCTCAGACCAGCCAGTCCTGACCCCCACTGTGTTTCTTGCCAGCTCTTCCCTGACTCAGGCTAGACCCAACCACCGCCACTGATGGTCCTCTGCCTCTTCAAATCCTACCCAGCCCTCACCATCTGTCAAACAGACTCTGATTTCTGGCAGCAACTCTACTGGTCTGCCTGTCTGTACCCTACAGTCTAGCACTTGCTGAGTGATGACCAAATGCAAAGGAGGCAGGGCTTCTGTCTTGACCTGTCTATCTCTAGCACTGGAACAAAGGGACAAACATCCAAATAGTGACATGTGTTCGAATGTTGAGGGTCTATTACTAATTTTGTTAAGTGGTAAGTGTATACCTCCAAGGGTGACGTGGTTTTTAAGTCTTAAGAGACTTGGAGGTAAATAAATAGGACTATAGAGAATGATTCTGAAGTGAGTTTTGAGCATCTGAGGGTACATGCTGTCTTCAGGAAGAATGGTCTGTAGGTACCATTAGATACTCCAAGCATTCCATGACCCAAAAGAGCTGACCACCCCCCCATTTTAATACAAAGCAAGGAGCCTGTGGGTTTCACCTCAGGGCTAGGCACGCTCATTTTCAGCTTTCTGTTTGCTGAGGGCTGTTACTGGTGAAATTGTCCCATAATCGAATCTGTTTGCTGAGGGCTGTTACTGGAACCTCTACACTCTTTCCTGTCAAAATGTCCTCTTTCACTTTACTGAACAGCTTTATCATCAGCTCCATTATTCAGCCCGTGGACCATTCCAATCTCATTACCCTTCTGGGTTTCCCATGTACATCTCCAAGAGGAAACTGGAAATGGCCTTCTCTCTTCAGAGATGGAAATGAGACCTAGAGCCTTCAAGGGGACACCATTATTTAGTGCCAAAGCCAGGATTCAAACTTAGGTTTCCTAATTTTATGCAGAGCCACAAAACCTGAGAGCAAGAGAAGCCTGCTAAGATAGAGTCAAACAACTGAGCAAGAAGATAAAACACAAATCCCTTTGTTTTCAGGGACTAATTATCGAATGTTCATCTGAACTTGGGTGTGTAGCCCAACACAAAGAACCCCTTCTGCAGTGGATCTGATAGGTTCCTCTTTTTCTTTTGCTAATGATATGATGGTTTTTTTCTTTTAATTTTTAAATTATCCAATGCTGTAATAAGTGGACTTGCAGTTGAGATGAAAATGTTAAATCAACTCTTCTGCATGACACCTAATTGTTAATGACAGGTTTTGTGGTAACATGTGTGTCACTCACTGTCTTCCTCTTCTCCCTAAATAAATTAAGAATGAGTTTTACTGTTACTTGGGTTAGTTCTAAACCTTTGGGAACCAGGCTTTTTTTTTTTTTTTGAAGGTCAATGACCCTTTGAAATGGACAAATTAGTCAGTACCCTCAAGCAGCATTTACAGAAACAATGTGAGGCATCTGGTCGAGACAGCGGGGAGTGCGGTCAAGCATTCCTTTGTATTGCCGACACCAGCATTTCCCAAGTCTGCTGTGCAGAGCACTACTAGTCCACAAGATGCTCTGTGAAAACAAAATTCTGTGCTTCAGATACAGTTGGGAAAAGATCCATAGTCTGCTCACAATATCCTTCTCGGTGTGTTAAAGATGATCTCAGAAATCCCAGAGTAAAGAAACCCATTTAACTAGAACCCAGCATTTTCTCCAACTGACTTTCCTGAGCCACCAGACCTCTTTTTTCTCATCTGTTGTTTTTGAGTCGCTAAGTCCTGTCCGACTCTTTCCGACCCCATGGGCTGTAGCCTGCCAGACTCCTCTGTCCATGGGATTCCCCAGGCAAGAATACTGGAGCAGGTTGCCATGCCCTCCTCCAGGGGATCTTCCTGACCCAAGGATTAAATCCGTGTCTCCTGCATCTCCTGCCTTGCAGGTGGATTCTTTACCACTGAGCCACCTGGGAAGGCCCTCTCTTCTGTTTAACAGCTATGAATATCCCAGGAACACCCTTTGGGAAGTCCTGCCCTACACCACATAGAGTAGCTAGATATTTTGAGGATGTGGATGTTTGCCATCTCATGGATACTCTAAAGTACTGAATTGAGACCCGGCTGCCACTTCTGGTCATTCAACCTTCAGCTGAGACCTAGCTGAATGTTTCTCCAACTCAGCTACGTAGCATCTCCTGAATCTTTTCTTTCTTTCTTTCATGTGCAACCTCTGCAAAGCAAGAGAAAACACCCCCTGTGAAATACTCTAGAGCACTATTAACGAAACATACAGTCTGGCCCTTGCAACTACAGCCCAGTGACATTAGGCACTGGACAAAGAAGTCCAGCCATGGAGTTTGGATTGTTCCTGTACACGATGAGAAGCCAGTAAAGTGATCTGAGCAATGCAGTTATTTGATGGAGATTTACATTTCTGGAAGACTGTGCTGGGATGACTGGAGAGGCCGTGGGCTTGGAGGGAGGACTTATCAGGAGGCTAGTGAAAGAGCCTATTGCTATCACATTACAGACTAAAGGAAGAAAAGAGGCATTCAGTACTTGAGGATTAATTGAGAAAACTTATCCCCAAACAGGCTTTTTGTTGTGTTTGGTCTTAGCAGCAGGCTTCAGAAACTGGTCGCTGGAGGCCATTGGCAGAGGCTACAGGGGAGGCGGTGGCAGATGAAGCCTCAGGGCTGCTGGAACAGTCCAGCGCTGTTGGGAAGACGCAGTTCACCTCCTCCTGGAGACCCGAGGAGGCAGCACATCTGCCATGTCACCAAACTACTAGAAAGTATCCTGTTTCTCCTCCTAGGAAATCCTTTAAGAACTGAAGCCAAAGTTCCTGCCAGGCAAAGAGGAATAAGGTGAGCGTACACAATACAGAGAACAAAAGGACGTGTTAGATTTAAAAGGACTCCATCGCTGATTGCCATGGGGTGGTGAATGTCCCTCAGAAAATGGAAGCATGAATACTAAAGACATGTCACCGATGCATGCAAATTTCCAGTTTGAAAGTGGGATTCTTCTTCTGGCAGTCAGGCATTCATACGATGGCCCCTATCCTCATTATAAAGTTATTAGAGGGGAAGGTGATTGAAGAGGTCAAAGATTAAGTAAGTACACAAGGTTTGTTACCATCTTTGGATTTGCCAAGGCTAGAAAAAGCAGTATGAGGCTCAATCACAGCTTTGGACCAGTAATTCTCAAAACAGGACCTCAGTTCTCAAGTGGACCACGCTCTCCGGTGGGAGCAGTTTTCAAGCTCCCCTCATCGGCCCATCCTAGATTGGGAATCACTGAGCAAAGTGAGAAATGTCACTGATGGCAGTGAGGCACAGGCAGACAATCTAGAGGCAGAAAAGAATTGAGAGCCACAGTTACAGTAACTGCAGTAGTAGCATCAATAACACTAGCAACTGATCATTACTGACTCATGTTTATGTTGTGTATTCATGTTCGTTAGCTCTTTTCTCTTCCCATAGCCATCTTTCGAGGTAGACATTGTTATTATCTCCCTTTACAGATGAGGAAACTAAGGTTAGGAAGTGATCAAACCAAAACTGGAGACAAGGTCTCAGGCCCAAGATGTGGAGCTCCAGGGCACTGGTCCCAAGATCTAGGTTGCCTTATCTGAGTCTACAGCTGGGATAAAATAGCCCCAACACTAAATCTTTTTTTGTCACTCTAATTGCTTTTCCTAAGTTCTTCTCACTGTTACCTCTGAAAAGGAAACCACTCTCTGTCCATCACACATACAGGCACAGAGAAGATCTAAAAAAAGAAGGTAGTGGATCAAAAGGAAGTACCTGAATACCTCAACTCATGTTACCCTCAAATGGTTGGGGAGAATGCGAGAAAGGGTGGGGGACAAAGCTATAACACTGGGTTGTACCTTCTTGAGAACGGGAGAGAGAAGGGATGTTTTAAACACTGCAGATTACGTTATTGTTACTCAGTCAAAGAAATCATCTTGGAACAGAATAATTCCCTCTATAGAACTACAAATGGTGTTGGATGGTCAGCTTCTCTTCTCAAAGATCACCAACACTCTACTCAGAATATTGTATGGGAACCAGCAGCATTAGTGTCACCTGAGAACTAGTTAGAAATGCAGAATTTCAGACCACCTCCCCCATCCAGATCTCCTGAATCAGCATCTGCAAATTCCCAGGGCTTCGTATGTACATTCAAGTTTGAGAAGCACCACCGCTTTAGGGCTTCTGGTTGTAGGGCTCATTTATTCAGAACCTTCCATAGCCCTAGAACTGAGTTGGCTTCTCAAAGGTTAATGGGTCTTGAAAAGGCTTTTTACTCCAGTTCTGGCTGTATGTGAACAGTGTTGGTTCCACATTGCCTCAATCTATGTCCCATGGGGGTACAAATGCAAACGATCTTATAACTGTGTTCCCTACCAACCATAATCTTTGTTTCCAACACCCACATCTACAAGAAATGTTGAAATACATATAACTCAAGATGAGGATTCTGGGAAGTGAAGGTATGTATGCAAATACTTTGGGACAATGGCAGTGGTTCTCAACTGAGGTTGATGTTCCCCCCAAGGGACGTTTGGCAATGTTGGGAGACAATTTTTGTTGTCATGAGTTGGGGAGGGTGGTCTTGCATGGAGCAGACCCTTTGCTCCCCACAGCATTGCCCTTCTTGTGTTTAGCCACTGAGATGTTGGGACTGTTAGAGCAATTAGCTTATCCTAATTATTCCATCTTTACTCCCTCCCCTGAAATCATTCACTGTAAGTTTCAAGGTAGCCCATGCTGCTGCTGCTGCTAAGTCGCTTCAGTCGTGTCCGACTCTGTGCAACCCCATAGACGGTAGCCCACCAGACTCCCTGTCCCTGGGATTCTCCAGGCAAGAAGACTGGAGTGGGTTGCCATTTCCTTCTCCAATGCATGAAAGGTAGCCCATAATAATGCATTAATATCCCCTAATACCACTTCCTACCATTCATTCTCCCTCTTTCATCTTGACAATTGCTCTCCAATAGCCTGAAGGCCAGGAAATGCCCAGAGTCAATATGCAGAGAACTTCCGCTTGGATTCAAATTCCCATTGTGTGTGTGTATTAGTTGCTTAGTCATGTCTGACTCTTTGAGACCCCTAGACCCCATAGCCCACTAGGTTCCTCTGTCTGTGGAATTCTCCAGGCAAGAATACAGGAGTGGGTTTCCATTTCCTTCTCCAGGGGATTCTTCCTGACCCAGGGATTGAACCCAGGTCTCCTGAATTGGAGAGAGATTCCTTACCATCTGAGCTATAAGGAAATTCCTATATTCCCTATATTTAGGGAATCCTATAATTCCCATTAAGTAAAGTAAAACCAAACCCAGAGGAACGAGAAGCCCAATTGTTCTCAAGCCTGTTGCCCAAGGACAATCAATCCTTGGATCCAATGGCCTGAAGAAATTGGCTGGGAGGTCTGACTTCATGTTCACGGCTGGTCACCCCAACATTTAAAGGAATGATTACTTTCCCAGTCCTTTAGTTCCTAAGCTATCTCTTCATGTGTCAATGCCAATGACCAGCAAGACTGAGGGGAAACCAGGCAGGGTTGGGAAAATAGACCTTAGGCCAGATCACCTAAGGGCTAGGCAAGGAAGGACATGAAGATGAAACCGGGGAAGCAGTTCCTAGAGTGTATGGTAGACATTAGGGCTGGTTATCAATATTCCACCTCTATTCCTGCTGGGCGCACAGCAGCACTGTACTTCCCAGTCCCCCAGAAGTCAAAGTGTGGCCACATGACTTGCTCCAGGCAATGGCACATGAACAGAAGTAATTGTGTCACTTCTGGGCAGAAGTACATAAGAGGTAGGACACATCTTGCTCTGTTCCTGTCCCATGCCACTGACACTAATCTCCATATGGCAAGGCCCTGTCAGTCAGGGTCCCCGGATGAGAATGATATGTGCTGAGCTGAGACAGACATGCAGTGTGAGTAGGAATAAACCTTTGTTGGTTCAAGCCACTGAGATTTGTAGGTTGTGACTGCATCATAATTTAGCCTATTCTGATTGTTATAGGGTATCCAACATCTGACCAAGAACAGATTTTCATATTCAAATTGGGAAAGATGAAAAATACTCTTGATTTTTTTTTTATCTCTTCCTCCAAGGAATTGAGGATAAAACAGTGGTCCCTTCCTTGTAGTCCCTTGAACAGCTGAAACCAGGTCTCCCTGACTAATTGGACTTAGTCCATTGTGTCTAGAGCAGGGGTCATGGGTCAAATCTGATCTGCAATTTGTCTTGTAAATAAAGTTTTAGTGGACCATGCCCATTCATTTACATAGTCTGTGCCTGCTTTCATACTACAGAAGAGTTGTTGCAACAGAGACTGTAGGTCTGCAAAGCTAAAATATTTACTATCTGATTCTTTGCAGGAAAAAAAAAAAATCCTGACCCCTGGTCTGCTGCTGCTGCTAAGTTGCTTCAGCCGTGTCCAACTCTGTGCGACCCCATAGATGGTAGCCTACCAGGCTCTTCTGTCCCTGGGATTCTCTAGGCAAGAATACTGGAGTGGGTTGCCACTTCCTTCTCTAGACCCCTGGTCTAGAAGATGTCAAATGGAAACGGATCCATGGAGGGTCTGGAAAAGAAATCCAACATGCACTGCCACTGGGAGTAAAGAATATATACTCTTGGTAGCTATATAGCTGAGAGTACACACAGATCAAGAGTTGGTACTGGCAGGATTTTACTGAGTGCTTCAGGCCTTTGTGGAGACAGAGAAGCAAAGGGAGCCCTGATACAAATGACTTCCAATAAGCACATCTTTACAGCTCTGTTGTTTAGCAGCCCCTCTCCCTCAGCATCAAGATGGGGACAGGATCAGAACAAAGGATATACACAGAATATGTCAGGATTAGTGAACCTGACAGTCCTCAGGATGACTCAGTGGAAAGCTGCTTAAGTGCTGGCTCAAAATGATTCACTGCCTGGAGATTCCATGGCAAGTGAGATTCTTAGGCTAAACTGGGTGGTACGGTTTGTCCACCTCCCTGAACCCAGCAGCACAGGGTGAGCAGGCTGGCCCTAAGTGAAGGAGCAGACTCTTGGAGGGGCTGATTGAGGGTCTCAGCCTGGTGGATGCAGCTTCCACTGTGGCCACTGGCTGCCCTCTGGGGGTGGGGGTGTATATGGTGTGGCTGGAATGCTAGGAATTCTGGGCTGGCTTAGCAAGCACTCCAACTGGCTTGGTGTTCTTTCTACATGCTCCAAAGACTTTCTCCAGTGTCCTTGGCATCCAATGACTATACTTGGGCTTAAGATTTTAGGGCTGGGTGGGTCCCTTGGATGCCTTCTATCTCAGCACTGGATCACTCCTTCTTTAGGTGGTACCAGCAAACATGCTGGCCATTTCACTGCAGATGGGACGCGGGCCATTTGCTCCCTTCCTTGGCCCGGCTCTTGGAAATGTTGCCTGGAGGAGCCAGCTTCTTGGCTGAAGCTCAGCACTGGGTGGCTATGAACAGGTTTTGCCTTAGTTCAGCTAGTGCTGAGTTATTGTTGGTGGCTCTGGGTTGGGGGCAAAGGCCTGGGCTGGGAAACAGGGAGAGAAGAAGCGAGTTGAATGGATACTGTGCTTGGACCTATGAGTTGAATAGTCTTCCTTGTCAGCAGTTGATTTGGAAGTTAGTTTGGATGGGGTGCCTTCTCTCCATTCTAATGTGACCAGTGAGCTACAGAGCCCAAGTCCTACTTGTGGAACCTTTCATTCTTAGGTGATTGTGTTTGGCCAGAAGAAAAGTAGAGAACCGGGGCAGTCATGCCTGAAGTTCCTGGTTACCATGAAGTCTAGAGAATTTGGAATGCAGATGGGGCCTGGATCACAAGAGCTACAGCATTTCATCAGCCTGCCAGGCAGCTTCAAGAAGGTTCTCTAGTCTATACTTGAACACCTGCACAGGCCAGGGCCACATGTGCAGAGCATAGGCCCCTTCTCCCTCGGCTGAGACATCATGAGCACTGGCTAACTCAAATACACTAACTGAGACCAACATATTTTCTTGGAAAATATAACATAAAAGACAATACATAACAGGAAAGACTTAGAGGATTAATTCATTCCACAAATATTTGTCCAGAGCCTACACTGTGCCTTGGCACATGAGGAGATTAAGATACTCCAGTCGTTGTTATTGTTCAGTCGCCCAGGCATGTCCAACACTTTGCTACCCCGTGGACTGCAGCACGCCAGACCTACCTGTCCATCACCATCTCCCAAAGTTTGGCCAAGGTCATGTCCATTGCATCAGTGATGCCATCCAGCCATCTCATCCTCTGATGCCATCTTCTTCTGCCCTCAATATTCCCCAACATCAGGGACTTTTCCAATAAGTCAGCTGTTCACATCAGATGACCAAAATACTGGAGCTTCAGCTTCAGCATCAGTCCTTCCAATGAATATTCAGGGTTGATTTCCCTCAATACTGACTAGTTTGATCTTCTTGCTGTCCAAGGGACTCTCAGGAGCCTTCTCCAGTACAGTTCAAAAGGCATCAATTATTTGGCATCCTGTCTTCTTTATGGTCCAACTCTCACAACAATATGTGACCACTGGGAAGACCATAATGTTGACTATATAGACCTTTGTCAGCAGAGTAATGTCTCTGTTTTTAAACACACTGTCTAGGTTTGCCATAGCTTTCCTGCCAATAAATAAACATCTTCTGATTTCATATTCTTGCCTGGAGAATCCCATGGACAGAGGAGCCTGGTAGGCTACAGTCCACGGGGTCGCAGAGTTGGACACGACTGAGCGACTTCACCTTCACCTTCTGATTTCATGGTTGCAGTCACCATCCGCAGTGATTTTAGAGCCCAAGAAGAGGAAATCTGTCCCTACTTCCACCTTTTCCCCTTCTATTTGCCATGAAGTAATGGGGCTGGGTGCCATGATCTTAGTTTTATTGATATTTAGTTTTAAGCCTGCTCTTTCACTCTCCTCCTTCACCCTCATCAAGAGGCATTTTAGTTCTTCTTCACTTTCTGCCATTAGAGTGGTGAGTGGTATCATCTACATATCTGAGGTGGTTGTTTCTCCTGCCTATCTTAATTTCGGCTTGTAACTCATCCAGCCCAGCATTTCTCCTGATGTACTCAAGCATATAGATTAAATAAACAGGGTGACAACAGACAGCCCTGTCATACTCCTTTCTCAATCTTGAACCAATCAGTTGTTCCCATACAGAGTTCTAACTGTTGCTTCTTGACCCACATACAGGTTTCTCAGGAGACAGGTAAGATGGTCTGGTATCCCTATTGCTTTAAGAGCTTTCCACAGTTTATTATGATCCACACAGTCAAAGGCTTTGGTGTAGTAGATGAAACAGAGGTAGATGTTTTTCTGGAATTCCCTAGTTTTCTCTACAATCTAGTAAATGTTGGGAATTTGAGCTCTGGTGCCTCTGCCTTTTCTAAACCCAACTTGGACATCTGGAAGCTCTTGGTTCATATAATGCTGAAGCCTAGCATCCAAGATTTTAAGCATGACCTTACTAGCATGGGAGATGAGTACAACTGTCCAATGGTTAACACATTCTTTAGTACTACTCTTCTTGGGAATTGGGATGAGGATTGACCTTTTCCAGATACTCCAGATTATTTTCAAATATCAGCAGATTCATCTCAGTTATAAGCAGTGAAGAAAGTGGAAAGGAAGAGGACATTTGTTCTTTTGAAATTTCTCTGCAAGGGAGATGGGAATGAAACACAGTCCATGCAGCAGGGTTCCAGGCACCCCTAATCATAAGGAGAGCTGTGGTTTCAGGTAAGTTTTACAGTCTTTCATTGTGTTCCAATTTGTCAAATGTGAGGGGAGGGGCCTGGAAATAAAAATTCTTTAAGATATGATTTTCTATGGTCACAGAATATGATTCCTGCCCTCAAGAGATTTAGGAAGGTACAAACTTAAATTTAGCACAGCAGAAAAGTAATCCGTAAATGGTCCAGCGTCATGCCATCTACTACAGAAGCCACTGGTTACATGTGTCTACTGATATTTTAACTCACTGACATTAAATAAAATGTAAAAGGCAATTCCTCAGTCATAGCAGTCACATTTCAAGTGTCCAACAACCAAATGTGCCACTGGCTGCCTTATTGGACAGTGCAAATGTAGAGTATTTCCATCACTGCAACAAGTTCTGTTTAACAGCACTGATATAGCACTGCCCCAAGGATGTCACAGAGAACACAAAACTTATTCTCCATGCCTCCTAGGCCTAGACTCCTCACAGCTGTCCAGTTGTGACCAATGCTGACCTTCACAGACAGCAGGCAACTCTGCTTTGGCCTGCTCAGGGAGCTCAGCTACTCCACACATACTCTTACTGACTGCTCCTTTGATCTTTCCCCAGGGCCTTTGTGAAAGTCAGAGCTTCCTGGTCCTTTCATAAAAAATTCCCTTTTAAACAGACCTATGAATGATCTAGATAATTCTGCAATGCATGCATCTTTTAGAGCTCCCTGGGCTCTTTGCCCAAGAGGTATGGTATGCAAAGTCTAACAGAGACCAGGGTGATTGATCAGTGAAAGTCAGTATTGTATGTATGAGTCGGGAGAAGCAAGCACGGCCAGCACAGAGGAGAAAGTCCTTATATGCTCCCTCCACAGCACTATTAATAACATGAAAAAATAATTATCCAATTTAATCCCAAAGATTAAAAAGATTTCAAATCAAAACACAGCAAATAAAGGAAAGCAAAACAAAAGAACAGCGAGACAGGCGTATGGGCTCTCCAGGGTTGCTCCAGCTCGTGGGATGGGTATGGGTGTGACTGAGTGAGTGTGGTGAAGTGTGTGCGTGGGGGTCACGGGGGTATGAGTGGGAGTGTAGGGAGGCTTGGAGGCAGGGTGGGTTGAGGGCTAGGCGAACGTGCTCTGACTCAGAGGATTCTCCCCTTGCTTCTCTCAGCGGGGAGAGGAGAATTTCACTTGTGTCAAACAACCTCATGCCCAATTCCTCTGAAAGGGGGCGGGGAGGACAGTGTCATAACACAGAGAGTGTTAATGGTTGCTATTTTAACAATCTAAACTCACTACCCCCAGGGCGCCAGGAGAAACTAAACAGTCTTAACTGCAAAGGGTGCAATTTTTAAAAAAAAAAAACAAATAAATAGCTGAAGGCACACTCACACTGAACTTGTGCCCAACTCGGTGTCAATCAGCAAGTTTCCACTGAACGCTGGACAAGCCACCCCTCCTCTTCCCAAAAGAACACAGAAAACAATGGAAGTTCAGTTTCGGGGCAGCTGGATGATTTTATGGATTTTGTGCTTCCCAGTTTTTTTTCCCCCACTTTTCTCCTTTCTTCTCCAGCGAAGTTTTTCTTCCCTCATCCAGCCACTGCTCCCAAGATCATTTCTTTCGAATGCATCTCCCTGGCTCTGGCCCTCAGTCCTATGCTGCTTCTACTTCGTGTTCCCACACAGGAGGCCAGACCTACTGACCCGGGCCTCCAGAAAGGCCTGCCCCATCTGTACAACAAGAGCATCCCACCTGCCATGTGCCCCCAAGTGGAGACTGAAAAAGCAAACCCAAATGGACACCAAATTATGGCTCCACTTGCCAAAATTCACATTTTGATAAGCCACATGCTGAAAAATTCTATTGTTCTAGGCTTAGGATGTGGTCTAGGCACATACTTGAAACTAGCCAAAGATGGTCACCAAGTCTTAGTATAAAATCCTCATCTCCATCCTGGCCAGGGGGTACCCACTTCCCCAGACTGGACCCTGGCCCCGGATTCTGAAATAATGATGAAAGCATTAGTTTCTCAGTCATGCCTGACTCTTTGAGACCCCATGGACCGTAGCCCACCAGGCTCCTCTGTCCATTAAGTTCTCCAAGCAAGAATACTGGAGTGGGTAGTCATTCTTTTCTCCAGGGGATCCTCCTGATCCAGGGTTAGAACCTGGGTCTCCTGCATTGCAGGTGGATTCTTTACCATCTCAGCCACCAGGGAAGCCCAAAATAATGATGAGAGCTTGCATTTACAGAGGGCTTACTAGGGGTTGGGTCCTCTGGTAAGCACCTTACCTGTACTAATTAATTTCATTCTCACAGCAGTCTTTGAGGCAGGAACTATTAATATTGCCTCACCTACCTGCTCACAGACAGATACAATCTCACCTACTCATACAGGCACCTCAAACACGCTCACACTGGCATTGCAATCTATTTGCTTTACAACATTTTGCTGGTTTGTGCCATATATCAACATGAATCAGCCACAGGTATCCATATGTCTCCTCCCTGTTGAACCTCCCTCCCCTCTCACCGACATCCCACCCGTCTAGGTTATCACAGAGCACTGTCTCAACACAGGTTGAGCTCCCTGCATCATACAGCAAATTCCCACTGGTTATTTTACATACAGTAATGTATATGTTCCCATGCCACTCTCGATTAGTTCCACCCTCTTCCTCCCACACTGTGTCCAAGTGCGTGTCCACTGAACGAAGCCTCCATGCTGTCTCTTTAGCATTGAGTTCTTCAAAGTCTCCCCGTCAAAGACTCTCCACTGACATCTAGAATGCCACTGGTTGTTAAGTGTTCACCTTATCTTCTGATAAAGAGAGAAGCCCCCTGGAAGGGCTAACTCAGTCTTCTTCCCATCAGGTGACAGTGACAATGGGAGAGCTGAGTGGCTGGGAAAGAGGGGAGGCTGTGGGATATGAGAGAGAGGAAAGGGGGTGCACAAAGATGTCTAGGGGTGAACACAAGCGTCACCACCCCATGTTTGCAGTGGGCTGGATGTACAGAGTAATGTCAAATTCTTGGGCATATAAGATCCTTTGAGATTTAGGCCTTCATCAACCTGACCTTTTCAACCTCTTCTCTCCTGCATGGTCCACACTCACTCCAGTCACACCAGCCCCTCATGGTCCTGGGCATACCCTCCCCTTTCCCCTTCTCCTACTGGCAAAGTCCTATTCATCTCTGAGAACCCTCCCTGATGTCAGATGTGGACTTCTCTCTGAGGCACGTAGCTACTGTAGAGTCTCTCTCTCTCTCCCATCTCTGCCTGCTGGGCCTCTGTCCATACCTCTACAAGGGTACTCATCACATTATGATGTCATGATCTCATTATGCCTGTCTTGCTAGACTGTGAGCTTTCTGAGGCAGAGACTCTGAAACCTCAGGACCATACACGGGACCTGTCTGCAAGCTTGTACTCAGTGAACGCTTGTGAAGTGAATGGATGAGTACATGAATGAAAGAATGAGTGGATGTGCACCATCAACTCTGGTTGGGAGACTCCCTTTCCTGGGTTCCTCTGGGTGAGTCTGTGCAATGTTTCTCAAAAGGGTCACCACTGGAATCTGGAGTAGAGCACAGCTTCACTGCACTGTGTTTCTTTGTTTTTGTTTAGGTGCTAAGTCATGTCCAACTCTTTTGTGACCCCATGGATTATAGCCTGCCAGGCTCCCCTGTCCATGGGATTTCCCAGGCAGGAATACTGGAGTGGGTTGCCATTTTCTTCTCCAGGGGATTTTCCTGACCCAGAGATCAAACCTACGTCTCCTGCATTAGCAGGCAGAGTCTTTACCACTGAGCCACCTGGGAAGCCACCAAGGAAGCATTGTGTTCCTACCCAATGTGAAACATTGAGCATTCCTGGTTCCCACCCACTAAGTGCCAAGGTCATTCCCCAATCAGTGCGATGACCAAAACATTTTCCCAACATTTCCAAAGCCCTAGGAGAAATGGTGGGGAGGAGGTGGTGGTGATCTTTTCCGGTTGGGAAACAGCACTATAGCCATCATTTCCTCCCCTGATCCCAGTGGTCTGAGAGGCCCCCTGCAGGAGGGTCAGGCTTTTTCCCTGCATGAGGTACTGGATGACAGGTTCCAATCAGAATGTTAGTAAGAAAGTCAGGCATGAAGCAGCCCTGGCCTGCTAACGGGAATCATGGCAGGCTAACTAGCACACAACAATACAAAGAATCCCACTCAACATTTTTATGACTGGGGGCAGTGGGAGGGGTAAGGCCTCGCCTCCAAAAATCCCTGTGAAGCTTTCAAGGCAGCCCAGAGACTATGACCTTGTCTCTGAGTGCATTCACAGCATCACCCCCATGTTTCTGCCAAGAAATCGCTCTGCTTTGAAAACATCAGCATCACTAGGTATCGCCCTCACTCAGGGCACCTCTGAAAATCTAATCAGAAAGAAAACAGAAAAGAAAGGCACAGGTGATGCCATTTATTTTATCCTTCTGCCTGACATGCACTGAACTTGTCACCTGTTTCCTTTAGACCCCTCCCCCCACACACAACTTTTCCTTGAGGCTGGAGACATATGGTCTGTGTCTGAGCACCCAGCGGCTGTCACTGGGTTCTATGGGAACAAGTACTGAGTTTCAGGCTTTGCCTTCATTTTCTCTTAGTGATACAATCTGGGGACTGAGGATTTATGTTCTTTCTCTCCCCTGCTATACACTGCCATATATATATCTTTAGACTTTTCAAAACCATTCCTTTAGACTTTTCAAAGCAATTTCCCACATCAACTTGGTCTTCACAGTTAATGCCAACCCTCAGAGAAGGTAGAAATCATCACACTCGTTTTACAAGTTGAGAAAACGGGCACAAAGATGCTAGCCAGCTCTGTGAAAGTCCCATGGGGAACTGGGGAAACAGCAGGGTTAGATCCCATGTCTTTTCTGGCTCTGTGCCTTCCTCTCCACCACCCTGTCTTGATAGTACAACACACCCTCACCTGGGGGAGGGAATGCATACCCCCAGGACTGGAGCTCTCTCTCCATCTCAAATGTGGTCCTGATTCTGGATGCCAAATGGGCCCTCTGGTCAGTAATACAGACCTGAAGCCAGATGGCTTCATTCAGATGCCAACACACTCTGCAGCCTGGAAGTCAAAGCTCCACAAATGCCCCCAAATGCCTTCTTACTAGTTCCAAGGGCATAACTGGAGAACAGAGAGCATACCCTTCTCCAGGCTTTGGTATTGCTCTGAAAGTGAAAGTCGCTTAGTCGTGTCTGACTCTTTGTGACTCCATGGCCTATACAGTCCATGGAATTCTCCAGGTCAGAGTACTGGAGTGGGTAGCCTTTCCCTTCTCCAGAGGATCTTCCCAACCCAGAGATCGAACCCACATCTCCCTCATTGCAAGCGGATTCTTTACCAGCTGAGCCACAAGGGAAGCCATTGGTATTGTTCTGCCTTGTGTAAAAACAAACAAAGAAAACCCAGACCAGATGAAACCAAACACCCAGAAGGCTAAAATAATATCATGCATGCATGCATGCTAAGTTGCTTCAGTCGTGTACTCTTGTGCAACCCCATGAACTATAGCCCATAAGGCTCCTCTGTCCATGGGATTTTCCAGGCAAGAATACTGGAGTGGCTTGCCATTTCCTTCTCTACAGGATATTCCTGACCTAAGGATTGGACCCACATCTCTTACATCTCCTGCACTGGCAGGCGGATTCTTTACCACTAGTGCCACCTCAGAAGCCCAAAATAATATCAACAAGTAAACAAAAATAATCCAACTCTTTGTGACCCCATGGTCTGCAGCCTGTCACACTCCTCTGTCCATGGTGGCTCAGCAGCAAAGCAATTTGCCTGCAATGCAGGAGATGTGAGTTCAGTCCCTGGGTTGGGAAGATCCCCCAAAGGAGAGCATGGCAACCCACTCCAGTGTTCCTGCCAGGAAAATCCCAGGGATACAGGAGCCTGGTGGGCTACAGCCAGCAGCATCTCAAAAGAGTAGGACATGACTGAAGCAACTGAGCACCCCATCAAACAAAAATAGTCTCAAAACAGCCGTATGCATATATACAATCTTATGCTTGATTGTAACACTTAAAGGTCTTCTGGTCACCTTTTGCCTCCAATCATAACTACCCAAAACAAATGAAAATGTAGTGTCATTTAAATATATGCTATGCTGGGAAATACAACTGACACACCTAAAACATAAATGTACAGTTGAACTGATGATTAGCGAGCAAACATCCCTGTAACTACCACACAGATCAAGAAAGACAGCAATGCCAACACCCCAGAAGGCTCCATCCTTCTCCACTGGACGTAACCAGCATTCTGACTTTTGGGACAATTGTTTCCTCGGTTTTCATTATAGTTGTATTACATTTATGCACCTCCCTCTACAATATAGTTTAGTTTTGTCTATTTCGACCCTCATGTTAATTGAATTGTATTATGTGTATTTGTGCACGTAGGTGCATCTCATCTTACTCAGCAGTAGGCTTGAGGTATAATATATTGACTTTCAAAAAACTTCTGCTCCCCCTCAACCTAGTCCTCTGTGACAACCTTGAAGGGTGGGAGGGAGGTTCAGGAGGGAGGGGATATGTGTATACCTACGGCTGATTCATGTTGATGTATGGCAAAAAGCAACACAAAATTGTAAAGCAATTACCCTTCAATTAAAAATAAATATTTAAAAGACTTCTGCTCCCCTTATTTGCATCTGGAAGTACCTCCTTGTACCTAACTTTTTCAGCTGAAGCTCACTTTTGCCCACTGTTCCCCTTTGGAGATGGAAGGAGAAAGCTGATCAGCATGCTCTAAAATCCATTTATCTTTCTGAAGTTTGTTGAAGTCCCTTTGATCTTCCTTTCACCAGGCTCAGTAATTTCACTTTCCTTTCAACATTGCCTCATAGGTTTCATACTCTAGTTAATCCCTTAGTAATCTTTCTAATAAAACCATACCAAATAGCTCCAGACATGATTGCCCTCAAATAGCAATCTGAGAGGAGGCCAGGTAAAGGGAAACAGGGAAACAGTCCTACCCCTAAGGACTTCTCCAAAAGATAACAAAACCTGCTGGAAATCAGCTCCTAATACATGATGTTCTCTGAAATTCCCTGGGAAACATTAATAAGGAATATGTCTATCTTTCAAAACCTAGCATTTCACACAGTTATCACTCGGACTTATTGCTTGTCATGTCTGTCACTGTCAAAGATGATGTGGTCTCCTTCATCCTATGAAAAATATGCTCAGAAAACCAACATTTGCTAGATTCTTCACCAGTCTCTTCTCATATTTCTTTTCCATTGTCATTTCCATTTAAGAAAGAGACATGGTACAACATTCATGAACCTGGAAGACATTCTGCTAAGTGAAATGAGCCAGGCACAAAAGAAATATACTGCATGATACACAGAAATACACACATACACATGATACACAGAAATATACTGCATGATTCCACTTCTATGAGGTGCCTAGAGGAGTCAATTCACAGACACAGAGAGTGGAATGGTGGTGGCCAGGAGCTGGGGGAGGAGAAATGGGGAGTGGTTTATAGGAATAGAATTTCAGTTTGGGAAGATGAAAAAATTCCCGATATGGATGGTGGTGAGGGTTACACAATATAAGTGCATTTATTGGCACAGAACTATACAATTGAAAGTGATTAAAATTGGAAATTTTATTACAATATATGTATACTTTATTCCATAAAAATTTTCACAAATAAAAAGATTTTTAAAGAGAGGGAAGGAAGAGGGAGCAAGGGAAATAGAGAAACAAAGTGAGGAAGAAAGCAAGCCACATTTCCCTGCTCCTTCTGCTCCCTAACCCTAATCCCCCATTTTCCACCTATTAAAATAATGAAGGAATACAGCTTATAAAAGGTAGGGTGGTGAGTGTGGACTCTGATTTGACCTTAGATCCCTGACGGCATGATCTCATAAATGTGAAGACATCAAAGCTGCATGAATTTGCTAAAGGACAGAAAAACTAAACTTGCAGGGACACTTACCTTATCTCTCTGTTTTAAAAATAATCTCCACTCCCAAGTTTGATGTCTTTCCCCTTTCTACTCAATTAAAAAAAAATATCCAAAAACCTTCTTCGTCCCCCTCCTGCAGACAATTTGGATTTATCCATTTCTTTTAAATATACAGTATATATACTTCATAACCTCTCTCCAATTCAGGGAGTGCAGCCCTAAAAAAATATAACCCTGTTTTAGCAGCCACACACCTATTGCTGGATCACTTCCCACTCTCTGGGTCTTAGTGTGTATGTGGCAAAGACAAGAGACAACACATCAAGATATTTCTAAAATAGACTACATTTATGGCCAAAAAAATGGAGTCTTGTGAGGAGGTGGATTTTGGAACAGATTTCAATAACTGACACCCCCAGTCCGCCAGTTTCTAAAATCACTTTGAGGGAATAGCTGACAGTGTAAAAATCTAGATACAAAAATCAAGAGGAAAATCACTCTAATAAAGACCGCTATTTATCTTAGTGGCTGCAAATAATCTGGTAAAATTTTGGATTATAGTCATTTTGCATCCAAAACCCTGAAGTGAAACCCTTTGGCTCTAGGCGACAGATAGCAAGGATATTCGGTTACTTCTGTAACATATTGGTTTTAAGTTAACACCACCAAAGTGAAAAGCTTGAGAGCTGGCAACTCATTCTAGAAATCACTGTGCCTTCTGCCACGAATAAAGAACTTATCTCTGACAATACAGAGAGGCTTGTTCTCCGCAGGACTATACAAAAGGTAAAGCCTGATGGGAAGAACTGACTCACTTGAAAAGACCCTGATGCTGGGAAAGATTGAAGGCGGGAGGAGAAGGGGACGACAGAGGATGAGATGGTTGGATGGCATCACTGACTCAATGGACATGAGTTTGAGTAAACTCCGGGAGTTGGTGATGGACAGGGAGGCCTGGCGTGCTGCAGTCCATGGGGTCACAAAGAGTCTGACATGACTGAGCAACTGAACTGAACTGAAAGCCTGATTTCCTTGGCTTATTCTTTCATATCTCCCCCACCCCATCCAACCCCCCACCACATCCACCCAGCTCCTGCCCCTGTGGTTAGTGGCCTCAGGATCTCCTCACCACCACCACTCACTACCATCAGATTCTGTTTTCTAAATCTTGTGTGCTGGTCAAATGAAAAATGATTAATAAGACTCACAGACTTAGGGAATGAACTTACAGTTGCCGAAGGGAAAAGATAGTACGGGAGTTTGGGATGGACATGTACACTGCTATATTTAAAATGGATAACCAACAAGGACCTACTGTATAGCACAGGGATCTCTGCTCAATGTTATGTGGCAGCCTGGATAGGAGGGGAGTCTGGGGGAGAATGGATACATGTATATGTATGGCTGAGTCCTTTCACTGTTCACCTGAAACTATTACAACATTGTTAATCAGCTATACCCAATATAAAAATAAAGTTTTAAAAAGTGATTAATAAGAGTTATCACCTCCAAAGAGAGATGACTTTATCAGGAATCAAAGTCTGAAATAAAAAGATGAAGCTTTAAGAATAACAGCATTTCGGGTACCAGGTAACTTAGCAGGGAAGAAGGGTGGAAGAGGAGGAGTCTGACACAATGCTAGCTGGACAGGTCATAGGAAATGCAGGTAAGCATCTCCTGTTCTGCTTACTCAGAAAGCAGGCCCTAATCTCTGGATCAGCCCTGCAACCAGGAAGAAATCTCCCTAAAGGACATTTTACTAATCCTTTCCTCAAAATACCCTAGATGTGACTCTTATTTCAAACTAAGTTGAAAACAGACTAAACTGAAAACACTGATTTTATTTCAAACTATGTTGATTGCTTTTCCCTTTGAGAGTTTCATTTGTTTATCAGCAGAAATTCCTGGGCTAATTCCGAGAAATGCCATTCATTTCTCGCCAACAAGTCATGGACAGTGGGTGGGGTAAAGGGGTGAGCTCCCCACGGAGGGTCCTTCTTTCTGGACCTGACAGCCAAGGGCTCTGAATGTGGAGGATGGCAAAAGAGAAAAGCGTTGGGTGGGAACTCTGGGAGAGTAGGGAGGCCAGCCAGAGGGAACAGTGAGTACATGTCACTGCAGGGTTGATCTGAGAGGAGTGTCACACAGGCAAAGTATGTTTCCGGTGTGCTTGTGCTCCCCATTACCAGAGAAACAATGTTGTCAAGTTGCCCACGGCTCTCTGCAGATGTGCAGGGGCCTCTTCTCCAAGATTTTGCCCAGGACTGCTCTCTGAAGGCTGTGCTCCTGACCTCCTTTATCAAGCTTTCCCCTGGGCCCTATTACCCTATGTCATCCACCATTCAAGTACTTGTTTAAAATGCAGAATACCCTCAACAGTCCAAATGAATCAGAAATTTTAGTGTAGGGCAGTCTGCATTTTATCAAATCCCTTTAAGAATGCTAAAGTTTGGGTAACATGAATTTGAGGTCCTGTTCTAAAACAGCTTGCTACTCGAATGAACTTCTCCAAACTAAGATACTATATTTACCAATAAGTGTTAGTTGCTCAGTCGTGTCCAATTCCTTTGTGACCCCATGGACCATAACCCACCATGCTCCTCTGTCCATGGAATTCTCAATAGCTTGTTACTACAAATAGCTTCTAGAAATGGAATGGCACAATCCAAAGACTTCCTAAAACATATACTAAAGAACACTAATCTTTCAAAATGCTCTACAAATAAAAAGGTCCAAGGAATTCTGTGGTGGCATGAGTTCAATCCCTGGTTGGGGAACTAAGATCCCACAAGCCATGCGGCACACACAGCCAAAAATAAGTTCCATGGCTGAATAAGTTTGGAAAATACTGCATCCCATACTCTCACTTATAGATCCATAATGCATATTAATATTTTAAAGGCTCTGAGAAGTCCTGTATTAAAAGAAACCTATCTTTAAAAAAAAAGAAACCTTTTTATCTTTCTCTAATCCAGAAACTCTCGAGTTTATTTGACCATATAAATGTTTTCTCTAGTTAACCCTATCATTATCCCATAAAATTATGTTCCCTGCAGCAAACTTTGGGAAACAGTGTCTTAACCCAGAAGAGTGATTGTAATGGTGGAGATTTTTAAAAATATAACAAGCACATGGAAGATTTTATTTCAGACAAATGGGGGTTTTCAGTATTCCTCAATAATGCGCCACCTTCTTCACCTCTGCGTGGGGCCAATTTTGATTAACATCCATAGAAAGAAAGAGAAGAGCTGTGCTCTACCATGACAGAAAGCCATACCTGTCCTAAATGTCTTGTTCTTATATGGCATGTTTTTTGAAGTCGCTCGGTCGTGTCTGACTCTTTGCAACCCTATGGACTGTAGCCCACCAGGCTCCTCTGTCCATGGGATTTTCCAGGCAAGAGTACTGGAGTGGGTTGCCATTTCCTTCTCCAGGGGCATAAGGGCTCCTCAAATACAAATAGGAAATCATATTCTTTTTAAAAAAGCAACTAAATCCCCAGGGTTTACCAGATACAAAGATCACCTGACCTGGTAGAAGGCAAGCTAAGTGCCACTTTCCTGGAGAAGTTTTAGCCCTTTATACTCTGCAGTGTTCAAGGAACAAGTGTATGAGGAAAATAATGGAAATAAAGCATGGAAGATAGTGAAAGAGGTCTAAGAGTTAATAGGGCAGTCAGTATAGATATGGAGGGCCTACTGATCAATAGCGAATATCTCTGTGGCCACGTCTCAACAATCAGTATAAGAATGCTAACAATGATAATAACAATAACAACAGTAAAGTATAACCTCTGCTATCCCAGAGACCAACATCCCAGAATCCTCAAGCTTTTGGATAGCTCTGGACTCAGAAAGAGTTTTGTTAAAAATATATCAATCTTTTGAGAATTCTCTGGCAGTCCAGTGGTTAGGACTTGGTACTTTCACTGCCAATGGCCTGGGTTCACTCCCTGGTCAGGGAATGAAGATCCCTCAAAGCCATATAAAACAAATCTTTTGTATGAAAAGAAATGACCCTTGATTGATCATCTTGTATACTATGACTTTTGTAGTTCCCTTACTGAAGGAAAATAAGATGCTAATTAGCTGTTACTATGTAAAAGGAGTTGATCTTTTTCAATCAAACCCAGGAGGCAAGTGAATACAGAATTCAGAAAAGAGCAAAAAGAGCAAGAAGAGCACAATGGTGATCAAAAATGGATGATGGCAACAGTAGCAATCAGCAGCAGACATGAGGTGGCAGCAGACATGAATCATAAAAAAATGAGATGGTTTTAAATTTTGGAAGTGATTCCTCAATAAGTTAAACACAGAATTACCCTGTGACTTAGAAATTCCACTTCTAGGTATATACTCAAAATAACAGAAAACATATGCCACACAAAAACTTACACCTGAATGTTCATAGCACTATTAACAATAGCCAGAAGGTAAAAACAACTCAAATGTCCATCAACTGATGAATGTATAAGCAAAATGTGGTATATCTATACAATGAAATATTACTCAATCACTAAAAGGAATAAATGCTACAACATGGATAAATCTTAAAACATTATGCTAAGCGAAAGAAGCCAGATGCAAAAGGTCACATATTTTATGGTTTCATTTATATGAAATGTCCAGAATAATAAAATCCATGGAAACAGAAAGCAAATCAGTGGTTGCCAGGGGCTAAGGCAGGAGGGTAATGGGGAATGACTATTTAGTGGGCACAGAGTTTCCTTTTTTGAGGTGGTAAAAAATTTCAGGAACTAGGTTAGTGGTGATGTTGCACAACATTGTGAATGTTCTTAATGTCACGAATTATACACTGCAAAGTCATAAATTTTATGTTACGTGTACTTTACCACCACAACAACAAAAAGATACATTTCCCTCTTGAACTTTTACCCTTTAAAAAAATAAACAATTGGAGGGAGCTAAAAAGACTTGTCTACTTGATTCCTGAAACACTGGAAGTCACAGACATGGAAACAGACATAGTCCTACAATTAGACTCCTCTTTTTATACAAACGTACAAGAATACAAAGTGGAGACAGGGCAGCGATTACAGACCAAAAGAAAAGATTCAGAGTGGCTGAGTGATGTGCAACCCTCACTCTAAACTGTCCAAGGCCAAATGCCACATAGCTACCTCCTATCTTACATAGTTTGTTTCTGCTAGAGTATAGACTTGTGTTTTTCAAACATGTTCATATGTAAGTGGTAGATAAGAAAATGATATTGATATAAAATAGCAATTGCAAAAAAAAAAGAAATTGCATTGGTTCAGACATGATTTTTCTCAGCAAATTCGTATTTTGCAGTCAAGAGACAGTAACTAGATGCCAAGTATACACTAACACAACTGAAATTCTGTAAACCACGAAAGGACACAGTACTCTATCCTATTGCTATTCACCACACATTCTTCCTCTTGGCTTGGTTTGGCCATATGCTTGGTCTTCCAAATGCTTATCACATGATTCTGATCTTGGGCATTTTTCTCTTGTCTCTATAACTCAATGGCTTAAACCCTTTCTTATACCTCCTTCCTTCAAGCTAAAGTCACCATTTTAAAGGATGAAGTCTCTACTTACTGTAATATTTTTTATTAGAAATCTAAGATGCCTTTTAAACCACACTAGTATTTTATTAGTATAGTTGTTTTATTAGTACTCTAGTTATAAAGTTGCACAAGTTCAGAATTGTCTGCTCCAATTTTGTTTTTTCCCTAAGCCCTGTTATTTTTCAGTGTACAGTTTTGCAGAATGGGAGGATTTTCAGAAAAGCACATATTGCATTATAGCAGAAATGCCTATATTTGCTAACTAGCTCTCCTGTTGAGAGAGAAATGGCATAGGACTTCCAGCATCTCCTTATGGGAGCACAGGGCATTTGTGGAAAGGGTGTTTCGTTAACCTAACTGGAATGTGAAAGACTGGGGTGAGGAGTGCCTCTCGTGGCAAAACCACACTGTCACTCTCTCTACTAAAACCATATCATAGAACTAAACCTCTTCACATCTAGCCTAAAGGAAACACTAGATTAAGTCTCTGGTAATAGATCAAGTCAGATATTTTGGCAAATTTATAACAGCTCTTTAATGACCCAGGAATGTTGGACTACTTCTAATGGAACCAAAATTTATCCATTCTGAATAACAAATTATTAATGGAATGACTAATTAAGAAAACTGTTACATAATTTCATGATTTAGGCTCCTAATCACCACAAAAGTCATTTCTTGGTGATAAAATTGTACATGAAGAACAGAAGGAAACAAGTCATATTCTTTCTCTCCCCCTTTCCCCTTTACCATTCAATTCCCTTCAAAAGAGAAGATATGAAATTCCATTTCCAACAAATATCTCTTTAGGGATAATAGATTGACTCCTGCTTAGAGACTGGGATGAATTTAATGACCTTTCTGACTCCAGTACAGTCTTGACTTTCTTATTAAGAATGCTCTACCCTTCCTGTACTACCAGCCATTTTGGCCGCAGTAGAGCCCTGTAGTATGTGACGAAGACTTAACCTCTACCATGGAGACCAAGGGAAGTGCTGGAGAAAAAGTTTTCACTTGCTTTTCATGAGAATTGATTTAGATTTCTCTTTGGTAATTCTGGAAAAGTAGTCTGCATACACTGATTTCCATGGTTCAGCAGGAGCTACATGAGATAAGCTCAAATGCAGGTGAGAACCTTGGAAATTTCAAGGGGTAAGAAGTTTAGAAAGCAAGAGCCATGGGATACACAGAAACAGACAGGGGGGTAAAGTCTCCTCTGTCTCCTCCAGTGGAAGATGGGCTCTAGCCATGGCAGGTAGGACCTTCCCACCAAGTCCATCACTACCCAGTAAACACTCCCTGAAGTTGATATGGCTGTAAGATTGCATACAAAACCTTGGATATATGGCTCCCTTATTTGATTTCCCTTTTTGATATAGAACTTGCTCATTACCTTGGCTTTAAATATTCTATTTTTCAGTGAAGATGTTTTCATCACAGTGCTTTCCATTGGGTTAAGACACAAAACTAGAGCACCTTCCTTTGACCAAACATTCCTGTGGCCCTGAAGGCATGAGTTTCCTCATGCCTAATAATAATTGGGGTGGAAGGAATATAGAGAAGTCATCACATCCACTGCCCTGTCTCAAAGCAAAACTATGCCAACTCTATCTCAGATGGATGGATATCTCTTTATTTCCAGAAACATGCAGTAAAGAGACTAAAATTCTCCTTAGTCATTTATTCTAGGATTTAACAATCACTGCGTCCTAAAGTTCTGTCTTTTATCAAACTCCATTCTTCTCTGCTATAGTTTAAACCTGTTTATTCTTGTTTTATCTTCAACAGAAAGAAAAAATTGCTGATTTGCATTCCAGGTCAATATGGCAGAGTGAGCACGAGAAAATGCTGTGCTATTTTCCAAAGAAGAGTAAGAGATGAAATATAAAAGTAAAAAATAAATAAATAAAACTTTAAAACTGCAAAATCATCCTCAGAAATAAAAGGAAACTCTATTAAATAAAACACAGGCAAAAGGAAAGTACAGCAATAAATGAGGGCCAACACGATATGCTCCACTGGCCATTTGGACCAGATATAGATAGCTATATCCACGCAGCTGGGCAAGAACTACGGCCTACAAATGGCTTCCTATGTAAGTCTGAGGACTTAGAGTCACACTCTTCACAGGTAAACAAGGGCTGACATAGTTTGCCCACCCAAGTTCATTCTCTCGCATGGACTGACTGACCAAGAAAGGTAGCTGCAGCTGAGGTCCCAATCCAAGGAGTAGCCCTGCACAAGAAAACAGAGGTAGAAGCAGACTATCCAGAATGATGGAGTCCAAGGTGGGACAACAACATACGACCTGGTTTAACCATGAGAAACGATGGGCTGGAAGAAGCACAAGCTGGAATCAAGATTGCCAGGAGAAATATCAATAACCTCAGATATGCAGATGACACCACCCTTATGGCAGAAAGTGAAGAGGAACTCAAAAGCCTCTTGATGAAAGTGAAAGAGGAGACTGAAAAAGTTGGCTTAAAGCTCAACATTCAGAAAACGAAGATCATGGCATCTGGTCCCATCACTTCATGGGAAATAGATGGGGAAACAGTGGAAACAGTGTCAGACTTTATTTCTTTGGGCTCCAAAATCACTGCAGATGGTGACTGCAGCCATGAAATTAAAAAATGCTTACTCCTTGGAAGAAAAGTTATGACCAACCTAGATAGTATATTCAAAAGCAGAGACATTACTTTGCCGATTAAGGTCCGTCTAGTCAAGGCTATGGTTTTTCCTGTGGTCATGTATGGATGTGAGAGTTGAACTGTGAAGAAGGCTGAGTGCCGAAGAATTGATGCTTTTGAACTGTGGTGTTGGAGAAGACTCTTGAGAGTCCCTTGGACTGCAAGGAGATCCAACCAGTCCATTCTGAAGGAGATCAACCCTGGGATTTCTTTGGCAGGAATGATGCTAAAGCTGAAACTCCAGTACTTTGGCCACCTCATGTGAAGAGTTGACTCATTGGAAAAGACTTTGATGCTGGGAGGGATTGGGGGCAGAAGGAGAAGGGGAAGACAGAGGATGAGATGGCTGGATGGTATCACCGACTCGATGGACATGAGTCTGGGTGAACTCCAGGAGTTGGTGATGGACAGGGAGGCCTGGCACACTGCGATGCGTGGGGTTGTAGAGTCGGACACGACTGAGCGACTGAACTGAACTGAACTGAAGCTACAAGGCCTGAAAAGGAAGGACTTATGCAAGAGAAAACCCATGGATGATGTTTCAGACAAAAATTTTAGAAAACAAGGGGAACTTTGGAACTAAGGAAAGCTATCAAGAAATCTAACAAAAGTGAGAATTCACACCTGAAAATATGCATAAACAATCAGAAATAGACTTTAAATATTTAAATACCTTAAAGCAATAAATAAGAGAACAAGACCTCAAGAAACAATAACAGGGGTTTACAAAATGGCAAGATGTAGATATTTTTTACATATAATTAAAAAATGGGTGGAAATACAGTTTTTAAAAATAAAACAACAAGACCCAACAGACAGCTTAAATAGTAGGCATGAAAAAGCTGGAGAAATAATTCATGAATTAGAAGGCCAAGTTGAAGTTATATATCATTACAGGGAGTATACAAATATATCATTAGGGGGAAAAATAAAGGAGACATTAAGAGACACAGAGCTTAAATTAAATGAAATGCAATGACATACACCAAAGACAAGGCTAAGAATGAGGAAAAAAATAGAAGAAAATATTGTTTTCACAAAAATAATGACTTGAAATTGAAGAAAAATGTGAGTCCATTGGCTGGAAAAAATCATGTGCTAAGCAGGCTAAATAAAAATAAATCATACATCAAAACACCTCCTTGTTTGCATCAAAGGAAAAAGAGAAAATCTTAAAAGCTAGAAGAAGACAGATTATGTATAGAAGAATTATAATCAAAGCAGACTTCTTATCCACAAACAAAGGAAGTCATGAAACTATTTATTAATATCTTCAAAGGGCTGAGGGAAAATAAACATGAATCTATAATTTTATACCCAGCCAAATTATCACTCAAGAATGAGGGCAAAATAAAGACATTTTTGCATATAAGGATTAAGGAATATTAGGACCACTACCTACAGAAAGAACTGTTAAAGGTTACAGTTAGAAAGAAAAATGAACTCACAAGGAAGTGACCTGTAAGAACAAGAAGGCAAAGAAAATGAACGGCTGTTTCTATCTTTTAAGTCTTAAAGATGATGATGTTTATTTCTCTCTATTTTCTCATTTCTGGGACTTATGATCTTAATTCTTTTAATACTTTCTTTTTCTCTTAAAAGAACTGCTAGCTTATACTTTCCTTTCTTCTTAGGACTTGCTTCCATTTATGCAGCTGGGGTAGATGACAGTCATCTTCCACTCTGTGAACTTCCACTCTATGCTCTGTGTCTGGGCCCTGCCCCAATTTCCTTCCTAGGGAAGAATATTTTCTCCACAGCCATTTAAATCAATTCCTATGACATTAGACCACTTTTAGACACTTCTGGGGTAAGATTTTATAAGGCTATTTGACAGGCAACCTGGCAGATGAAAAAAAAAAAGAATCCTCCCATGCTATACCCTTGTAATCCAGTTTAAACAGAAGAAGCAAATGTTGTTGTTGTTGTTGTTCAGTTGTAAGTCATGCCCAACTCTTTACAACCCCATGGACTGTAGCCCACCAGGTTCCTTTGTCCGTGGGATTTCCCAGGCAAGAATACTGGTGTGGGTTGCCATTTCCTTCTTCAGGGAATCTTCCTGCCAGGAATTGAACTCAGATCTCCAGCATTGCAGGCAGATTCTTTACCACAGAGCCAACAAGGAAGCCCAAGAAGCAAATAAACACATGCAAAAATAGTAAACCTCTCTTAGGGATTTATTTCAAGAATAACTTTAAGATTGATCACATGCCAAGTCAGTCTCTCATATATTAAAGCATATACTACTGCAACCAATACTAAGAATAATAAACCTGTGACACGGCATGATCTTCTGACATCTAGAAAGAACCCCAGATGTTCATCAGAGTGTATTTATCAAGGTGCATGCATGCTAAGTTGCTTCAGTCATGTCCAGTTCTTTGAGACCCCATGGACTGTAGCCCACTAGGTTCCTCTGTCCATGGGATTCTCCAGGCAAGAATACTGGAGTGGGTTTCCATGCCCTCCTCCAGGGGATCTTCCCGACCCAGGGATTGAACCCATATCTCTTGTGATTCCTGCACTGCAGGTGGGTTCTTTACTGCTGAGCCACTGTGGAAGCCCATTTATCAAGGTAAGAAAGCATAAGTTATAAAAGTGGTGACAAAAAGGGTTTGGGTCTCCATTGGACGAAAAGGGTCTCCATTCAATAAAATTTCTGTTCCTGTAACATTTCAGTTAACTGAGTTGTCACTGAACTCATTCCTGGCCTCAGTCCTACCATTTCTGCCCTGACACTTTTTGTTTCTCTCTTGTAAGTTCTGGAAGTTCCTCACTACTTGAAAAAAAACACCATGTATGACGGAGACTAATGGTTCTTCATGTTTTTATGGTTATGTACACCCCTTTAGGAATACCAATAAAGCTATGTATCTTCTCTAAAGGAATTTACACATATACATTGTTACACCAAAAACTGCCAACAATTTAAAAAGGTTTACTAACCCCTCAAAGTCCACCCATGGATCCCAACTCTGTCCTTGAGGGAAACAGTCAACTTATAGGACAACAAAGCTTATACTGCCCAGGTGCTAAAACGATCACTTAGCTTTTCTTAGGATTGCTGGCGGGCCCACAGGCATTTTCTGAATCATTCCATGCTTGCACTCCTCTGGTGTGGGAGCCTGGTGTCAGTCAGATATGAACAAAGTATCACTGAGGGAGCCCCTGCCTCAGACAAACACCCTAGCTGCCAACCAGGAAGGTAGATGTCCTAATAGCCTTGTGAAAAAGTATCTGCCTGCTGTCTCCTTAGCGCTGCTCTGAACAATATATACATAATAACTGTACAATCTGGAGGAGGTGACCATTCAGCCAGAAAGCAGCTTTATACTGACATAAACCTCATTGGTTCAGCTCCTTTGATTTATGAACAGCCCCTCCTCAATTAGAAGCTATGCTCAAATGCAATTCCAGCACTAATTGCGTAAGACACATGCCTCCATGCTACAACTCTCCTGGTGTCCGCTGCCCATGGCAGGAAGAGGCTGTTTATCACAGAAAAATCTCTGGGCCAAAATTCCCTTCCCTCAATTGATAGGCACCTTCAAATGATTAAAAGCCCAATGAAAACTTGTTCAGTTCAGTTCAGTTCAGTCGCTCAGTCGTGTCCGACTCTTTGCGACCCCATGAATTGCAGCACGCCAGGCCTCCCTGTCCATCACCATCTCCTGGAGTTCACTCAGACTCACGTCCATCTAGTCCGTGATGCCATCCAGCCATCTCATCCTCAGTCGAATAACTTATTAGAGCCTAGAATGTGCCCCATGACCCAGAGAGATATTGTGGGGAGGGGGTGGGAGGGGGGTTCATGTTTGGGAACGCATGTACACCCGTGGTGGATTCATGTCAATGGATGGCAAAACCAATACAGAATTGTAAAGTAAAATAAAAAATAAATAAATAAGTAAATTAAAAAAAAAAAACAGTATTTAGGGGATGATGCAGGCTGCCTGAAAATGTCCTATTGTTATTCCTGTCTGGAAGTTTCTGCTTCGGGGGAATTAGGGAGAAGGGGTGGGTTGGGTGGAAGAAAGAGGAAGGAAAACCACAGCTGGGAAAGAAAGAGGCAAACTGGTTTACCTGGGCAGCGAGGGCAGCAAAGATGAGGAACGTGCACAGGAGACAGGCAATGAAGGCTTGGACATCTGACTCTGCTGCAAAGCACATTCCCATTCTGAAAGAGAGAGGCAACAATGACAACAAAATAAATGTCTTTCAGAGGTCACTGGGATCATGCCAATTTGGGAAACAGTCCTTTAGGGACTCACTCAGACAGTGAATAATGCATTGCTGAGAAACTGAATGAAATCAGCATTTTATTTCTTTTTTTCTGATAAGTTTATTGGAGTATTTTTCTAAGGGTCACTACTACCCAAGTTTACAAAGCCTCCTGCAATCACTGGGAAGCTTCTTCTGACTTGGCTCTGTGATGTTTCTACCATTCCCTAGCTCAGCACGTCTGTTCCCAGAGCCTAGTCGGATTTCATAATCACCTGCCCAGTGCCATGGAAGGAAGGGATAATGAGTGATGGGTCCCTTGAGCTGTTACCCACCCCTAGGCAAGGAGAGAGCCCTAGCACATGGATTCTGGAGTCCATATAACTCTGCCTTGATCCAGTAAGCTGAGTGCTTCTTCTCCTCACTTCTTTTGCAAGTTAAAATTTTTCTGAGAGGAAGCTAGAGTTTGGAATTGAGCTGATTAGCTAGTATGACTAGGGGAGGGGGCGACTGGGTCCTTGTCTGATTTACACTGACAAGATCCCTAGCTCTGACAGCTTTCAGCCATTGCTAGAACAAAGGAAGACCTTGGAAACCAATTTTGCATTAAACTTTTCCATCCATAACTCATTTGAAGCAAGGGTTATATCCATCAGGCTCTGGTGAGGGAAGAGGGTGATGAAGACGATGGAGGGAGAAGATGCCTAGCACTTGAGCCATTGGCATTGGGATTATATTAACATTTTCACTGCCCTTCAGAGAGCAAAGCCTCAGTCCCCAAGGGTTAGCTGTCCATTTCCAATGCATCGGGTCAAGAATCTGACGTAATCACACCATACCAGGCATTTACTCAGTCTCTAGATACTCTGTTTAATAACTGCTTTAGCCATTTAAAGATGCAGGCTTCTTTTATCCAAATTTGAATAACCTTACCACAACTCTTTTTCTTTTCTTGCATACTTCCTAGAATACATTTTTGGAGCACTACAGTTGGAAACACCATGGAGCCTCCTTATATGTCACACTCCTAGGAGCCAGGTGATATCATCTTGAAGTAAGATCACCAGAGCATATCAGAAACTACTCCACCTGGCTAAGGTCAAACTGATTCCTTCTTAATGCTTTACATTGGTTTCTATTCTAGAGCTAATACATTAATAAAAATAATAACCATAATGATGGTAATGTTACAGCAGTTAGCATTTCTCAAATATTGACTATGACCAAGCATTGTTTTAATGCACTGACTGAGAGAGATTAGTAAATTTAACCTTTGTCATAATCCTATGAAATAGGTAATACCACTATACCATTTTAAAGAAGAAGCTGAAGGAATCTCAGAGAGGTTAAATAACTTGCTTAACATAACACAGCTCAGAAGTGGCAGAGCCAGGGTTGGAAACTTGGTCTGTCTTGATTCTAGAGCCCTGCAGTCTCTTAAGACTACCTAAGGTTGCCTAAAGGTTAGGTTTCCATATGCTCAAAATTCTGAAAGCCCAATTTTCTGTTCAAATGGCAAAAGAATCAGGCTTGCAAGTGAGGACTCCTGGGCACTAGTGAGGGGTTTCTGTTGTTCCATGAGGTCTCAAGTGAGAGGCAGGTCTTGAAAATTCTTTCTAATATGTTCAGAATTCTCAATTCTCAAGGCCGAGTATAAGGTCTCTTTTCCCAGTTGGCCTAGTACATTGGTTCTCCAACAGGAACCACTTTGCTCTCCAAGTAACCTTGGGCATGTCCTGAGATATTTTTGGTTGCCACAACTGGGGTGGATACTACTGGCTTCTAGTGGATAGAGGCCAGGGGTGCTGTTAAATATCTCACAATACATAGGACAGCTCCCCACAACAAGAAATTATCTGTCCCTAAATATCAAGAGTGTAGAGGCTGAGAAACCCTAGCTTAGCATATGACAGAAGAGGCTTGCTCAGAAAGATGGACTGTAGCTGTGGTCCTGCTTTGTCTACTGCAAAGCTATCCAAATGCCTCTCTGAGTAACTGGACAGGAGCCAAGGCAAAGCCAAGAGGACTCTAATCCTCACCAGGTACAGGCCAAGGTTTCAACACCTCAATCCTATTAGTAATTATAGTCATTCATTGAAACCACATAAAATACATTCTTCCAGTGAACCAGTTTATAATCTGTCCTAATCTCCTAGATAATGGCCAGTCTTGAAAATGATATTAAAAAACAATGTTGTCTTATGATCCAGGCATTATATTGAGCTTTTTCCTGCACTCTACTTTTTCCATGTCCTACATCATTCGGCTAAGAGACCGCTTAAGTATCTACAGCAAATACTCAGTGAGATCCCATGAAAATCAAGCCAAAAAGCAATAGAAGAAAAAGACAAGAGATGTGTATTTTTCCTTGCAATCTGCCTCCTAACTTCTTTTAGGTTTTTAATCACTCATGCTCCCAGGACATCCAGGCACTTGAGAACATGTCTGCCTGCTGAAGAGCAAAGCTGAAATCACATGCCACTGGGGACTGTACCTCAGAGCAGATACAGTTGACGCAGTAAACCAACCCATAAGGTTCCAGGTAAGGATGCCATCTCTCACCCACTCTGTACTTCTTGTCTTGAAACACACAATATGTCTCTGAATCTGTGAGGAAGGAGATGGAGAATATGCTGGTTAGAAAACATAGCCCAATCACAAAATCGAGAGCAATCACAGGTTCCATCCATTTTAGACTACATCAAGGAAAGAGGCATAGATGATATTTACAGAACCCCTACAATGGGCTCAGTGTTTTATATGCTTTCCTTATTTGATTTTACAATGACCCAGTAAGGTTGGCACTGATGATCAAATTGAAATGAAAAGACAGATAAGCAAGAAACAGGGAAAAGATTTTTCCAACATATAGAGTATTAATATAAATACAGTATTAATATCTGGAATATTTTCTTTCTTAAATATAAATTTATTTATTTTAATTGGAGGCTAATTACTTTACAATATTGTATTGGTTTTGCCATACATTGACATGAATCTGCCACATGTGTACACATGTTCCCTATCCTGAAACCCCCTCCCACTTCCCTCTCCATACCAACCTCTGGGTCATCCCTGTGCACCAGCCCCAAGCATCCTGTATCATGCATTTAACCTGGACTGGCAATTCGTTTCATATATGATAATATACAGGTTTCAATGCCATTCTCCCAAAAATCCCACCCTCTCCCTCTCCAACAGAGTCCAAAAGACTGTTCTATACATCTGTGTCTCTTTTGCTGTCTTGCATACAGGGTTATCATTACCATCTTTCTAAATTCCATATATATGCTTTAGTATACTGTATTGGTGTTTTTCTTTCTGGCTTACTTCACTCTGTATAATCGGCTCCAGTTTCATCCACCTCATCAGAACTGATTCAAAGGTGTTCTTTTTAATGGCTGAGTAATATTCCATAGTGTATATGTACCACTGCTTTCTTATCCATTCATCTGCTGATGGACATCTAGGTCGCTTCCATGTCCTGACTATTGCAAACAGTGCTGCTATGAACATTGGGGTACATGTGTCTCTTTCAATTCTGGTTTCCTCTGTGTGTATGCCCAGTAGTGGGATTGCTGGGTCAAGTGAAGAGGAGCTAAAAAGCCTCTTGATGAAAGTGAAAGAGGAGAGCGAAAAAGTTAGCCTAAAGCCAACATTTAGAAAACAAAGATCATGGCATCCGGTCCCATCACTTCATGGGAAATAGATGGGGAAACAGTGGAAACAGTGTCAGACTTTATTTTGGGGGGCTCCAAAATCACTGCAGATGGTGACTGCAGCCATGAAATTAAAAGACACTTAACTCCTTGGAAGAAAAGTTATGACCAACCTAGATAGTATATTCAAAAGCAGAGACATTGCTTTGCCGACTAAGGTCCATCTAGTCAAGGCTATGGTTTTTCCTGTGGTCATGTATGGATGTGAGAGTTGAACTGTGAAGAAGGCTGAGCGCCGAAGAATTGATGCTTTTGAACTGTCGTGTTAGAGAAGACTCTTGAGAGTCCCTTGGACTGCAAGGATATCCAACCAGTCCATTCTGAAGGAGATCAACCCTGGGATTTCTTTGGAAGGAATGATGCTAAAGCTGAAGCTCCAGTACTTTGGCCACCTCATGAGAAGAGTTGACTCATTGGAAAAGACTCTGATGCTGGGAGGGATTGGGGGTAGGAGGAGAAGGGGACAACCGAGGATGAGATGGCTGGATGGCATCACTGACTCAATGGATGTGAGTCTGAGTGAACTCCAGGAGGTGGTGATGGATAGGGAGGCCTGGCGTGCTGCGATTCATGGGGTGGCAAAGAGTTGGACATGACTGAGCGACTGAACTGAACTGAAGGCATTTCTATTTCCAGTGTTTTAAGGAATCTCCACACTGTTCTCCATAGTGGCTGTACTAGTTTGCATTTCCACCAACAGTGTAAGACGGTTCCCTTTTCTCCACACCCTCTCCAGCATTTATTGCTTGTAGACTTTTGGATAGCAGCCATTCTGGCTGGCCTGAAATGGTACCTCATTGTGGTTTTGATTTGCATTTCTCTGATAATGAGTGATGTTGAGCATCTTTTCATGTGTTTGTTAGCCATCCGTATGTCTTCTTTGGAGAAATGTCTATTTAGTTCTTTGGTCCATTTTTTGATTGGGTTGTTTATTTTTCTGGAATTGAGCTGCAGGAGTTGCTTGTATATTTTTGAGATTAGTTCTTTGTCAGTTGCTTCATTTGCTATTATTTTCTCCCATTCTGAAGGCTGTCTTTTCACCTTGCTAATGGTTTCCTTAGTGGTGTAGAAGGTTTTAATTTTAATTAGGTCCCATTTGTTTATTTTTGCTTTTATTTCCAATATTCTGGGAGGTGGGTCATAGAGGATTCTGCTGTGATTTATGTCGGAGAGGGTTTTGCCTATGTTCTCCTCTAGGAGTTGTATAGTTTCTGGTCTTACATTTAGATCTTTAATCCATTTTGAGTTTATTTTTGTGTATGGTGTTAGAAAGTGTTCTGCTGCTGCTGCTAAGTCGCTTCAGTCATGTCCGACTCTGTGCGACCCCATAGATGGCAGCCCACCAGGCTCCCCCATCCCTGGGATTCTCCAGGCAAGAATACTGGAGTGGGTTGCCATTTCCTTCTCCAATGCATGAAAGTGAAAAGTGAAAGTGAAGTCACTCAGTCGTGTCCGACTCTTAGCGACCCCATGGACGGCAGCCTACCAGGCTCCTTTGCCCATGGGATTTTCCAGGCAAGAGTACTGGAGTGGGATGCCGTTGCCTTCTCCAGAAAGTGTTCTACCTGTTCTACTTTCATTCTTTTACAAGTGGTTGACCAGTTTTCCCAGCACCACTTGTTAAAGAGATTGTCTTTTCTCCATTGTATATTCTTGCCTCCTTTGTCAAAGATAAGGTGTCCATAGGTGCATGGATTTATCTCTGAGCTTTCCTATTTTTTTCCATTGGTCTATATTTCTGTCTTTGTGCCAGTACCATACTGTCTTGATGACTGTGGCTTTGTAATAGAGCCTGAAGTCAGGCAGGTTGATTCCTCTAGTTCCATTCTTCTTTCTCAAGATTGCTTTGGCTATTCGAGGTTTTTTGTATTTCCATACAAATTGTGAAATTATTTGTTCTAGCTCCATGAAAAATACCATTGGTAGTTTGAAAAGGATTGCATTGAATCTATAGATTGCTTTGGGTAGTATACTCATTTTCACTATATTGATTCTTCCAATCCATGAACGCGGTATATTTTTCCATCTATTAGTGTCCTCTTTGATTTCTTTCACCAGTGTTTTATAGTTTTCTATATATAGGTCTTTAGTTTCTTTAGGTAGATATATTCCTAAGTATTTTATTCTTTTCGTTGCAATGGTGAATGGAATTGTTTCCTTGATTTCTCTTTCTATTTTCTCATTATTAGTGTATAGGAATGCAAGGGATTTCTGTGTGTTGATTTTATATCCTGCAACTTTACTATATTCATTGATTAGCTCTAGTAATTTTCTGGTGGAGTCTTTAGGGTTTTCTATGTAGAGGATCATATCATCTGCAAACAGTGAGAGTTTTACCTCTTCTTTTCCAATTTGGATTCCTTTTATTTGTTTTTGTGCTCTGATTGCTGTGGCCCAAACTTCCAAAACTATGTTGAACAGTAGTGGTGAGAGTGGGCACCATTGTCTTGTTCCTGACTTTAGGGGAAATGCTTTCATTTTTTCACCATTGAGGATAATGTTTGCTGTGGGTTTGTCATATATAGCTTTTATTATGTTGAGATATGTTCCTTCTATTCCTGCTTTCTGGAGGGTTTTTATCATAAAAGGATGTTGAATTTTGTCAAAGGCCTTCTCTGCATCTATTGAGATAATCATATGGCTTTTATTTTTCAATTTGTTAATGTGGTGTATTATATTGATTGATTTGTGGATATTGAAGAATCCTTGCATCCCTCGGATAAAGCCCACTTGGTCATGGTGTACAATCTTTTTAATGTGTTGTTGGATTCTGATTGCTAGAATTTTGTTAAGGATTTTTGCATCTATGTTCATCAGTGATATTGGCCTGTAGTTATCTTTTTTGTGGCATCTTTGTCAGGTTTTGGTAATAGGGTGATGGTGGCCTCATAGAATGAATTTGGAAGTTTACCTTCCTCTGCAATTTTCTGGAAGAGTTTGAGTAGGATAGGTGTTAGCTCTTCTCTCAAGTTTTGGTAGAATTCATTTGTGAAGCCATCTGGACCTGAGCTTTTGTTTGCTGGAAGATTTCTGATTACAGTTTCAATTTCCTTGCTTGTGATGGGTCTGTTAAGATTTTCTATTTCTTCCTGGTTCAGTTTTGGAAAGTTGTACTTTTCTAAGAATTTGTCCATTTCTTCCAGGTTGTCCATTTTATTGGCATATAATTGCTGATAGTAGTCTCTTATGATCCTTTGTATTTCTGTGTTGTCTGTTGTGATCTCTCCATTTTCATTTCTAATTTTATTGATTTGATTTTTCTCCCTTTCTTTCTTGATGAGTCTGGCTAATGGTTTGTCAATTTTATTTATCCTTTTAAGGAACCAGCTTTTGGCTTTGTTGATTTTTGCTATGGTCTCTTTCGTTTCTTTTGCATTTATTTCTGCCCTAATTTTTAAGATTTCTTTCCTTCTACTAACCCTGGGGTTCTTCATTTCTTCCTTTTCTACTTGCTTTAGGTGTAGAGTTAGGTTATTTATTTCACTTTTTTTCTTGTTTCTTGAGGTATTCCTGTATTGCTATGCACCTTCCCCTTAGCACTGTTTTTACAGTGTCTCACAGGTTTTGGGTTGTTGTGTTTTCATTTTCATTCATTTCTATGCGTATTTTGATTTCTTTTTTGATTTCTTCTGTGATTTGTTGGTCATTCAGCAGCGTGTTGTTCAGCCTCCATATGTTGGAATTTTTAATAGTTTTTCTCCTGTAATTGAGATCTAATCTTACTGCATTGTGGTCAGAAAAGATGCTTGGAATGATTTCAGTTTTTTTGAATTTGTCATGGCTAGATTTATGGCCCAGGATGTGAACTCTCCTGGAGAAGGTTCCGTGTGCACTTGAGAAAAAGGTGAAATTCATTGTTTTGGGGTGAAATTCCTATAGCTATCAATCAGGTCTAATGGGTCTATTGTATCATTTAAAGTTTGTGTTTCCTTGTTAATTTTCTGATTAGTTGATCTATCCATAGGTGTGAGTGGGGTATAAAGTCTCCCACTATTATTGTGTTATTGTTAATTTCCCCTTTCATACTTGTTAGCACTTGTCTTACATATTGCAGTGCTCCTATGCTGGGTGCATATATATTTATAAATGTTATATCTTCTTCTTGGATTGATCCTTTGATCATGATATAGTGTCCTTCTTTGTCTCTTTTCACAGCCTTTGTTTTAAAGTCCATTTCAGGGGGCAGTCCTAAGATGGCGGAGAAATAGGAAGGGAAGACCACTTTCTCCCTCAAAAGATCATTTCAATGAGGAGCAAACTCCACAAAACAACCTCTGAATGCAGGCAGAGGACATCAGGCAACCAGAAAAGCAGATCATTGTCTTCAAAAACAGGTAGGAAAAAATATAAAAGACGAGAAAAGAGACAAAGGAGGTGGGGAGGGAGCTCCATCCCGGGAAGGGAAGCCTGTCCTGGGAAGGGAATTCTAAGAAGAGAGGTTTCCAAACACAAGGAAACACTCTCCCTGCCAAATCTGTGGCGAGCCTTGGAAACACAGAGGGCAACATAACAGGAAGGAAAAACAAATAAATAATTAAAACCAACAGATTAAAGCCCAACAGTAACTCCCCCAGCGGAAAAGCAGCGCAGACGCCTGCATCCGCCACTAGCAAGTGGGGGCAGGGCAGGGAAGCGCGGGAGGCATGGGCTGCCGCGCTCGGTAAGAATCGGGCAGAAACGCCCCATGCGTAACCAGAGCGATCCAACTTGGGCTAGCAAAGCAGACTGGGGGATAGCTACCATGCGAAAAGCTGGAACATAAAACGCCGCCAGGACTGCGCACAGAACAAAGGATGGAACGGAAATAGCTGGCTGCAGACCCCGGCGACAGGCAGCCAGAGCCGTAAGGACTGGAAAGGGGCAATCGCAGCCCCGGAGAGACTTTACCTAACAAACTACAGGCAGGCTTCTTTGCTGAGACTTCTGGGGGTGCTGGACAGTCACCATCTGCCTCACAGGGAGCGCCAGCAGTACACCAGAAAACTGAGCAGTAGAGACAGAGAAGGGGACAAGTCGTGGCAACCGCACTCGCCAAGCTCCTGAGCTGCTCGGACCTGGGAGGGGTGCAGAGTGCAGTCCCAAACAAGTCTGTGCCTCTGAGGGCTACCTGGGCGCCAAACCTGAGCGGCTTGGACCGGGGAGGTGCGCGCAGCCTGGGGCCGGCCTCGGACGTTTCCCGGCTGAGCACCGTGGAGCTGGAGTGGTTTGTTCACCGTGGCGGGGGACAGGTCCAGTGGGGCTGAGACGCTGTGTGCCCACGGCAGTGCTATTTGTTTGCAGCATCGCCCCCTCCCCACAGCGCGACTGAACTAGTAAGCCTAAAAAAAAAAAAAAAAAAGTGTCCGCCACCACCCCCCTGTGTCAGGACGGAACTCAGACACTGAAGAGACCAGCAAACAGAAGAAGTCAAACAGAGGGAACCGCCTTGGAAGTGACCCCACACGGCCCATAACATCAGAGAAGGGCCAGATATATCTTCACTATTTTTACAATCATTCCTTATTTTTTTTCTCTTTTTCTTTTTTCTTTTTTTTTCTAACCTTTTTTTTAAATTGTTAAGTCTTCTATTTCTCCTCTAATTTTTAATTTCTATAACCTACTATTACTTTTCAAAAAAAAAAAAGACTCTACTTTTTTAAGGCAAACACCATATATAGTCTTCGCGTGGTTGTTGTTGGTATTTCTTTTTTAATCTTGTGTTTTTTTTTGTTTTTTTTTTCTTATTATTTTTTCTTATTATTTTTTTCTTTTTTCTTTTTTTCTTTCTTCCTTCTGCTTCTTCTCTTTAATATTGTATTTTTGAAAATCCAACCTCTACTCTAGGTTTTTTAATCTTTGCTTTTCGGTTTTTGTTGTCAATTTTGTACATTTCAAAACCCAATTTTACCTGACAGCGAGATTACTGGCTTG
>NW_024070207.1:16708112-16716036 GCF_014754425.2 Oryx dammah
TTTGAGGTGGGTCTCTTGTAGACAACATATATATAGGGCTCTTGTTTTTGTACAAATTCAGCTAGTCTTTGTCTTTTGGTTGGGGCATTCAATTCATTTACATTTAAGGTAATTATTGATAAGTATGATTATGTTGCCATTTACTTTACTGTTTTGGGTTCGAGTTTATACACCCTTTCTGTGTTTCCTGTCTAGAGAAGATCCTTTAGCATTTGTTGGAGAGCTTGTTTGGTGGTGCTGAATTCTCTCAGCTTTTGCTTGTTTGTAAAGCTTTTGATTTCTCCTTCATATTTGATTGAGATCCTTGCTGGGTACAGTAATCTGGGCTGTAGGTTATTTTCTTTCATCACTTTAAGTGTGTCTTGCCATTCCCTCCTGGCATGAAGAGTTTCTATTGAAAGATCAGCTGTTATCCTTATGGGAATCCCCTTGTGTGTTATTTGTTGTTTCTCCCTTGTTGCTTTTAATATTTGTTGTCTGTGTTTGATCTTTGTTAATCTGATGAATATATGTCTTGGGGTTTTTCGCCTTGGGTTTATCCTGTTTGGGACTCTTTGGGTTTCTTGGACTTGGGTGATTATTTCATTCCCCATTTTAGGGAAGTTTTCAACTATTATCTCCTCTACTACTTGTATTTCTCATGGTCTTTTTGTCTTCTTCTGGGACTCCTATGATTCAAATGTTGGGGCATTTAACATTGTCCCAGAGGTCTCTGAGATTGTCCTGATTTCTTTTAATTCACTTTCCCTTTTTCCTCTGTTTCATTTATTTCTACCATTCTATCTTCTACCTCACTTATCCTATCTTCTGCCTCTGTTATTCTACTGTTGGTTCCTTCCAGAGTGTTTTTGATCTCATTTATTACATTATTAATTATATATTGACTGTTTTTTATTTCTTCTAGGTCCTTGTTAAACCTTTCTTGCATCTTCTCAATCCTTGTCTCCAGGCTGTTTATCTGTGATTCCATTTTGTTTTCAAGATTTTGGATCATTTTCACTTATCACTATTTGGAATTCTTTATTAGGTAGATTCCCTATCTCTTCCTCTTTTGTTTGGTTTGGTGGGCATTTATCCTGTTCCTTTACCTCCTGAGTATTTCTCTGCCTTTTCATCTTGTTTCTATTGCTGTGTTTGGGGTGGCCTTTCCGTATTCTGGCAGTTTGTGGTTCCTCTTTATTGTGGAGTTTCCTCGCTGTGGGTGGGGTTGGATGGGTGGCTTGTCAAGGTTTCCTGGTTAGGGAAGCTTGTGTTGCTGTTCTGGTGGGTGGAGCTGGATTTCTTCTCTCTGGAGTGCAATGAAGTATCCAGTAGTGAATTATAAGAGGTCAATGGGTTTGGAGTGACTCTGGGCAGCCTGTATATTGAAGCTCGGGGCTATGTTCCTGTGCTTCTGGAGAATTTGTGTGGTATGTCTTGCTCTGGAACTTGTTGGCCCTTGGGTGGTGCTTGGTTTCAGTGTAGGTATGGAGGCATTTGATGAGCTCCTATCAAGTAATGTTTCCTGGAGTCAGGAGTTCTCTGGTGTTCTCAGGATTTGGACTTAAGCCTCCTGCTTCTGGTTTTCAGTCTTATTCTTACAGTATCCTCAAGACTTCTTCATCTCCTTTTGAAGACAATGGGCTGCTTTTCTGGGTGCTTGATGTCTTCTGCTGGCATTCAGAAGTTGTTTTGTGGAATTTACTCAGCGTTCAAATGTTCTTTTGATGAATTTATTGGGGAGAAAGTGGTCTCCCCATCCTATTCCTCTGCCATCTTAGGACCGCCTCCCTGGAGAATGTTTTAATCATTCAAATCAGTAAATAAAGTACCAATCAATCCAATAGAAAAATCATCTAAGGCCATGAATAGCACTTTAGAGAAGAAATGAGATGAGGCAATAAATCAGAAAAACTGTTCAACTTCATTAGTAATCAGAGATTCAAACTAAAACTAGACTGAGATAAATGCCTCAAATTGCTTACTGCCTCAAAGACCCTCTGTGATTCTTTCCAGCTTCTCACAAGATAAATTCCAATTTACTTTTCAAATCTTTATTTCCAACTTCTTCAGGATGATGAACTGAGAATCAGAAAACCTGGGTCTGAATCCTAATTAGCTTCAGTTGTGTAGCATTGAGCAAATCATTTGACTCAGTCAATCTCAATTTTCAATGTCTATGAAATATGGATTATATATTTCTAAGCAAATGTGGGAAAATTAGATAAAGCTCTTTGTCAATTATATGTGCTTAGGTGCTCAGCTGTGTCCAACTCTTTGTGACCCCATGGACTGTAGGCTGCCAGGCTTCTCTGTCCATGGAATTCTCCAAGCAAGAATACTGGAGTAGGTTGCCATTTCCTTCTCCAGAGAAGGAAATTATAAAGTCAATTATAAAGTGCTACAAAATGTAGAGTAATATTTTATAATAATTGATTATTTTCTAATCAGCATAGAAAACTGGAAAACTCACAAAAACATAGGAAAAAAACCATAAAAATATATGGGAAAAAAAGAAACATTCCATACACACAATTCAAGCCCAAGAAGAAACCACTTTTAATATGCTGGTAATCCCATGGACAGGCTTCCCTGGTGGTTCAGCATTAAAGAATCCGACTGCCAATGTATGAGACATGGATTCTATCTCTGGGTCGGGAAGATGCCCTGGAGAAGGAAATTGCAACCCATGCCAGTATTCTGCCTGGGAAATCCCACGGACAGAGGAGCCTGGCAGGCTACAGTCCATGGGTTGCAAAACAGTCAGACATGACTGAGTGACTAAACAACAACAAAATTAATAAACAGCCTGTCACTGAAGGGAAATTCGAAAGTATTTTGTACTAAAAGAAAATGAAACATAGTATATCAAAATTAGTGGGATTCAACTAATGAAGTACTTAAAGAGAAATTTATAAGTATGTACAGTCGAAATTGGTGGCTCAGATGGTAAAGTGTCTGCCTACAGTGTGGGAGACCTGGGTTCAATCCCTGGGTCAGGAAGATCCTCTGGAGAAAGAAATGGCAACCTAGTCCAGTACTCTTGCCTGGAAAATCCCATGAATGGAGGAGCATAATAGGCTACAGTCCATGGGGTTGCAAAGAGTCAGACACAATTGAGTGACTTCACTTCACACTTTAGTTCTTCATAGTATAAAAGTGGAACAGTCTCACATCGATGCCTTACGAAACTAGCAAAAGTGGGATAAAATAAACCAAAAGAAAATAGAAGGAATGAATAAGAAAAAGCAGAAGTCAGTGAAATTGAAGACAAAAATCAATAGAAAAAAATCAATGAAACCAAAACCTGGCTTTCTATGACAATCAGTAAAATTGATAAACTTCTAGCAAGATTAACAAAGAGAGAAGATGCAAATTACTAATATAGGGACAAAAGAGAAGTCTTCATTATAGATTCTACAGATATTAAAAGAATAAAAGGGAGACATTTTGAATAACTTTACACCAGTTAGCTTAATATCTTAGATGAGATGGATGAATTATTTGAAAGACACAATTACCAAAGCTTACTCAAGGAAAGATGAATAATCTGAAGAGTTCTACATCTTCTAAAGAAAGGCAAAAAAAGCAGCATGACCAAAATGATTCTGAAAGAGAAAGATGTTGGAAGATACACACTATGTGATTTCAAGGCAATATAAAAATATAGTTTTAAAGTCAGTGAGTCAGTGTGGTGTTGGAAAAAGGTTAGACAAATATGCCAATGGAATAGAATGAAGAGTCAACAAATAGAGAAGGGACCCACATTTATGGGTCTATTGATTTTCAACAAAGATGGAAAGGCCATTCAATGGAGACAAAATAGCCTTTCAACAGTCCTGCTGCTGGACTATTTGGACAATCATATGCAAAACAGAAAATAATAAGAACTTTATATCTCATTAATTTTGTGGTTGAAAGTGAAATTGCTCAGTCGTGTCTGACTCTTTGTGATCCCATGGACTGTAGTCTACCAGGCTTCTCTGTCCATGGGATTTTCCTGGCAAGAGTACTGGAGTGGCTTGCCATTTCCTTCTCCAGGGGCTCGTCCTGACTCAGAGATTGAACCCAGGTCTCCTGCATTGCAGGAGATGCTTTACCCTCTGAGCCACCAGAGAAGCCCTTATATCTCATGCCATCTACAAAAATTAACTCAAGATGTATCATAGACACACTTTAATGTAAACCCCAATACTTTAAAACTTCTAAAAGAAAATACAGGAGACTATAGTTGTGATCTTAGGTTAAGTGAAGAGTTCTTAGATATGACACCAAAAGTACAATTCATAAAAGAAATTTTGTAAAATATGAATTCATAAAAATTAAGAACTTCTGCTTTTGAAAAACGTTAAGAGAATAAAAAGGAAAGCCACTAACTAGAAGAAATTATCTGCAAATCACTTTACTGATAAAGGACTTTTATCCAGGATACACAGTTTCCCGGGCGGAGCAGTGGTAAAGAATCCACCTGCCAATGCAGGAGACGTAAGAGACGTGGGTTTGATCTCTGGGTTGGGAAGATCCCCTGGAGGAGGAAATGGCAACCCAATCCAGTATTCTTGCCTGGGAAATCCCATGGACAGAGGAGCCTAGTGGGCTACAGTCCCTGGAGTCGCAAAGAGTCAGACATGAGTGGGTGACTGAGCACAAGCACATTCAGAAAATATAAAGAAATCTCAAAACTTAAGAATAAGGAAACCAACAACCCAATTAAAAAATGTCTGAATAGACACCTCACCAAGGAAGGTTCACAAATGTCACACACATCATTAGTTATCAGGGAAATGAAAATTTGAAACCATGAGGACATATCATGAAAATTGAAACCATGAGGACTGACTTATTAGAATGGATAAATGCAAAAAATCTGAATATACTAAGTGCTGGTGAGGAAATGAAGCAACTGTAGCTCTCCTTATACAATATGGTTGTAAAACAACTTGGCAGTTTCTTCTAAAGTTAAATACACTCAACTATACCACTCAGCAATCCCACACCTAGGTATTTTTCCAACTAAAACAAAACATATATTCAAACCAAAATCTGTACTATATGTTTAAAATGGATTTATTCAGTCTGAAAAACCTGAGAGCAACATAAACGTCCTTCAACTGATGAATTTTAAAACATGCAAATGAAAGGATATTATTCAGCAATATAAAGAAATGAAAGACTGATACAGATAAACATGGGTGACCCTCAAAGGCATTATGCTAGATGAAAAAAGCCAGATTCAAAGTCTACACACTGTATGTGTGTTGGTCACTCAGCTGTGTCTGACTCTTTGCAACCCTGTGAACTGTAGCCCATCAGGCTTCTCTGTCCATGAGGATTCTCCAGGCAAGAATACTGGAGTGGACTGCCATGGCTTCCTCCAGGGGATCTTCCCAACCCAGGGACTGAACCCAGGTCTCCCGAATTGCATGCAGATTCTTTGCCATCTAAGCCACCAGGGAAGCCCTACATATTGCATGATTACAATTAATTATTTTTAATCTGGACAAGGTACAGAAAAAAGATAAGGAGTTGCCAAGGACTAGGGTGGGAGTAGGATTTTACTATAAAGGGATACAGAGTAAATTTTGAGAGTGATGGAGCTTATATCTTGATTATGGTGGTACCATTAGTCAAAATTCACAAAACTGTACTCTCTGGGTTGGGAAGATCCCCTGGAGGAAGATGAAAAAAGGGTGAATTATTAAATTTTATTTCTGTTTTAACTTTTACAATTGAGATAAAATTAACATATAACCTTGTACTAGTTTTAGGTGTATTTAAAAGGGTGATTTTGCTGCATGTGAATTATACTATAATAAGACAATTAAAAAGAAACATATAGAGCAAAGAAAAATCATACAAAATTCTACCACCAGAAGACAACCACTTTTTGAAAAATTGTATTTAATTTTTTATTCATTTTAATTTTTTGGCTGTGCTGGGTCTTCGTTGCTGTGCACGGGCTTTCTCCAGTTGCAGTGAGAACGGCTACTCTCTTCTTTAGAGCATAGGCTCTAGGGTGTGCTGGCTCAGTAGTTAACACATGTGGGCCTAACTGCCCCATGGCATGTGGGATCTTCACGACCCAGATAATCATGATGATGTGATCACTAATCTCGAGCCAGACATCTTGGAATGTGAAGTCAAGTGGGCATTAGAAAGCATCACTACGAACAAAGCTAGTGGAGGTGATGGAATTCCAGTTGAGCTGTTTCAAATCCTGAAAGATGATGCTGTGAAAGTGCTGCACTCAATATGCCAGCACATTTGGAAAACTCAGCAGTGGCCACAGGACTGGAAAAGGTCAGTTTTCATTCCAATTCCAAAGAAAGGCAATGCCAAAGAATGCTCAAACTACCACACAATTGCACTCATCTCACATGCTAGTAAAGCAATGCTCAAAATTCTCCAAGCCAGGCTTCAGCAATACGTGAACCGTGAACTCCCTGATGTTCAAGCTGGTTTTAGAAAAGGCAGAGGAACCAGAGATCAAATTGCCAACATCCGCTGGATCATGGAAAAAGCAAGAGAGTTCCAGAAAAACATCTATTTCTGCTTCATTGACTATGCCAAAGCCTTTCACTGTGTGGATCACAATAAACTGGAAAATTCTGAAAGAGATGGGAATACCAGACCACCTAACCTGCCTCTTGAGAAATCTGTATGCAGGTCAGGAAGCAACAGTGAGAACTGGACATGAACAACAGACTGGTTCCAAATAGGAAAAGGAGTACGTCAAGGCTGTATACTGTCACCCTGCTAATTTAACTTATATGCAGAGTACATCATGAGAAACGCTGGACTGGAAAAAACACAAGCTGGAATCAAGATTGCCAGGAGAAATATCAATAACCTCAGATATGCAAATGACACCACCCTTATGGCAGAAAGTGAAGAGGAGCTAAAAAGCCTCTTGATGAAAGTAAAAGAGGAGAGCAAAAAAGCTGGCTTAAAGCTCAACATTCAGAAAACGAAGATCATGGCATCCGGTCCCATCACTTCATGGGAAATAGATGGGGAAACAGTAGAAACAGTGTCAGACTTTATTTTGGGGGGGCTCCAAAATCACTGCAGATGGTGACTGCAGCCATGAAATTAAAAGACACTCCTTGGAAGAAAAGTTATGACCAACCTAGATAGTATATTCAAAAGCAGAGACATTATTTTGCTGACTAAGGTCTGTCTAGTCAAGGCTATGGTTTTTCCTGTGGTCATGTATGGATGTGAGAGTTGGACTGTGAAGAAGGCTGAGCGCCGAAGAATTGATGCTTTTGAACTGTGGTGTTGGAGAAGACTCTTGAGAGTCCCTTGGACTGCAAGGATATCCAACCAGTCCATTCTGAAGGAGATCAACCCTGGGATTTCTTTGGAAGGAATGATGCTGAAGCTGAAGCTCCAGTCCTTTGGCCACCTCATGCGAAGAGTTGACTCATTAGAAAAGACTGATGCTGGGAGGGACTGGGGGCAGGAGGAGAAGGGGACAACAGAGGATGGGATGGATGGATGGCATCACAGACTCGACGGACGTGAGTCTGAGTGAACTCCGGGAGATGGTGATGGACAGGGAGGCCTGGTGTGCTGTGATTCATGGGGTCGCAAAGAGTCGGACATGACTGAGCGACTGAACTGACTGACTGAACTGATGTGGGATCTTCCTGGACCAAGAGTCGAACCGATGTCTCCTGAACTGCAAGACAGATTCTTAACTACTGGACTACCAGGAAAGCCCATAAAACAACCACTTTTGATGTTCTGGTAATAGTCCTCTAATCTTTATTTCCCTGTTTTTAAATTAATAGACTTTATTTCTTAGAGCAGTTTTAGGTTTATCAAAACAATAAGTAGAAAGTACATTAGTTCAGTTCAGTTCAGTTCAGTCGCTCAGTCGTGTCCGACTCTTTGCGACCCCATGAATTGCAGCATGCCAGGCCTCCCTGTCCATCACCAT
>NW_024070207.1:16716046-16734148 GCF_014754425.2 Oryx dammah
GTTCACTCAGACTCACGTCCATTGAGTCAGTGATGCCATCCAGCCATCTCATCCTCTGTCATCCCCTTCTCCTCCTGCCCCCAATCCCTCCCAGCATCAAAGTACATAAAGTGCTCATATTTCCCCTCTTCGCACCACTCCCACTTTTTCCTGGCATTAACATCTTGCATTAGTGTCATACATTTGTTAAAATTAATGAACAGATACTTGATATATTAACTACATAGTTTACATGAGAGCATATTCTGTATAGTTTTATGTGTTATGACAAATGTATAAATGACATATATCTGCTATTACAGTATCATACAGAACAGTTTCACTGCCCTAAACATGCCCATACTCTGCCTATTCATCTTTCCCTGCCTCCATTCCCACAACTCCTAAAAACCACTGACTTTCTACTGTCTCTATAGTTTTGTCTTTTCCAAGATGTCATATAGTTGGAATCATAGGGTATGCACACCTTTTAGACTGGCTTCTTTCACCTCACAATATACATTTAAGAGTCCTCTAAGCTTTTTCAAGGCTTGACAGTTCATTTATCATTGAATAATATTCCACTGTATGGATGTACAGCTTGTTTATCAACTCACCTATTAAATGACATATTGCTTCTGTGCTTAGTCACTCAGTCATGTCTGATGCTTTGTGACCCCGTGGATTATAGCCTACTAGGCTCCTCTGTCCATGGCCAGACAAGAATACTGTAGTGGGTTGCCATGCCCTTCTCCAGGGGACCTTCTCAACCCAGGGATTGAACCCAGGTTTCCTGCATTGCAGGCAGATTCTTTATCGTTTGAGCCACCAGAGAAGGACAACTTGGTTGCTTCCAATTTTTGAAAATGAAATGAATTGAAAATTCATTTGCATGATACCTGGCAGTATGATTGCTGGGTTTTAGAGTAAGACTATATCTAGCTCTTTAAGAAACTGCCAAACTGTCTTCCAAAGTGACTATACTATCTTGCATTCCCATCAGCAATGAATGAAAGTTCTTACTGCTCCACATTCTTATCAGTATTCTCTTGTTGTCTGTATTTTGGGTATTAGCCATTCTAACAGGTGTGTAGTGGTATCTCATTTGTTGTTTTAATTCCAATCCCCTAATGATATTTAATATTGAGCATCTTTTCATATACTTATTTGCCACCCATGTATCTTCTTTGGTGCACTATCTGTTTAGTTCTTTTGCCCATTAATTAATTGGGTTGTTTATTTTCTTACTGTTGAGCTTTAACAGTTATTTGTATATTTCAATACAAGTCCTCTATCAGACATGCATTTTGCAAATATTTTCCTTCAGTCTGTGGCTTGTTTTTTCACTCTCTTAACAGTATCTTTTGCATAGCAAAATTTATTACTTGTAATGAAATCCAATTCATCAACTTTTTTTCTTGCATGGAGCGTACTTTTGGTGTATCTGAAAACTCATTACAAAACCCAAGGTCACCTAGATTTTTTTCCTTTGTTATTTCTGGAAGTTTTATAGTTTTGCATTTTACATTTAGATCTGTAATCCATTTTGTAAGTTTTTTTAATGGTCATTTTTTTACATGGAGATGTCTAGTTGTTTCAGCACCATTTCTTGAAAAGATTATCCTTTTTCCAATGAATTGTCCTTGCTCCTTTTGTCAAAGATCAGTTGACTATATTTGGGTGGGTCTATTTCTGGGCATTCTATTATGCTGCACTGATCCATTTGTCTATTCTTTCAACAACATCACATTATGTTAAGTACTATAGCTTTATAGCAAGTCTTGAAGTTGGGTAGCATCGGTTCTCTAACTTTGTTGAGGTTCTTCAATACTGTGTTGGCAATTCTGATTAAGACCTTTCCATATAAACTTTAGAGTTAACTTTGTTAATTTCCACAAGGTAAGTTCAGTTCAGTTCAATTCAGTCACTCAGTCCTGTCCCACTCTTTGAGACCCCATGGAAGGCAGCATGCTAGGCCTCCCTGTCTATCACCAACTCCCAGAGTTTACTCAAACCCATGTCGATTGAGTCAGTGATGCCATCCAACCATCTCATCCTCTCTCATCCCCATCTCCTCCTGCCCTGACTCTTTCCCAGCATCAGGGTCTTTTCTAATGAGTCAGTTCTTTGCATCAGGTGGCCAAAGTATTGGAGTTTCAGCTTCAGCATCAGTCCTTCCAATAAATGTTCAGGACTGATTCCTTTAGGATGGATTGGTTGGATTTCCTTGCAATCCAAGGGACTCTCAAGAGTCTTCTCCAATACCACAGTTTAAGAGCATTAATTCTTTGGTGTTCAGCTTTCTTTATATTCCAACTCTCACATCCATACATGACTACTAGAAAAACCATAGCTTTGACTAGACAGACCTTTGTTGGCAAATAATGTCTCTGCTTTTTAATATGCTGTCTAGGTTCATCATAACTTTTCTCCCAAGGAGCAAGTGTCTTTTAATTTCATGGCTGCAGTCACCATCTTCAGTGATTTTGGAGCCCCCTCCCAAAATAAATTCTGTCATTGTTTCCACTGTTTCCCTATCAATATGCCATGAAGCAATGGGACCAGATACCATGATCTTCATTTTCTGAATGTTGAGTTTTAAGCCAACTTTTTCACTCTCCTCTTTCACTTTCATCAAGAGGCTCTTTAGTTTACTTTCTGCCATAAGGGTGGTATCATCTGCATATCTGAGGTTATTGATATTCTCCTGGCAATCTTGATTCCAGCTTGTACTTCATCCATCCCAGCATTTTTCATGATGTACTCTGCATACAAGTTAAACAAGCAGGGTGACAATATACAGCCTTGACGTACTCCTTTTCCTTTCTGGAACCAGTCTGTTGTTCCATGTCCAGTTCTAACTGTTGCTTCCTGACCCACATACAGATTTCTCAGGAGGCAGGTAAGGTGGTCTGGTATTCCCATCTCTTTCAGAATTTTCCACAGTTTATTGTGATCCACACAGTCAAAGACTTTGGCATAGTCAATAAAGCAGAAATAGATGTTTTTCTGGAACTCACTTGCTTTTTCAATGATCCAGCAGATGTTGGCAATTTGATCTCTGGTTCCTCTGCCTTTTCTAAATCTAGCTTGAACATCTGGAAGTTCACAGTTCACATACTGCTGAAGCCTGGCTTGGAGAATTTTGAACATTACTTTGCTAGCGGGTGAGATGCGTGCAATTGTGCGGTAGTTTGACCATTCTCTGGCATTGCCTTTCTTTGAGTTTGGAATGAAAACTGACCTTTTTCCAGTCCTGTGGCCACTGCTGAGTTTTCCAAATTTGCTGGCTTACTGAGTGCAGCACTTTCACAGTATTATCTTTTAGGATTTGAAACAGCTCAACTGGAATTCCATCACCTCCACTAACCTTGTTCGTAATGATGCTTCTTAAGGCCCACTTGATTTCACATTCCTGGATGTCCACAAGGTAAACTGCTGGGATTTTGAATGTTATTGAATCTATAGATCAAGTCGTGAACTACTAGTATTTTAACAATATTGAGTCTTTCTGTCCATGAACATGGAGTCTCTTTCCAGTTATTTGATATCTTTCCTGAGAGTTTTATAGTTTTCTTCATATAGATTTTATATACATTTTGCTAAATTTATATCTAAGTATTTCATTTTCTGGTGCTAATGTAAATGGTATTGTATTTTTAATTATAGATTCCAATTGTTCATTAATGATATATAGGAAAGCAATTGACTTTCATATATTAACTTCATATTCTTAAACCTTACTCTAATGGCTCATTAATTTTAGGAGGGCTTTTTTTTTTAATTTATTTTTTATTTTACTTTACAATTCTATATTGGTTTTGCCATACATTGACATGAATCCGCCATGGGTGTACATGCGTTCCCAAACATGAACCCCCCTCCCACCCCCCTCCCCACAACATCTCTCTGGGTCATCCCCACGTACCAGCCCCAAGCGTGCCATATCCTGCATCGGACATAGACTGGCAATTCGATTCTTACATGATATTATACATGTTTCAATGCCATTCTCCCAAATCATCTCACCCTCTCTCTCTCCCTCTGAGTCCAAAAGTCCACTATACACATCTGTGTCTTTTTTGCTGTCCTGCATACAGGGTCATCATTGGTTGATTTTTTGGAATTTTAAAATAATCATGTCATCTGCTAGCAAAGGTAGTTTTATTTCTTCCTTCCAAATATGTATGCACTTTATTTCCATTTCCCATCTTACTGCATTAGTTAGGACTTCCAATACAACACTGAGTAGGAATGGTGAGAAACAACACCATTGCCTTATTCTTGATCTTAGGCCAAAACATTTAGCTTCTCTCCGTTAAGGATTGTATTAGTGGTAGATTTTTTTTTTATAGATGTTCTTTATGAAGTTGAAAAAGTCTTCCCTCTATTCTCATTCACTGTATGGTGTTCACTTTTGTCAAGTGATTTTTCTGCATGTATTGATATAATTGAGTAGTTTTTATTTTTTAGCCTATTGATGTGATGGATTATATTAATTGATTTTTGGATGATGAAACAGCCTGGAAAAAAATCCCACTTGACTAGATTTTTCCTACATTGCTAGATTCAATTTGCTAATATTTTGTTGAGGATTTTTGCATGGGAGATATTAATCTGTAGTTCCTTTCTTACAATGTCTTTGTCTGGTTTTGGTATTAGGGTAATATTGGTCTCATAGAATGAATTAGGGAGTGCTCGCTCTCTCTGCTTACATCTTCTGAAACTGATTGTAGAGTAGTGGTATTATGTCCTTAAATGTTTGGGAGAATTCACCAGTTTATTATCTGGGCATGGTGCTTTCTGTTTTGAAAGAGTATTAATTTCTTTAACAGACATAAGCCTATTGAGATTGTCTATTTTGTTTTATGTGAGTTTTGATTGGTTGTATCTTCCCAGATATTGGTAAGGTATTCCCTAAGTTATCATATTATTAGCATAGAATTGTGCATATTTTATGACTGTTCTGGTGGTAGTGATGGCCTTTTTTTCATTTCTGAAATTAGTAATTTGTGCCTTCTTTTTTAGTTAATCTGACTAGAGGTTTATCTATTTTATTGATTTTTTCAAAGAACCAGACTTTGGTTTCATTGGTTTTTCTCTTTTGTTTTCCTGGTATAACTTTCATTGATTTCTGCTTTAATTTTTTAAGATTTTTTTTTCTTCTGCTTACTTTGGGTTTGATTTGCTTTTCTTTTTCTAGTTTCCTAAGGTGGAAGCTGAGACTATTGATATCAGGTCTTTTTTTCTAATATATTAATTCTATGCTATAAATTTCCCTCTAAGCACTGCTTAGAATTTTTATAAATTATATTTTTATTTTCATATAATCCAAAATATGTTTAAACTTCACTTGAGACTTCTTTGGTCTATGTGCTATTTGGAAGTATATTGTTTAATCTCTAAATATTTTGAGATTTTTACAGGTATCTTTCTGCTATTGATTTTTTAGTCTAATTCTACTATGTTCTGAGAGCACACTGATATAATTTATATTCTTATAAGTTTTGTTAGGATCTGTTTTATGACCCATGAATGTGGTCCATCTTGGTGAATGTTCCATTGAGCTGGAGAAGAATGTGTATTCTTCTGTTGTTGGATGAAATACTCTGCAGATGACAATTAGATTCTATTGACTGATGGTATGGTTCAGTTCAACTATACCATTATTAACTTTCTGCCTGCTGGATATGTTGATTACTAATTGAGGGGTTTTAAACTCTCTAATTAAAATAGTGGACTTGTCTGTATCTTCTTGCAGTACTATCCATTTTTGCACCACGTATTTTGATGCTCTGTTAGGTATACACATAATTTTCCTTGCTCTGAAGTCTGCTTTGTCTAAAACTAATACAGTTACCTCCACTTTCATCTGATTAGTGTGTTAGCATGTTATATCTTTTTCCATCCTTTTATTTTTTAAAATTTGTTTATTTTTAATTGGAGGATATATTTTAGCATCCTTTTACTTTTAATCTATATATATCTTTACATTTAAAGTGTGTAGATAACATATAGTTGGGTCTTCTTTTTCTTATAATCCACTTGGATAGTCTGTCTTTTAATTAGTGTATATAGACCATTCACATTTAAAGTGATTATTGATACAGCTGGGTTAATACTGACAATATCCATAATTATTTTCTATTTATTTTCCTTGATTTTTTCCTTATGTGTGTGTATTCCACTCTTCCTCTGCTTTCTATGGCTTTATTTGAGCATTTCCTATTATTGTATTTTCTCTCTTTCTTAATATATCAATCATACTCATCTTTTTAATTAGTAGTAGTCATGGAGTTTACAATACACATTTACACAAATCTAAATCAACTTTCAAATGACACTATACTGCTTCACAGGCACTGCAAGTACTTTGTAGTAGAGTACATCCTTTATAAAATCACTGTCATTCATTTCACTTTTCCATAAACTATAATTATTCAGTACACTTTTGCTATTATTATTTTGAACAAACTTTATTCTGTTAGGTTAAGAATAAGAAAAATAAAAGATTTCACTTTACCTTCATTTATTCCTTCTTTAATACTCTTCCCTTCTTTATATAGATCTGAGTTTCTGACATTATTTTCATTTTTCTTAAAGAATTTATTTTAACATTTCTTGTGAGGCAGGGCAATTGGTGAAAAATTCCTTCAATTTCTGTTTGTCTGAGAAAATATTTCTCATTCACTTTTGAAGCATAGTTTTGCTGGATACAGAAATGTAGGTTGATGGATTTTTTTCTTTCAAAAATTTGAGTGCTTCATTCTACTCTCTTACTGCTTGCATGGTTTCTGAAGAGAAAGTGAAAGTGAAGTCACTCAGTCATGTCTGACTCTTCGCGACCCCATGGACTATATCCTACCAGGCTCCTCTGTCCATGGAATTTTCCAGGCAAGAGTACTGGCCTCGTTCCTCTATATGTTTTTCCTCTTTCAAGATGTTCTCTTTGCCTTTGGTTTTCTGCAGTTTAAATATGATATGTCTAGGTATAAATTTTCTCACATGTATCCTGCTTTGTGTTCTCTGGGCTTTTTGGATTTGTGCTTTGGTGTTTGCCATTGCTTTTGGAAAATTCTCAGCCATTATTATTTCACTCATTATTTCTTTTTCCTTTCTCTCATCTCCTTCTGTCATTCCTATTACATACATGTTATACTTTTTGTAATTTTCCCACAGTTCTTGAATATTCTATTGAATTTGATCACATTTTCAGTTTGGGACATTTCTCTTGGCATATTATCTTTATTTATTTATTTATGGCTGTGCTAGGTCTCCGTTGCTGCCTGGGCTTTTTTCTAGTTGTGACAAGCTGGGAGCTACTCTTTGTTGCAATACATGGTCTTCTCATTGCTGTGGCTTCTCTCGCTGCAGAGCACGGGCCCTAGGGCATGTGGGCTTCAGTAGCTGTGGCATATGGGCTCAGTAGCTGCAGTTTCCAGGCTCTGAACAGAGGCTTAATAGTTGTGACACATGGGCTTAGTTGCTCGCTCTGCAGCATTTTCCCAGATGTTGGGGAAAAAATCTGTGGGATTTTCCCAGATCAGGGAATTAAACCCATGTCTCCTGGATCAGCAGGCAGATTCTTTACCACTGAACCACCAGGGAAGCCCTTTGCCATATCTTTAGATGACTTATTCTTTCTTCAGTCATGTTCAGTGTGCTGATAAGTTCATCAAAAGCATTATTTATTTTTGTTACAGTGTTTTTCATTTCTCACATTTCCTTTTGATTCTTATTTTTCATCTCTCTTTACATTGCCCATATATACTTACATTTTGCCTCCTTTTTTCATTAGAGTTCTCAACACATTAATCTTATTTATTTTAAATTCCAAGTCTGCTAATTTCAAAATGTCTGCCATATCTGAGCCTGGTTCTGATGCCTGATTTGTCTCTTCAAATTGATTTTTTTTGCCTTTCATGCCCAGTAATTTTTTGTTGAAACTCAGACATGATGTACTGAGTAAAAGTAACTGAGGTAAATGGAGCGTTAGTGTGAGGTCTTATGTTAATCTATCTAGGAGTTAGGCTCGTTTTACTGTTTTTTGTAGCCATGGTGTCAGAGGCTAAAATCTGCCTAGTGTCTTTGTTTATCCTCTCCATTGTTATTGGGTTTCCCTAGATTCTTCTTCTTAAACAGTGTCTAAGGCTTGCAGGTCTTTCAATCTCCTGTTATTATACAGGATCTCAATTGATGTGTAGCAAATCGTAGGGGAAGGAGAAATGTTCTATAATCATATAATTAGCTCTCAGTTTTGAGTGATCCATGTCCCTGAGTTGTGACCTTCAAAAGCACTAATTAACTTTGCTCCTGCCCACCAGTGTAGGTGAGACAGGAAAGCTAGTGGAGCTGGGCATATATTCCTTCTTCCAGGGTGGTTCCATTCCACTATAGCCCACCAGGCTTCTCTGTCCATAGAATTCTCCAGGGAAGAATACTGGAGTGGGTTGCCATTTCCTTCTCCAGGGGTCTTCCTGACCCAGGGATCAAACCCATGTCTCTGGCATTGCAGGCAGACTCTTTACTGACTGAGCCACCAGTGAAGACGTTCCAGGGTGGTTAGATCCTGATAAAACTCAAATTAGTTAGTCTAAGATAAAATCATTTCCCTTGGTTTTTCCAGTAGTCATGTATGGATGTGAGAGTTGGACTATAAAGAAAGCTGAGTGCCGAAGAATTGATGCTTTTGAACTGTGGTGTTGGAGAAGACTCTTGAGAGTCCCTTGGACTGCAAGGAGATCCAATCAATCCATCCTAAAGGAGATCAGTCCTCGGTGTTCATTGGAAGGATTTATGTTGAAGCTGAAACTCCAATCTTTGGCCACCTGATACGAAGAGCTGACTCACTGGAAAAGACCCTGATGCTGGGAAAGAGTGAGGGCAGGAGGAGAAGGGGACGACAGAGGATGAGATGGTTGGATGGCATCACTGACTCAATGGACATGAACTTGAGTAAATTCTGGGAGTTGGTGATGGACAGGGAGGCATGTCATGCTGCGGTTCACAGGGGCGCAAAGAGTCAGACACGACTGAGCAATTGAACTGAACTGAACTGATGCCAGGCCTTAGTTAATGAGAATAAAGAACGCTAGGCTTATTTAAAATGGTTACTTTTCCCCCTCCTCCACCTATAACAATTATAAATTTTTCACCAAACCTGAGAACCTGGTGGGGATCCTAGAGGTAAAAACTCACAAAAAGGAGTTTTTTTCTCTCAAGCTAGAACATGCTCCTTCTCCAGCAATTAGTTGACTAACCGATTACTCGTTAAGTGCTCCAACCAGGATCCAGCAGTGTTGATTGTATTCACCTGTCTTTCCAGTTTTCAAAGTAAAAACCACAAGGCAGTTTGCCCTGTGACCTCAATTTTCTGTGATTTTAAGAGGACTTGCCGATTTTCATTTCCTTAAGCTTTTGTTCTTGTGACAAGAAGAGTGACAACTTCTAAACTCTTTATATGTCAAGAAACTAGAAGCTCTTTCTAGTCTCTCTTCTGTGCATAAAGGTGTATAAAGTTTTCTATTTATATAATTAAGAACATATACAATATACATTTTATAAACTGCTTCAAAAGTTAACACATTGTATACATTTTTGTGCCATTAAATATTCCCCCTATACCACATGCCTAGTGACATGATTTTTCATTAACACAGTTGAAACATAATTTCTTAACCAATCCCCTATCTGAGGGTTCAAATTGTATCCTTTTCTTTGTTTAAAAAAAATTCCATGAAAAATATCCCTGTATATAGGGGCTTCTCTGGCTGTCCAGTAGTTAAGACTCCGTGCTTCTACTGCAGGAGGCAGTAGAAGATCCATGGTCGAGGAACTAAGATTCCATATGCCTCTAGGTGTGGCCAAAAAATAAACAAAAAATAAATATCCTTGCATATACACTAATGTATGTAATACTGGTTATTTTCTAAATATAAATTCTTAGAGGTAGATTTACTGAGTCAAAGGTAATGAACGCTTTTAAATTCCCAATCTATATTGTCAAGCTGCCTTCCAGAAAAGCTGCACTAATTTACTTTCCAATTGCAGTGTGTGAAAATGTCCAACACTGGATATTTTAACTGCTTAAAACTTCATAAATTTGGTGAGGGCAAATGGAAACAATACTTTTTTCCTTTATCAGTAACTTTTAATTTCTCCTTTTATGATATTACCATTATTATTGTTAATATTATTATATTAAGCTACATTCTGGACTAAATGTAAGTGCTCAAGACCATTTATTGATTAAAAGAACTCAGAAAAATCAAAATTACTTTGTAGGCGAAAGTTGTATATTTTTCACCCAAGTCTCAGGAATACAATTTTATTGGTAAATAGACAAATTCGACCTCTGCTCCACAGTGTTATAGAATGAAGTAGGAAATATTTTTAACAATCCCTGCATGTTTAATCGAGGAGAGACAAATCATGAATTTCCCAACATAAACATAAATGAGGCACCTTTTGCAAAGTTCCACATACTGGTGAGAAGAGAATGACTGTTTCTCTAAAATAAATTCGATAAATTCATAATCTTTAAAACATCTAAGTTATTTGCATTTCATATAAACACTTTACCTAGACATTTCAGAAAAATCTGAGTATACACTTAGAAGCAAATCCATGAAGGAGGCTATTTAGGTGGTATTATTAGGCTGGCATACATTGCCTTACTTGTATGGTTCTTCAATTGTTAATACTTGGAATGAGGTAAGCTGGAAATTACTTTGTTGATTTAAATTCACATTCCAAAGTAAGATGGAACCTGTGTATTACATATTTGATTCTGGGTTATTTTGCCAGAAATAATCAGCTCACTCAGAGGCTGACATGAGATCTACCTACTTAAAATACGAAATTGGATGAACTTTCATTATTAGCAATGTGATCTGCATGGTTGGGTGATTTATTCCTTTCTGGATGATAAAGAGATGGGATAATAAAAGATAAGGACCCACCCCTGAAAGACTAAGCAAGCACCAAAATAAGGCAAGCTATCAAAATGTGGGATTCATGTGCATTTACATATTTTAACTCATTTCCAAATTGCTAAGCTTCTAACTTACAGGCAAGTCAATTTCCAAAGGAACGGTGTACACCAATGCCACAAGGAGGGTATTATTTATCTACAGCTGTTAAGCAAGTTGCTATCACCTCTCTAAAATATCTTTAAGATAGATTTCTTCACAGAAACTCTTAAATGGATCCTTTCAATATATCTGAGCTCACCAGTATTCAAGACAACCACAGATGATCCAATTAACTTGTTTCAGCCAAAAGATTCTGTTTGCCCCAAATTCAGCCTCTAGACAGAGTATTGTTAGACAATGTGTGAAACTGATTGATCTGAATTTGGCTGCTCCAAATGTGGCTCAAGGCTAAGGAGGTAGAAGAAAGGTAAAAAGAGGCCAAGAAACCAGGTCCTGAAGAACACTGAGCCAGATGAGCATGATGATAACAGCATTAAGAAAAATAACAACAAAATTTGTTGAACAGGTCTTATAAGCTAAGGGTTTTACACCCATGAATTCAATAAATTCTTACCACAACCTGACAAGCTAGATCCCATTATTAGCCCCATTTTAGAGAGGAGGAATCTGAGGCCCAGGGAGGTTTGGTAACTTGCCTAAGTTGACGTGAGTAGTCAAGGTATGGAGGTGGGATTCAAATCTAAGAAGGCTGGCCTCAGAACCAAGGACTGAAACCACTGTAGCATTTTGCCTGTCCTGCTAAATGAGTGTAAAGTGCATGTCACCCACTTTTAGAACTTAAAAAATAAAGGGCTTCCACACATTCTTGCCTAACTTTTTCTCAAACCACCCTTCCCACCCTACCTGGAAACACAGCTTTGCTCACCTTTTAAAGAATCAGGTGTTGTCTGTCATACTCAAATGACTATAGGAAATGATACAACTGGAAGACTTCATTTTGCATTTTTTGGTATTTATCTCAAGGACAAACTATAGAGTATGAAATAGTGCCTATGCTTCCAAGAGCTATGAAATAGAGTTGGGAAGAGAAGAGTCACCCAGCTAAAAGTTCTTTTTCATTCTCTTTATACCCATCAGCATTTTTCACACAATACATGGCATTTACCTCACATTACAATACTACGTCAAGGTCTAAGTTGCTTCAGTCGTGTCCGACTCTGTGCGACCCCGTGGACTATATCCCGCCAGGCTCCACTGTCCATGGGATTCTCCAGGCAAGAATCCTGGAGTGGGTTGCCATGCTCTCCTCCAGGGGATCTCCCTGACCCAGGGATTGAACCTATGTCTCTTATGTCTCCTGCATTGGCAGGTGGGTTCTTTACCACTAGTGCCATACTAGTGTCTTACAAACTATGCATCTTGAGGATGAAAACATCTTACTCAAAAACTAACTATGCATCAAAACCTGACCATAAATGTAAACATAGTGGTCTTCATCAAGGACTCTGGTGCTATTACCTCAGAAACATGGGATTTGGCTCATTATGCTCCAAAGAGAAATCCACAAACTCCTGGAAGGAGCAAATTCAGGAACTGAAGGCAGAGAAAAGGAGCTAAACAGTAATATCACTCATGCTATAAAACAACACTTCTGCAATTACTGACACTGATTTCAACTACATAGCAAAAGTAAATACTATAATCCTTTTTTTGAAACTATAATCTTTAAGACATGTTTTACCATGGTTGTCCAAGATTGGGTGCTTAGCCAAATTACAGCTGATTTTTCCTTGAGTAGATGGAACAATGCTCAATTTTTAGAAACTATGACAAAGTTCATTTCAGCACATTCTTGTAAGTCTGAACTCTAAACAACTTTCATGAGTGACACAGCAACATTGACCATACCTCAAGTTCCAGTGTATCATCTTGGACAAGAAGCACAAGTGAGTTGATTTTATTGCAGCAGTGAAATCTCACCAACTTGAAGGAGATGCAGGCAAGCAAAGTAAACTTATCACTTGCCAGTACCTGAGGGATACCATCTGGAGACTTCAAGTGCTCAGTCTCTCAGTCATGTCCAACTCTTTGTGACTCCATGGACCTTTGTCCATGGGATTTCCCAGGCAAGAATACTGGAGTGGGTTGCCGTATTCCATCTCCAAGGGATTCCCAACCCAGGGATTGAATCCTTGTCTCCTGTGGCTCCTGCACTGGCAGATTCTTTACCACTGAGCCACCTGGGAAGTCCAGGGACTTCATGACTTCCCATTGTCTCATGATTTCTGTTGAGTAGAACTTGGTCCCAAGGGAATTTCAATGACCACTTGAGATGGACCTCAACCTGTATCATCATAGCTATTTTTCAAATGGGTTCATGTGGCCCTAATTAAAAGTGGTAATCCCTGCTACTTTAAGGGCCCCTGTTAACAGAAACGATGACAAAAAGAAAACAACAAAGATGTGCTTCTATGCCATCAGTGTTTTCCCCAACCATTACTGTCTAGCACCCAGCACCAGGTCAAAAGTTCAATAACTTCATCACCAGTCTAAAGGCAAGAAAACATTCCCATGAACAGTTTTCGATAAGAGCTATTACTGTAGACACATCATCATGTTAAGTACTACAATAATATTTATTTTACTATAACACATACAGTCAGTGGAAAGGGAGAGATGAATCTTTGCTGTTCATTATATGAGAGGACAAATCAAGTGAAAAATTCCTTTATGAGTATTTTTTTAAAGGCTACTATAATAGTCAAGGAAAAATTTAAAAGCATAAGTACTTCTCTTCTGACATCTATCTAACTTGAAGCAGGACAAAGGGCATGATGTAGCAGTATCACTACAGAAAAACAAAATGTCCTATTTCTCTGGAAATTGGGTTTCTAGAACTGAAGTCTCACTCAGAATTCCTCAGGGCTTTCACTTCATTTTCAGGCTATTGAAGCCAGTGAAAGTGGAAAGCCAAGAAAAACCCAAGTCCTTCACTTTTGAGTATATAGCTTATTTCTCTTTATCTGGTAGTTAATTATCTTATTCCTACTTGTTGGATCATTTGTCCAAAATTAATTCAACTTAATATATATTGAGTGGCCTATGCACAGCCTGGGCTTCCCGCTACCTGCCTTTTCTACTAGTTTTTCTACTAGCAGGTGGGCAAACTCAATGAGAAGAAAAGGTCCATATTTCAAAGAGGTTTGAGAGTTGAGCAAGGCGACATCATTGGCTAAGTTGAGAAATGAAGATTTTCCATGAAATTTCAATTCATTGTGCCCTTCTATCTCCCATTAACATGGATATCTGAGACTTGATGGTATTCTCAAGGACATGGGAGACACTCTGACAGAAAGGCTGCTCAACTGGTGAAACCTGATCTGAATAATTTTTCTGGCTAAAATCATCTCTTACTTGTCATCTGGCATAGGACTTTGGGCAAAAAATCAAAGCTCTTGTCTGAAAAAAACAAATTCTTCTTTCTATCAGCACCTCAGCTGCACAAATCTCTGCTAAAGGAGGTTTACTTACTATCTGGTCAAGAATTTAAGTTGTGCTCTTGAACTTTTCACAACAGAATCAACTTTGTGTGCCTTACAACTGGTATCTCACATATCCAGTTTTCACTTCAGACAACATAGGCTAAATCCCCACTACAGGTGCACTTTAGAGAATCCATGATGAATCAGTGCTTCATTTAAAAAAAGTTTTAATAGGAGGATAATTGCTTTACAATGCTGTGTTGATTTCTGCCATTCATCAATGTGAATCAGCCATAAATATACATATATCCCCTCCTCTTTAGCCTCCCTCCCACCCCTCTAAGTTGTCACAGAGCACTGGGTGGAGCTCCCCATGTTATACAGCAACTTCCAACTAGCTAGCTTATTTTATATATGTTAATGTATATATTCAACAGTATTTTATCAATGCATTCCACCCTCTCCTTCCCCTGCTGTGTCCACAAGTATGTTCTGTAAGTCTGCGTCTCTATTCCTGCCCTGCAAATAGGTTAATCAGTACTATATAGTAGACTCTATACATATGCATTAATATGTGATATTTCTTTTTCTCTTTCTGACTTACTTCACTCTGTGTAACAGGCTCTAGGTTCATCCACCTCACTAGAACTGACTCAGGCTTGCTCCTTTTTATGTCTGAGTAACATTCCATTGTACATATGTACCACAACTTCTTTATCCATTCATCTGTCAATGTACATCTAGGTTGATTCCATGTCCTGGCAATTGCAATTGTAAATAGTGCTGCAATGAACATTGGGGTACATGTGTCTTTTTGAATTATGGCTCATGCAGCTCAATATCAGAAAAACAAACAACCCAATCAAAAAATGGGCAGAAGACCTAAACACATACTTCTCCAAAGAAGACACCCAGATAGCCAATAAACACATGGAAAAATGCTTAACACTGCTCATTATTAGAGAAATGCAAATCAAAACTACAGTGATGTATCATCTCACTCCAATCAGAATGGCCATCATAAAAAAAATCTATAAGCAATAAATACTGCAGAGGATGTGGAGGAAAGGGAGCCCTCCTGTACTGTTAGTGGTAATGTAAACTGGCACAGCCACTATGGAGAACAGTATAGAGATTCTTCTCAAAACATTAGGAATAAACTACCATATGACCCAGTAATTCCACTACTGTGCACATACCCTGCCTGAGTGCTTCATTTTTATAAAATAATATATATGTGGTGTTGTTGTCATTTAGCTGCTAAGTCATGTCCAACTCTTTTGTGACCCCCATAGACTGTAGCCTGACAGGCTCCTCCATCCGTGGGATTTCCCAGGGAAGAATACTGGAGCGGGTTGCCATTTCTTTTTCCAGGGATCTTCCCCACCCAGGTATCGAACCTGGGTCTCTGGCATTGCAGGCAGATTCTTTACCAACTGAGCCACCATGAAGGCCCACATATGTATGTGTGTGTGTGTGTGTGTGTGTGTGTCTGTGTCTGTGTGCACGCGCGTTTGTAGTTGCACAGAAAAAGAGACTCTAAGTCTGTATACCAATTAACCATGATTAACATGCAGATGTCACCACCCTTATGGAAAAAAGTGAAGAGGAACTAAAAAGCCTCTTGAAAGTGAAAGAGGAGAGTGAAAGAGTTGGTTTAAAGCTCAACATTCAGAAAACAAAGATCATGGCATCTGGTCCCTTCACTTAATGGGAAATAGATGGGAAAACAGTGGAAACAGTGTCCGACTTTATTTTTGGGGGCTCCAAAAACACTGCAGATGATGACTGCAGCCATGAAATTAAAAGAATTTTACTCCTTAGAAGGAAAGTTATGACCAACCTAGATAGCATATTCAAAAGCAAAGACATTGTCAACAAAGGTGCGTCTAGTCAGTTCAGTTCAGTCGCTCACTCGTGTCCGACTCTTGGCGACCCCATGAATTGCATAACGCCAGGCCTCCCTGTCCATCACCACCTCCTGGAGTTCACTCAGACTCATGTCCATCGAGTCCGTGATGCCATCCAGCCATCTCATCCTCGGTCGTCCCCTTCTCCTCATGCCCCCAATCCCTCCCAGCCTCAGAGTCTTTTCCAATGAGTCAACTCTTCACATGAGGTGGCCAAAGTACTGGAGTTTCAGCTTTAGCATCATTCCTGCCAAAGAAATCCCAGGGCTGATCTCCAGAATGGACTGGTTGGATCTCCTTGCAGTCCAAGGGACTCCCAAGAGACTTCTCCAACATCACAGTTCAAAAGCATCAATTCTTCGGCGCTCAGCCTTCTTCACAGTTCAACTCTCACATCCATACATGACCACAGGAAAAACCATAGCCTTGACTAGATGGACCTTAGTCGGCAAAGCAATGTCTCTGCTTTTGAATATACTATCTAGGTTGGTCATAACTTTTCTTCCAAGGAGTAAGCATCTTTTAATTTTCATGGTTGCAGTCACCATCTGCAGTGATTTTGGAGCCCCCCCAAAATAAAGTCTGACACTGTTTCTACTGTTTCCCCATCTATTTCCCATGAAGGGATGGGACCAGATGCCATGATCTTCGTTTTCTGAATGTTGAGCTTTAAGCCAACTTTTTCACTCTCCTCTTTCACTTTCATCAAGAGGCTTTTGAGTTCCTCTTCACTTTCTGCCATAAGGGTGGTGTCATCTGCATATCTGAGGTTAGTGATATTTCTGCCAGCAATCTTGATTCCAGCTTGTGTTTCTTCCAGTCCAGCGTTTCTCATGATGTACTCTGCATATAAGTTAAATTAGCAGGGTGACAATATACAGCCTTGACGTACTCCTTTTCCTATTTGGAACCAGTCTGTTGTTCCATGTCCAGTTCTGACTGTTGCTTCCTGACCTGCATACAGATTTCTCAAGAGGCAGGTTAGATGGTCTGGTATTCCCATCTCTTTCAGAATTTTCCACAGTTTATTGTATTCCACACAGTGAAAGGCTTTGGCACAGTCAATAAAGCAGAAATAGATGTTTTTCTGGAACTCTCTTGCTTTTTCCATGATCCAGCAGATGTTGGCAATTTGATCTCTGGTTCCTCTGCCTTTTCTAAAACCAGCTTGAACATCAGGGAGTTCACGGTTCACGTATTGCTGAAGCCTGGCTTGGAGAACTTTGAGCATTACTTACTAGCATGTAAGATGAGTGCAATTGTGCGGTAGTTTGAGCATTCTTTGGCATTGCCTTTCCTTGGAATTGGAATAAAAACTGACCTTTTCCAGTCCTGTGGCCACTGCTGAGTTTTCCAAATATGCTGGCATATTGAGTGCAGCACTTTCACAGCATCATCTTTCAGGATTTGAAACAGCTCAACTGGAATTCCATCACCTCGAGTACCTTTGTTCGTAGTGATGCTTTCTAAGGCCCACTTGACTTCACATTCCAAGATGTCTGGCTCGAGATTAGTGATCACATCATCACGATTATCTGGGTTGTGAAGGTCTTTTTTGTACAGTTCTTCCATGTATTCTTGCCACCTCTTCTTAATATCTTCTGCTTCTGTTAGGTCCAGACCATTTCTGTCCTTTATCGAGGCCATCTTTGCATGAAATGTTCCCTTGGTATCTCTAATTTTCTTGAAGAGATCTCTGGTCTTTCCCATTTTGTTGATTTCCTCTATTTCTTTGCATTGATCGCTGAAGAAGGCTTTCTTATCTCTTCTTGCTATTCTTTGGAACTCTACATTCAG
>NW_024070207.1:16734248-16744220 GCF_014754425.2 Oryx dammah
GGTCTTGATCCCTGTCTCCTGTACAATGTCACGAACCTCATTCCATATTTCATCAGGCACTCTATCAGATCTAGGCCTTTAAATCTATTTCTCACTTCTACTGTATAATCATAAGGGATTTGATTTAGGTCATACCTGAATGGTCTAGTGGTTTTCCCTCCTTTCTTCAATTTGAGTCTGAATTTGGTAATAATGAGTTCATGATCTGAGCCACAGTCAGCTCCTGGTCTTGTTTTTGTTGATTGTATAGAGCTTCTCCAACTTTGGCTGCAAAGAATATAATCAGTCTGATTTTGGTGTTGACCATCTGGTGATGTCCATGTGTAGAGTCTTCTCTTGTGTTTTTGGAAGAGGGTGTTTGCTATGACCAGTCCATTTTCTTGGCAAAATTCTATTAGTCTTTGCCCTGCTTCATTCTGCATTCCAAGGCCAAATTTGCCTGTTCCTCCAGGTGTTTCTTGACTTCCTACTTTTGCACTCCAGTCCTCTATAATGAAAAGGACATCTTTTTTGGGTGTTAGTTCTAAAAGGTCTTATAGGTCTTCATAAAACTGTTCAACTTGATCTTCTTCAGCGTTACTGGTTGGGGCATAGACTTGGATAACTGTGATACTGAATGGTTTGCCTTCGAGACGAACAGAGATCATTCTGTCATTTTTGAGATTGCATCCAAGTACTGCATTTCAGACTCTTTTGTTGACCATGATGGCTACTCCATTTCTTCTGAGGTATTCCTGCCTGCAGTGGTAGATATAATGGTCACCTGAGTTAAATTCACCCATTCCAGTCCATTTTAGTTCGCTGATTCCTTGAATGTTGACGTTCACCCTTGCCATCTCGTTTGACCACTTCCAATTTGCCTTGATTCATGGACCTGACATTCCAGGTTCCTATGCAATATTGCTCTTTACAGCATCGTATCTTGCTTCTCTCACCAGTCACACCCACAACTGGGTATTGTTTTTGCTTTGGCTCCATCCCTTCATTCTTTCTGGAGTTATTTCTCCACTGATCTCCAGTAGCATATTGGGCACCTACTGACCTGGGGAGTTCCTCTTTTGGTATCCTATCATTTTACCTTTTCATACTGCGCATGGGGTTCTCAAGGCAAGAATACTGAAGTGGCTTGCCATTCCCTTCTCCAGTGGACCACATTCTGTCAGACCTCTCCACCATGACCCGCCAGTCTTGGGTTGCCCTGCAGGCATGGCTTGGTTTCATTGAGTTAGACAAGGCTGTGGTCCTAGTGTGATTAGCTTGACTAGTTTTCTGTGAGTATGGTTTCAGTGTGTCTGCCCTCTGATGCCCCCTTGCAACACCTACCATCTTACTTGGGTTTCTCTTACCTTGGGCGTGGGTTATCTCTTCATGGCTGCTCCAGCAAAGCACAGCTGCTGCCCCTTACCTTGGACAAGGGGTGTCTCCTTACCGCCGCCGTTTGCTATGGTTTTTCCACTAGTCATGTATAGATGCGAGAGTTGGACTGTGAAGAAGGCTGAGCACTGAAGAATTGATGCTTTTGAACTGTGGTGTTGGAGAAGACTCTTGAGAGTCCCTTGGACTGCAAGGAGATCCAACCAGTCCATTCTAAAAGAGATCAGTCCTGGGTGTTCTTTGGAAGGAATGATGCTAAAGCTGAAACTCCAGTTCTTTGGCCACCTCATGCGAAGAGCTGACTCATTGGAAAAGATTCTGATGCTGGGAGGGATTGAGGGCAGGAGGAGAAGGGGACAACAGAGGATGAGATGGCTGTATGGCATCACCGACTTGATGGACATGAGTCTGAGTGAACTCCGGGAGTTGGTGATAGACAGGGAGGCCTGGCATGCTGTGATTCATGGGGTCACAAAGAGTCAGACACGACTGAGTGACTGAACTGAACATAAATGTTGAGATTACCAATGACTTTTGTTTCTCTAATACTTTTATTTTCTTCTGAATGTTGAAAAATGACATCTGTTTTTAAATAGAAAAAAATCATGCTGATGTAAACTTTGCTTAGGGCATCTGATAATTGACAATGCAGTCTACTAGACATATTAAACAACCATATGTATAACATTTCTACATTCTAGCCTTCGATTAGCTTATATCATTCAAAGTTAAACTATCTGGACTACATTAACTTAGCACTTATAAGAAAAACTTATATTGAGATATAATTTAATGTTTGCCCTATTCCTTTACATCGGGTTAATAGAGAAATTCCAAACATGGTTCTTCAAAGAAATGCAAAAAACCAAAATGGCTGTCTGGGGAGGCCTTACAAATATCTGTGAAAAGAAGAGAGGTGAAAAGCAAAGGAGAAAAAGAAAGATATAAGCATTTGAATGTAGAGTTCCAAAGAATGGCAAGAAGAGATAAGAAAGCCTTCTTCAGCGATCAATGCAAAGAAATAAAGGAAAACAACAGAATGGTAAAGACTAGAGATCTCTACAGGATAATTAGAGATAGCAACGGAACGTTTCATGCAAAGATGGGCTCGATATAGGAAACAAATGGTATGGACCTAACAGAAGCAGAAGATATTAAGAAGAGGTGGTAAGAATACACGGAAGAACTGTACAAAACAGATCTTCACGACCCAGAGAATCATGATGATGTGAGCACTAATCTCGAGCCAGACATCTTGGAATGTGAAGTCAAGTGGGCCTTAGAAAGCACCACTACGAACAAAGCTAGTGGAGGTGATGGAATTCCAGTTGAGCTATTTCAAATCCTGAAAGATGATGCTGTGAAAGTGCTACACTCAATATGCCAGCCAATTTGGAAAACTCAGCAGTGGCCACAGGACTGGAAAAGGTCAGTTTTCATTCCAATTCCAAGGAAAGGCAATGCCAAAGAATGCTCAAACTACTGCACAATTGCACTCATCTCACATGCTAGTAAAGTAATGCTCAAAATTCTCCAAGCCAGGCTTCAGCAATACGTGAACCACGAACTCCCTGATGTTCAAGCTGGTTTTAGAAAAGGCAGAGGAACCAGAGATAAAATCGCCAACATCCACTGGATCATGGAAAAAGCAAGAGAGTTCCAGAAAAACATCTATTTCTGCTTCATTGACTATGCCAAAGCCTTTGACTGTGTGGATCACAATAAACTGTGGAAAATTCTGAAAGAGATGGGAATACCACACCACCTGACCTGCCTCTTGAGAAATCTGTATGCAGGTCAGGAAGCAACAGTTAGAACTGGACATGGAACAACAGACTGGTTCCGAATAGGAAAAGGAGTACGTCAAGGCTGTATATTGTCACCCTGCTAATTTAACTTATATGCAGAGTACATCATGAGAAACGCTGGACTGGAAGAAACACAAGCTGGAATCAAGATTGCCGGGAGATATATCAATAACCTCAGATATGCAGATGACACCACCCTTATGGCAGAAAGTGAAGAGGAACTCAAAAGCCTCTTGATGAAAATGAAAGAGGAGAGTGAAAAAGTTGGCTTAAAGCTCAACATTCAGAAAACAAAGATCATGGCATCCGGTCCCATCACTTCATGGGAAATAGATGGGGAAACAGTAGAAACAGTGTCAGACTTTATTTTTGGGGGGCTCCAAAATCACTGCCGATGGTTACTGCAGCCATGAAATTAAAAGACACTTACTCCTTGGAAGAAAAGTTGTGACCAACCTAGATAGTATATTCAAAAGCAGAGATGTTCCTTTGCCAACTAAGGTCCGTCTAGTCAAGGCTATGGTTTTTCCTGTGGTCATGTATTGATGTGAGATTTGGACTGTGAAGAAGGCTGAGCACCAAAGAATTGATGCTTTTGAACTGTGGTGTTGGAGAAGACTCTTGAGAGTCCCTTGGATTGCAAGGAAATCCAACCAGTCCATTCTGAAGGAGATCAACCCTGGGTGTTCTTTGGAAGGAATGATGCTAAAGTTGAAGCTCCAGTACTTTGGCCACCTCATGCGAAGAGTTGACTCATTGGACAAGACTCTGAGGCTGGGAGGGATTGGGGGCAGGAGGAGAAGGGGACGACTGAGGATGAGATGGCTGGATGGCGTCACGGACTCGATGGACGTGAGTCTGAGTGAACTCCAGGAGGTGGTGATGGACAGGGAGGCCTGGCGTGCTGCGATTCATGGGGTGGCAAAGAGTTGGACATGACTGAGCGACTGAAGTGAACTGAACTGAACTGAATAGAGAAATGCCAAATATGATTCTTCTTTCTTCTATGAAACCAGGATTACAGTTGGTGTCTTTGTAACACCCATACTGTACTTTATGCAAACATCTCTTCATTAATACCATTTGACTAAGTGGGAGGCAGATGAAACTGTATTTTTCTCTTGGCAGCCAATGGAAAGCTTCTCTTTTTATCTTTTCAGGAAGCATTCACCAACTTAGAAACGTGAATACTGTAATATACCAACCTTTGTGCATGCTCAGTCACTCAATTTTATCTGACTCTCTGAGACCCCATGAACTATAGCCCACCAGGTCCTTCTGTCCATGGAATTTTCCAGGCAAGAACTCTGGAGTGGGTTGCCATTTCCTTCTCTAAGGGATCTTCCTGACCCAGGGATGGAACCTGCATCTCTTGCATAGCCTGCATTGACAGGTGGATTCTTTACCACTGAGCCACCTGGGAAGCCCCATGATACCAAATCAGGCGTTAAAAATATCTACCCTTTCTACTTTGGTCAGATGGCCTCTATTTTTTGTTTAAGCTTTTAAAAAGTTATCTTGCAACTATTCTTTCCTATATGCTGTGATGTGCTGGGCTGAGTCACTCAGTGGTGTCTGACTCTTTGTGACCCTATGGACTGTTGCCTGCCAGGTGCCTTTGTCCACGGGGATTCTCCAGGCAAGAATACTGGAGTAGGTTCCCATGCCTTCCTCCAGGGGATCTTCCCAACCCAGGGATTGAACCCAGGTCTCTCACACTGCAGGTGGATTCTTTACCATCTTAGTCAACAGGGAAGGCCAAGAATACTGGAGTGGGTAGCGTATCACTTCCCCAGGGGATCTTCCCAACCCAGAGATTGAACCCAGGTCTCTCACACTGCAGGTGGATTCTTTACCATCTGAGTCAACACGGATGGCCAAGAATACTGGAGTGGGTAGCCTAACACTTCCCCAGGGGATCTTCCCAATCCAAGAATCGAACCAGGGTCTCCTGCATTGCAGGTGCGTTCCTTACCAGCTGATCTACCAGGGAATCCCATTCTTTCATATAGAACCTATATCTAATCTTTTTAGAAATAGCAGGCTATAAATCTTAAGTGAGTAAAACACTTTTTGCAAAGACCTTGTGACAAGGATAAAAGTCCAGGTGTGCTCCAATCTAAAGACAGAGCCTTGGTTTCCCTGATGGCTCAGACAGTAATGAATGTGCCTGCAATTCAGGAGACAGGTTCAATCCCTGGGTCAGGAAGATCCCCGGGCAACCCACTCCAGTATTCTTGCCTGGAGAATCCCATGGACAGAAGAGCCTGGCAGACTACCACCTATGGGGTCGCAAAGAGTTGGACATGACTGAACGACTAACACTTTCACTTTCATTTTTCTGGTTTCCCTTACCCTCCCCTCTGCACAACTCCTTATTCTCCCATCCTTTAGTTAGCTGTCCAGAAGGGAAGAATTCCTCTCAGAGAGTAGAGAATCTAGTCACTCAGTGGTGTCCGACTCTTTGTGACCCCATAGACTGCTGCCTGCCAGGTGCCTTTGTCCATGGGGATTCTCCAGGCAAGAATATTGGAGTAGCATGAATAACTCAGCCAACATCACACAGTGAGCAATAGAACTGACCAGAAGCCAGGTCTCCTGACTTAGAGCACAGTTCACTCTCCATTAGAATATGAGGGCATTCCAATCCTACTGATACGTCAGGGAAATCAAAGAATCATAGACATAAAGGCACATATTTTTAACCTTCCTCACAAATTTCCTCTGGCTTAGCTTATTTAGGTTCCAGAATAACTTTAGTCCTAGACTCTATCTTTTAACTCCCAAATACTATACTGCCTGTCTTTGGAATTCTGATTACAAAGTTCTTTATTCATTTACTCAGATCATCTCACATGTTGAGTGGCTGCCATGTGCAAAGCTGTGCATGCCATGCTAAGTAACTTCAGTTGTGTCCAACTCTTTGGGACCCCATGGACTGTAGCCCGTCAGGATCCTCTGTCCATGGGATTCGCCAGGGAAGAAAACAGGAGTAGGTTGCTAGTTCCTTCTCCACATGTGCAAAGCACTGGGCTTCTATTCAAGAGAAGGCACTGGCTTCCTCAAAGAACTGCTAGACACAAAGTGGTGTTGTGAACAGAACAGCGGATCTGGAGACCTGGGTTTTCATTCTGGTGCTGCCCTGGATTTGCTGTCTAGCTTTGTACAAAGTCACTTGACCCCACTCAGTTTCAAGTTTGTCATCTGAAAATTAAGGTGATAATATCATTTGGCCTGTAAGAGAGTTATCTAACTGCTGTGAGTGCATATGTTAGTCACTCAGTCGTGTCTGACTCTGCAACCCCATGGACTGTAGCCTGCAGGTTCCCCTGTCCATGGAATTCTCCAAGCAAGAATACTGCAGTGGGTTGACATTCCCTTCTCCAGGGAATCTTCCTTACCTGAGGATCAAACCCGGGTCTCCTGCACTAGAGGCAGATTCTTTACTGTCTGAGCCACCAGGGAAGCTACCACTCATTAAAAACTGTGTGCCAGCCACTGTCACAAAGCCCTCTGTGTGCACGATATCATCGAGTCTTTAGATGACCATGTTTACGATCAATACATTATTATTTCCCCTACTGTACTGATAAGAGCACTAAAGCTGGAGAGATTAAGCAACATTCCCAAAGTAAGTAAGAAAGTCGTGGATCTGCGTTTGGATCAAAGCAGACTCCAGAGTTTCCATAGCCAACACCACTGGTCCCTCGCAACCTAAAAAATAATTAAGAATATACCTTGAAAGGCATTAAGCTAATTTTAAAGCATTCTCATTTACTCTACTTCTACCTATCTGAACTTCTAAGATGTGAATAGGTCTATTCTGCTCATTTCTTTGCCTTGTCAAATAATCACCTCGAATGTCCAAGTGATAACCTGGAGGTGGAGGACTCAAGCCCTTCTGGTTGACTTTCACAATAAAGAGGCTCTGGGTAGGCTCCATAAGACCATGCTTCCTGTGTCTCAAAATTTCACTATCTTCTTCCTTCTCTTCAATCTTCTGGGGACTCATCCTTCCTGGGAAGTTCAGAGGCCCATTTTCAGCCAGATACAAATGTTAGAAGCTTTTCTCCAAAGGAAAAAAATGAGCAAGAATCTAGTCCCTTGGAAGATCAAGCTAACCCACCTTATAAAGCAGGCACAGAAGCCATGAAATCACCAACCATTTCTCTCCCAAGGACTTTTGCAGCCTTGGCACAGGCTGGTTCATTTGAAATATAGAATTAAATATTCTTAACAACTCAATTCTTCCACCTCACTTTGATCAATAGTTCATTACCTAAGTCAGATGTGCCAAAAGAGGCAAACTCTTCAGCTCATTTTGTCCTATATTTGCATGAATATTATGCACGGAATGTTACGCTTCTTTGAACTTCAAAAGAACTTCCTGGCCTCTTTTGACTACAGCTTTAACAACTGAGCATAATGGAGTTACAGAAAGATATTTTCCCAGCTGAAGATCTCCAACCTCGCTGCTTTTGGACAGTAACAAACTTTTAGATAAGCCATAAATGGCTCATTCATCCACTGTGATGGCACTGTCCATAGTTCCTGGGTTCCTGAGCTGGTTTTCCCTCCTGTGAGAGCAAGGTAACTCTGGCTAATTAGCTACTAGCAAGTGGCAGCACCCACTTCTACTTTTCCTTGTGCAAATAGCTTTCTGCTATGAAAGCATTTCCTCCAGACCTCCTCAGATTCTACACCAGTTGAGTGAGTGTCTTTGACCATAATAGCATCACCCTTCATTCCATCCTGATGCCTAAAATGTGAGAGCAAACAGGCTAAACAGCATCTGCCTTGACCAACATGCTTATACTCAAACCAGCCCATGAATGAGAAAAAACCTTGGCTTCCTTGGGTAAAACAGTATCAGGCAGCAAGGAGCGACATGAAACTCTATGATCCTTACACATTTCTTGAAGTTTTTCTGTTATTTTTTCCCCTCATTTTGCTTCTTCCATTCCCATACCTACTCTTCTCTAGAACTCAACAGCACAATATGGGAATCCTGATTTCCTTTTCCTTCAAAGGACTTTTTCCTGTTGTCAAAGTAATATTTGCCAATTGTGAAATCTTTGGAATAAATAGAAGTATAAAAATGAACAAAATAACAGTCATGAAACTACTACCCAGAGATAAAAAATTAGTTCACTCTTGCACACCATGTGTGTGCCTGCACGCTCAGTTGTGTCTGATTGTTTGCAACCCCATTGACTGCAGTCTGCCAGGTTGGCTCCTCTGTCCATGGGATTTTCCAGGCAAGAATACTGGAAGGGGGTTGCCATGCCCTTCTCCAGGGGATATTCCTGACCCAGGGATCGAACCTTTTTCTCCTTCATTAGCCGGTGGATTCTTTACCATTGAGCCACCTGGGAAGCCCCACTGCACACCAAGCATGAATATAAATTTCAGATAGAAGAGAGAACTATGGGTAAAACCCCAAATTATGGAAGCAGTAGATAAAAGTATAAGCATATGGAATAGGAAAGATCTTCCTAGGAATAAGAAGAAATCCACAAGCCATAAAGGAAATAAATGACAGATCTGACTACACAAAATTTTAAAACTTCTATATGGGAAAATATGGCTTATACAAAGTTTGAATGAAATGGCAGACTGGGAAAACAATATGTGAAACACAAAAGGTTAATAACAACATTTGAAATAACAAAATGTTAACAAATAAGCTTTTGCAAATCAATAAAACAAGCAACCCAACTGAAAAACAGCCAATTCACTGGAGAAATACAATTGAATTAAAAGTAATTGAACGTATACTCCAGTAACAGGAAAATCTCACAGCACAACTGAAACATGATTTCCTCTAGTAAACTGGCCCATGAATACAGTGATTAATAATACTTTTAGTGAAGGAATTAGAAATGGACATGCATACATATATGGTGAAATATAAACTGATACTTTTTTCGAAGGATAATTTGACAGTTTTTGCCAAGATTAAAACTGAACATACACTTTGACCTGACAATTACTCACAAATACTTGCTTAAGTGCTTTCAGGGATTCATTAATGGCTTACTTATAGTAATAACAAAGACTGGAAACAATCTAAATATCTACAAATAGGGACTATCTAAACAAACCATAGCACACTCATATAGCTGGGTACTACGTAGGCATTAGAATGAATATGGTACTGTTACACTGAAGTGTTCTGACATGGAAGGATGTTCTGGATACACTGCTGAATAAAGCAAGTTAGAAGGAAAAAATATGTATATATATAATATCCAATTTTTGTAAAAGAAAAATCCCTATAGATATGTATGTTTTGATAACACAGAGAGAAAACAGCATGGAAGAAACAGAAAACTATTATTAATAGGATAATAGAAAACTATTATTAATAGTAACAGTTAGCCCTGAGGTGTGGGAATGGGAGTTGAGAGAAACAGGTTCTTTATGAAGTTCAGATACTCTCACATCATTTTGTATAGTGAGTAGTATTCATTTCATAATTTAAGAAATTTCAAAATAAGCTAATATAAGCATTTTCCAGGGCTATCATTTTCAATAAGGAGTGTTTGGTAGCATGAGAGTACATTACAAGGGTCATTTATGCAACCATTTCCTACTGCTTCTAATGTCTTGTAGAGCTGCAATATAAATCTCTGTGCATGCAGTGTGTGTATGTGTGTGTGTGAGTGTGTTTGTGTTTGTGTGCCAAGTCAACATACCTAAGGCATAGACTTTTAGAGTTTCCTTTTAGTAGAGATAACTTTGCACATATCTTTGAGACAGTTAGCTTGGGTCAGGCCCCAAAGAATGA
>NW_024070207.1:16744720-16811318 GCF_014754425.2 Oryx dammah
TGAAATCATTCCAAGCATCTTTTCTGACCACAATGCAGTAAGATTAGATCTCAATTACAGGAGAAAAACTATTAAAAATTCCAACATATGAAGGCTGAAAAACACACTGCTGAATAACCAACAAATCACAGAAGAAATCAAAAAAGAAATCAAAATATGCATAGAAACTAATGAAAATGAAAACACAACAACCCAAAACCTGTGGGACACTGTAAAAGCAATGCTAAAGGGAAGGTTCATGGCAATACAGGCATACCTCAAGAAACAAGAAAAAAGTCAAATAAGTAACCTAACTCTACACCTAAAGCAAGTAGAAAAGGAAGACATGAAGAACCCCAGGGTTAGTAGAAGGAAAGAAATCTTTAAAAGTAGGGCAGAATTAAATGCAAAAGAAACAAAGGAGACCATAGCAAAAATCAACAAAGCCAAAAGCTGGTTCTTGGAGAGGACAGATAAAATTGACAAACCATTAGTCAGACTCATCAAGAAAGAAAGGGAGAAAAATCAAATAAACAAAATTAGAAATGAAAATGGAGAGATCACAACAGACAACACAGAAATACACAGGATCATAAGAGACTACTATCAGCAATTATATGCCAATAAAATGGACAACGTGGAAGAAATGGACAAATTCTTAGAAAAGTACAACTTTCCAAAACGGAACCAAGGAGAAATAGAAAATCTTAACAGACCCATCACAAGCATGGAAATTGAAACTGTAATCAGAAATCTTTCAGCAAACAAAAGCGCAGGTCCAGACGGCTTCACAGCTGAATTCGACCACAGATTTAGAGAAGAGCTAAGACCTATCCTACTCAAACTCTTCCAGAAAATTGCAGAGGTAGGTAAACTTCTACTTCTAGCAATCAGAATGCAACAGCACATTGAAAAGATCATACATCATGACCAAGTGGGCTTTATCCCAGGAATGCAAGGATCCTTCAATATCCGCAAATCAATCCATGTAATACACCACATTAACAAATTGAAAAATAAAAGCCATATGATTATCTCAATAGATGCAGAGAAAGCCTTTGACAAAATTCAACATCCATTTATGATACAAACACTCCAGAAAGCAGGAATAGAAGAAACATACCTTAACACACTAAAAACTATATATGACAAACCCATAGCAAACATTATCCTCAATGGTGAAAAATTGAAAGCATTTCCCCTAAAGTCAGGAACAAGACAAGGGTGCCCACTTTCACCACTACTATTCAACTTAGTTTTGGAAGATTTGGCCATAGCAATCAGAGCAGAAAAATAAATGAAAGGAATCAAAATTGGAAATGAAGAAGTAAAAGTCTCACTGTTTGCAGATGACATGATCCTCTATATAGAAAACCCCAAAGACTCCATCAGAAATTTACTAGAGCTAATCAATGAATATAGTAAAGTGACAGGATATAAAATCAACACACAGAAATCCCTTGCATTCCTATACACTAATAATGAGAAAATAGAAATTAAGGAAACAATTCCATTCACCATTGCAATGAAAAGAATAAAATATTTAGGAATATATCTACCTAAAGAAACTAAAGACCTATATATAGAAAACTATAAAACACTGGTGAGAGACATCAAAGAGGACACTAATAGATGGAGAAATATACCATGTTCATGGATCAGAAGAATCAATATAGTGAAAATGAGTATACTAGCCAAAGCAATCTATAGATTCAATGCAAGGCCTATCAAGCTACCAGTGGTATTTTTCACAGAGCTAGAGCAAATAATTTCACGATTTGTATGGAAATACAAAAAACCTGGAATAGCCAAAGCAATCTTGAGAAAGAAGAATGGAACTGGAGGAATCAACCTGCCTGACTTCAGGCTCTACTACAAAGCCACAGTCATCAAGACAGTATGGGATTGGCACAAAGACAGAAATATAGGTCAATGGAACAAAATAGAAAGCCCAGAGATAAATCCACACACCTATGGACACCTTATCTTTGACAAAGGAGGCGAGAATATACAATGGATTAAAGACAATCTCTTTAACAAGTGGTGCTGGGAAAACTGGTCAACCACTTGTAAAAGAATGAAAGTAGAACACTTTCTAACACCATACACAAAAAGAAACTCCAAGTGGATTAAAGATCTAAATGTAAGGCCAGAAACTATAAAACTCCTAGAGGAGAACATAGACAAAACACTCTCTGACATAAATCACAGCAGGATCCTCTATGACCCACCTCCCAGAATATTGGAAATAAAAGCAAAAATAAACAAATGGGACCTGATTAAAATTAAAAGCTTCTGCACAATAAAGGAAACTATAAGCAAGGTGAAAAGAGCCTTCATAATGGGAGAAAATAATAGCAAATGAAGCAACTGACAAGGAACTAATCTCAAAAATATACAAGCAACTCCTGTAGCTCAATTCCAGAGAAATAAATGACCCAATCAAAAAATGGGCCAAAGAACTAAACAGACATTTCTCCAAAGAAGACATACAGATGGCTAACAAACACATGAAAAGATGTTCAACATCACTCATTATCAGAGAAATGCAAATCAAAATCACAATGAGGTACCATTTCACGCCAGTCAGAATGGCTGCAATCCAAAAGTCTACCAGTAATTAATGCTGGAGAGGGTGTGAAGAAAAGGGAACCCTCTTACACTGTTGGTGGGAATGCAAACTAGTACAGCCCCTATGGAGAACAGTGAGGAGATTCCTAAAAAACTGGAAGTAGAACTGACATATGACCCAGCAATCCCACTGCTGGGCATACACACCAAGGAAACCAGAATTGAAAGAGACACGTGTACCCCAATGTTCATCCAGCACTGTTTATAATAGCCAGGACATGGAAGCAACGTAGATGTCCATCAGCAGATGAATGGATAAGACAGCTGTGGTACATATCCACAAAGGAGTATTACTCAGCCATTAAAAAGAATACATTTGAATCAGTTCTAATGAGGTGGATGAAACTGGAGCCTATTATACAGAATGAAGTAAGCCAGAAAGAAAAACACCAATACAGTATACTAACGCATATATAGGGAATTTAGAGAGATGATAATGATAATCCTGTATGGGAGACAGCAAAAGAGACAGAGATGTATAGAACAGTCTTTTGGACTCTGTGGGAGAGGGTGAGGGTGGGATGATTTGGGAGAATGGCATTGAAACATGTATAATATCATATGTGAAATGAATCACCAGACCAGGTTTGATTCATGATACAGGATGATTGGGGCTGGTGCACTGGGATGACCCAGAGGGATGGTATGGAGAGGGAGGTGGGAGATGGGTTCAGCATGGGGAACACATGTACACCCGTGGTGGATTCCATGTTGATGTATGGAAAACCAATACAATATTGTAAAGTAATTAGCCTCCAATTAAAATAAATAAATTTATATTAAAAAAAAGTTACTGGAGTTGGTTGCCAGGAAATTTTCCTACCCCAGGGTTGGAACCTGGGTCTCCTGCTTGACAGGTGGATTCTTTACCACTGAACCACCTGGGAAGCCCCACTATTTGACGGTTTGTTACCATTTCTGTGATCTGTCAATCAAGACTCCAGTTATGTAGTATGTCCACCATTCCCTGCAGTCTCAGAACAGTCTCATCCACAGAAAGCCAGACCACCACTTGCCATCACCAGCAATTTTCTATAGGACTTGGAGTTTTGGCAGCAAAGGCGTCCACATGGATACTAAGATTTTCAGTTCCAATGCTGGGTTGTTACTTGGCAGAATGTCTACTACCTACACTACTGCCACAAGCCTCCTCTGGGAAATGCAAATAGAAGCCCCAAGGAGCCAAGTAGACTCTAACCCTTGTCTGGTACCTTGCCTTTGACTAGTTGCACCAGAGGGATTACTGTAGTTCTGATCAAAGGGATGTCCCTTATACTCAGGCCAAAGCAGGGGGATTCATCTTGTCCCTTGCTGTCATTGCTGCTGCTGCTAAGTTGCTTCAGTCGTGTCCGATTCTGTGCCACCCCATAGACGGCAGCCCACAGGCTCCCCTGTCCCTGGAATTCTCCAGGGAAGAACACTGGAGTGGGTTGCCATTTCCTTCTCCAATACATGAAACTGAAAAGTGAAAGTGAAGTTGTGTCTGACTCTTAGCGACCCCATGGACTGCAGCCTACCAGGCTCCTCCGTCCATGGGGTTTCCAGGCAAGAATACCGGAGTGGGTGTCATTATGTGGAATCAAAAAGCAGTTGCCTAAAGCAACATCCTCAAAAATTGTAGGTTCAGAAAAAGGAAAGTATCTGTTCCTGAAAAACAAATAGGACTTATCAAAGATGAGGTGGTAAGGTATAAGCAGGGGTTTGGTGGTCAGTGTGTACCAAGTGGCTCTTTGGGTGGGAAGAAACTAGCTTGCAGTGTTTGACCATTTTGTGGTATAAATCCTCCTATAATGGATGATTTTACAACACTGATGTGACATCACTGAAGGCAGAGTTGGGAAAATAGGTGTACACTTAGCTCTCAAGAGGCAGTGGCAAGGACTTCCCTGGTGGTCCAGTGGTTAGAACTCTGTGCTCCCACTCCTGGGGCATGGGTTTGATCCCTGGTCAGGGAACTAAGGTCCCACGTGCCATGTGGCCCAGCCAAAAAATAAAAATAATAAAATAAAATAAACAAGGCAGTGATAGCTGCTTCTAGCCAATAAAAATGGGATCTGAAAGCAGCCAAGGAGAAGAGGAGTTAGAAGTTGGTGGTGAGGTATGAAGCCTAAATTACTCATTCTCGGCCTCAAGATAGGTCACTGTGGTAACATGGACACACAAGGAGCTCTTACAGGACATGGCAACAGAACAGGCAATTACCTTTCCCACAACATATACTATTTCCTGCCTTGGGTCATCAGCCCAGTTGAGGGCCAGAAGAAACAGAGTGGGGAAATATGCGGTGGAAAGACAGAGTAGAAATGCTCTGTATGGTCAGGCCACTCAAGATGGCTGCTCTCTTGCTCTCTGTACATGCCCTGCCCGATCAGTGTGTTCTTCACCTACACCCTACTCACAGGACTGACATTCCTACTCACTTGCCCCAGGACCAAGCTGGGGATTATGCTTATCAAAGGGGTGATGAGAGGCACGCCTCTCTGCTGTTTACTCTGAGCCCAGCTTATGTCAATTCCCTCTGTAACTGGCAATCTCCCCTTCCCCCCAGGAGTGAAGACTGCCACCATGTCCTGCTCACTGTTGGCCTCACACAGTGGAGTGTCACTCCAGATCTTGCTTCAGACGTGTAAGCTTCCCCTTCCATTAAACGGATGTCTCTGTCACTGACTCCAGGCTCTTTCTTAGTTTTGAAGCTGAGCAAGCATAGGGATCTAGATCTGCAGGGTCCAGATCCACATGCTATCAAGAAGATCATGTCTTTTAGAGGCTTCAGGTAGCCACTCTTCAGCTGGGGGCAAAGGCAGGAGGACAAGCTCCCCCTGGACTAGCCAACATCCTTCTTGTTCTCATCCTAGACCCACCAGAAGGGGAGCCTAGAAGTTCTGTTGGTTGGCCTGTCTGTCTTCTAAGTTCTGACCAGTCAGTGGAGTGACAGAAGTGCTAAAGAGAAAACTGATTGCTCTGAAATGGGGCATTGCTCATGGCAATTCAGTGACTTTCTCCATGTAATTCCTAAGTCCACTAGGTTAGGAAACATGTCCCTGCTGTGCATAGTAGGCGTAGCACAGAGGGATGCCTCCAAGAGCTCATTTAAAGGATGCATCCGACCACCCATCTGCCAATGGTGATAGGCAGATGCAAAAGTGGAGAACTTTGAATGGTAACCTCCAAAGCAGGGATACAAACATGGCTTTCTAGTGAGAGACTGGGTTGATGTCAAGTCCTTAGAGACAGAAAAGTTCCTTGATGATTTTGGCAGCAGTGGTTGGCACAGCTGGGGTACAATTGCAAAGGCCGTAATATGCCACATGAATAATCGGATTCTTTACTCTTAGAATTTTTCTCTAATCCCAGTTTGATAGTGAGGTATCATGAGAAACATGGTTCCTACAGCAAAGAGGTATGAGTGGCAACTCAATATTGGCTTGGGCTGTGTGGTCAGCTACATAAAGACTTCATCTGTAAAAGTGTCCATTAGTCAGAAGTCTACTGGGGCCCAGACATGAAGGCAGGTGCCATGGCTTGAAACTCTACAGCAGTAAAGCAGGGTGCAAGAATGGTTAAGGCTTAGGCCCTACCAATCCCAGAGGTTGACACCAGTCCTCTAGTTGTTTCATATACTTGCCCATCTCTTGTCCACTGTTTTAGCAGGTGTTGTGGTGCAGTAAAAAAAATGTTGGTGGGTGACAAAATAACACCATGTAGATGTCTCTGAATTTCCAAAAGACTGAAAGACTTGGACACAGCGTCTATTCATTGTGGAGTCCACTGAGACCCTCTTGGAACTAGTCTTCTATGAGCTATTTTTAGCCACTTACATATGGGGCTGCTGAATGTACCTTATCTTTCACCATAGACTGAATCAGCAGATTATGGTGTTGAAACTCTTAAGAGATGCAGAGCATTCATGTATCTCTTGGGGGTTTATAGGAAATCCCTTTAATTCTTCCCTGAACCCTCCATTTCTAGATTGTAAGAGAGTGCTGTGGCTCATTGCTTCACTTCCCCTGCAAGATGTGACTTTCTCAGGTGGTCACAAAACCCAGTAACTCCATGCACCCATCTTCTATCCCCATCAGCTCTAGGTGGGGGTGCCATGTCAGGGAGCTTCAACTAGGCATGGGGCGGGGATGGGGTGGGTCAAACCTCACCCATGGTGAAGGGCAGTGTTTGAAATGTGAGTCATCCAACTCTTCCAAAGACTGAAGCCAAAATGCAGGCATATCAGTCGTTCATCTAGGTTGTCAAGCCAGAGGAGAGCTCAGAGGGGGAGAATTCGGGTATGAAGGGAACCAGTCAAGAGTGATAGGATGCCAAGCAGATGGTGGGAGTCAGAACCTGAGAGAATTTTCCCGAGCCAAAGAAATGTGACCAGAGTAGAAAACCGATAGCTTCACATGTTGGAAAGGGGGAGCTAGTAAAGGCAACCACACTACACTGACCTCTCCCCTGCTCAGATCTCCTCTGCTGTGCAGGACATGGCAGGGTTGTGCTTCCCCATGTGCAACTGCTAAAAGGCCTACCTCAATCCAGTACTTTTAGTAAACACGAGCTAGTTTCTCATGACCAGTTTTCAGTGTTCTTGGTGTTTCATTCACTCAACAGATACTTATTGAATACTTGCCACAACAAGGCACTGTAACTGGTCACAGTGTCTTTGGGATCTTTTTTTAATCCATGACAGTAGTTTAGAAAAGGTAGCAGAGCAGGGCTTGGATGCCCCAGACCGGGTGATGTACAGTGGAGGACAGGATGGAGGCATAGGGAAGAGAGAGGCTTAGTTGGGAAGACCATGAAATTAGTGTCAGTTACCTTAAAGATGCTCAGATAATGATCCTAAAGTTTCCAACAAGGGCACGGAATGGACATATGTTTGACAGAGATTCAGCCAGCAACTCCTACTTGGACACCTGCCTCTTGGAACTTGGTACCCTTTGAAATACTCAGCCCTTTTTGTACAGCAGGACATCCGAATAGGTGCTTTTAAGAGGCTCATATTCTCACAGGTACTGCCTGGCTGCTGGGTCTCCATTGTTCTAGGGGAAGAAGAGGACTGTACTGTTGGTAAATTGAAAAAATAATGGCTGGCAGACCTTTTCAAGTACTAAGCACACTGGTCTTGTGTCTACATCACGTTTCAATGTATTCCTCGCTCATCTCCTGATGTGCTCTGTGTCACAGGTAGACCGAACTCTGCAGACTACATTTCCCAGACTTCCATATTAGTGGACTTCCAGCTAAATTCAGCTAAGGGCAAGAACTGATGTGAGATTGGAGGATGGGAAGTTAGTGCTAGGGGTGAAGACTGAGTGCATGCATGCATGCTAAGTCACTTTAGTCATGTCCAACTCCTTGGGATCCCATGGATGGTAGCCCACCAGGCTCCTTTGTCCATGGGATTCTCCAGGCAAGAATACTGGAGTGGGTTGCCATTTCCTTCTGTAGTGGATCACATTTTGTCAGAACTCTTCACTGTGACTCATCCATCTTGGGTGGCCCTGCAAGGCATGGCTCATTGAGTTATGCAAGCCCCTTTGCCGTAACAAAGCTGTGATCCATGACGGGGTTTTTATTGCTGTTCCATTGCAAAATATGACTTCAACACAGTGTTCAAAGCACTCCAAGAACCATTCATGTTTCCCAACTTTCACTCTATGCTCCAAGGATGCTGGACTATTTGATATTCTCTGCAAATGCTCTTTCTTCTCTATGTAGCTGTATAGGGGTTACTTTGTCTGCCTGCAGTGATCCAGCCACCTGTTCATTGGGCATATTTCTCCTCATTCTTCAGCACTTGACTGGAGCATCTGCTCTCTGAGGCCTGCTCTGCCTACTTTCCATGCAGAGTGAATTATGCTTTCCTTGTATCATCATTCTCAGATGTTGCACGAAATGGAGAAGACTAGATCCATAGGCCTTGATGACTGAGTGGATACTAGGATTGGTGGAGAGGTAAGAGATAAAATGGTCCTCAGTTTCTTGCTTGGGCAGTCAAGTGGATGGTATTGCCATTCTCTGACCTAGGGAACACAAATGGAAGAGCAGATTGCATTGGGATGGGTGATGTGTTCAGCTTTGGACATGTTGGGTCTGAGGAACCTAGGATACATCCGAGTGTAGGTCCCCAGTAGTCAGTTGAATGTATTGGTGTAGAGCACAGGAGGGAGACCTAGGATACAGAGTTCAGGTGGCTGAAGCCATAAAGCTTATGGGTAAAATTGCTCAGAACGACCTGTAGAGTGAGAAGCACAGAGGAACCAGGATAGAGGCTGAAGAAATCACTCACACTTAAGGGGCAGAAGGAGAAACCTTCTTACAGACCTAATCTATTAGGAGTTAAGGGATTTGACAAAGGGAGTGGGCATTATAACCAGAAATGTTTATAAGAAATGGACTCTATTGTGTGTATAAAAGTCCCAAAGAAGTGTGTGATTCCACTTCTCTGAAGTTCCTAGAGTTGTCAAATTATAGACACAGAAAGAGTGGGTGACAAGGGGTGAATGGCAGGGGAAATGAGGGTACAGAGTTTCAGTTTTGTAAGATAAAAAGGGTTCTAGAGATTGACTGTACAATAATGGGGACCACTTAACCCAATAGAACTGAACACCTAAAAATGGTTAAGATGGTATATTTTATGTTGTGTGCATGTTACCCCAATTTTTCAAAATCCCAAGGAAGAAAGAATTTCAACCTAGATTAGGACTGGAAGAGTGTAGGGCTTTCTTCTCTTTTCCTTAATAGTTCTTTAAACACCCGAGAATACTCTTTCCTTTCTCATCCCACAGGACTCTATCCCACCATCCTCTAGCACTTAGCTACCTAATTCAGTGCTTAATAGAATCTATTGCTTGAAAATCCTTCCAGCTATTGACTCCAGTCTGACTCTGAAATAAAATGGCCTTCCATTTCAGTTGATTAATATAGATTTCCTCAGTGCCTGCAAATGTAGTTTTAAGATATGAACCTTGCCGTTCTCAGGAGTATTCATTTCCCTGAGGTATTCTCCTGTTTTATAGACAGAGTCTGTTTCCTGCTACAGTGAGCACACACAGACGTGGTTGAGTTACATGGGCCCTGATGGGCAGAGGTTCCTGTGGTTATTAGGAAAATGCCAATCACTCCAACACTCACCCCTGGGCTCAAAGAGAACAACAAAAGACACTCAAATCCATTTGATCAGAGTTGGGCTCATCACAGTCTCTGTGGTTTCCAAGGAGAATTTGCCTTTAAATAAGGTTTGGACTTCTTTTTTTTTCTCCCTGTGAAGTGGGGAGACTTGGGATATATAAGAAGGCTGAGCCTGGGTGTCAGGGTGTTACAGAATGGGTGTGGTGAGGTGGAATGGATAAGATATATGCAGAAGTTGCTGAATGTTCACGTAGCAACATTTCTGGGGACAGACAATGTCCATTTTTGTGTGGCCCTTCCCCTACACAGACCACAATTCTGCCTCTTTCCATATTTATTATTGACTGGTTCCTAGGCACCCAGGCCAGTGCTAGGTCTTATGAGAAGTATAGCAATAGATACCTGATCAGCCTTGCTCTCAATATATCTACTTGGGGAGTAATCCAGGGATGATTTCTTAGGGAACCGTTTTCTAAAGCTCCAATACACAAGGAGTCCTTCAAAGTCAAAAGAGAAGGAGACCCTTGTAGGTTAGGGGTGGTGGGCTTGGAGCAAGGCTGCTCCAAGGCGGTAGAAGATTAAGTAGATGTCTCCTCCACTGGGGAAGGGAGTGGGACCTGAAATACACTCTGTAATCCCCATTTCCCAAGCTCTATGCTCTGGCTTGGGTTTGCATCAGCCCTGAGAAAGGCATACCTTTCCCTGAGTATGTCCTCCTAGCAAGGCTGCCTCTTTGTAATTCACCCAGTGATGGCATATGTGCTGGTGGAGACTCTGGCCTGGAGAGAGATGACATTGCTCATGGCAGAAAAGTAAAAGAACAGAGCTGGGCAAATCAGGAAGCTACTCTCTGGAGGAGGGTTGGAGGGCACACATCTACATTGGCAAAGGTAACCCTTACACCACCAGCACTTCAGTTTGACACAGTGGATATCAGCATGTCAACAGGTTGTATTTGTTTTCCATTTAAGACAACCCAGAAAGAAGCTGAGGAATGTCCTTTTTTTCTTCTGGGTTCAGGGAAGTACACTGTTAGCACCAGATAGGAAGGGTACCACTGGGCTCTTTGGAAAGCATGGACAGAAGAGGCCTCAGGGATGACATGATGGGGAAGGTCAGCACAGTAGTGATGTGCTAGACTCCAGGGTCAAACTGGCCAGTATTCAAATTCCACAGCAAACAAACTTAGGTAGCTTTACCACCCTCCCTCTGCCAAGCCTCATTGTCCTCTTCTGTAAAATGGATATAGTATCTCCCAGGGTTGTTGTGAGGGCTCAAGAAGACAATATATAAGGTATCTGGCATGTAATAAGCACTTGATAAATGTTGTAAAAGTGTTTTCTGCTCAGTCGTGTCTGACTCTTTGTGACCCCGTGGACTATAGCCCATCAGGCTCCTCAATCCATGGAATTTCCCAGGAAAGAATACTGGAGTGGGTTACCATTTCCTTCTCCATGATAAATGTTAGGTATTGTTATTTCCTTGCAATTTCTTCTAACATTACACAATAAGGCACTGCCAATTTTACAATGAATTGTAAAATGTATCTTCATCCCAGGGGAACCCAGGAGCTGACAGGCAGAGGCTACAGAGAACACTCTGTGTCACCTTCTCAGATGGGACTTTCTCTCACTTCAGTGGTTTGATTGCAGCCTTCTTGCCCCCACAGAAATTGATGCGCAATTGTTAGCCAGCTTGGCAGAAACGTCATTCTTCTCCTTTCTAGCAGGGATCTCCTTGCTTGATAGGTATTTACTCTAGTAAAGAAAGGGTGGCAAGCTGATTACCGATGCTCTCATAGGTTGGATATGAATTACATGTGGATCTTATTTCAGCAGCATGGTCAGCTAACTCTGGAGAGTTGAGGATTTTTTTATTTTCACTCTTCAGAAAAGCATTTCTTGCTTTAAAAAAAGAAAAGAAAAGAAAAAAAAGAAAGCTCTGTATTTGTGTCAACAGGGCCAGCTTTCAACAAAGCTGAGAGTTGGTTGAGAAGGGTGTCATTGACAGGTTTTCATTCTCACTATCCATTTCTCTCCTCTCTCCCTCATTCCAGAATCCCATGGTGTATTCCCACACGTCCTTCATTTTTGTTCACTTTTTTTAAAACCTAATATTCAGGCTTATACATTTTAATATGTGGTCCCTATAAGACATGCTTTCCCAAATAGCTTGGCAGCTGACGGGGGAAATCCGTGATAGGAAATGTGCCCACTATGGGAGCTCCTGGGGCTTCCCTGGTGACTCAGATGGTAAAGAATTCACCTCTAATTCGGGAGACCTGGATTCAATCCCTGGGTTGCGAAGATCCCCTGGAAGAGGGCATGGCAATCCACTCCAGTATTCTTGTCTGGAGAATCCTCATGGACAGAGGAGCCTGGCGGGCTAAAGGCCATGTAGTCACAAAAAAGAACTGGACACGACTGAGTGAATAAGCACAGAACAGCACAGCAGGGAGCCCCTGGGTCTGGGAGGTCCCTCATATAACCTCATGTGTTGCCCACTCAGCCAAAACAATGTGAGTTTTGGACTCCCAAAGCAAATCCCATCCTGAGCCCTCCAGCTTCAATCTCTGGCTCTACCTCACTTTTTTTCTTTTCAATCCAAGTGCAATGTGTAGAATGAAACCAGAAGAATAAAATAAATCACCTACTATTAGGCCTGAGAGGAGAATAAAGAAGGGCAGGGTGGACATTGTTTGTTAATTAGCATTTCCTGACAGAATACTATGAAACTGGAAATGCTCTTGGCACTTTCTCACTCCCTGCCTTATTTAACCCTTCAGCATTCCTAGGAGGTGAGTACTTTCATCCTGATTTTCTTGATGGGGGAACTGAGGCTCAAAGCAGTTATGAAGTGGCAGAGCCAGTGTCTGCAGGCCAAATCCATACCCTGGGCCACCGGACATACCTGCTTCAGCGTATCTTACAAAATGCCTACCAATCTTACAACTCATCTGTATCTCTTGAACAGTCCTCTGTGCCAAATGCTGTGCTGGGACTGGGTCTATTACTGGAATAACTTGAATCAGCCCCAGGTGATCAAGCACCCCAGTTTTCTCAAGATGTAGGGTGTTGAGTGCTAAAACTTTCACTGCTAAGAACAGAGCCCTGCCTTCAAATCCTTTGCAGTAACATTCCTTCCCAACTCTGGTTCAATGCCATCATGTATTAATAGATAACTAAAATCGGCTATGGTCTAATGTCATCGTGTATTAATAGATAACTAAAATCAGCTATGGTCAGAGGATTTATTCCACAGAAATCACTAAGCTCTACAAATTAGGGCCTTGTTTTCTTTCCCAAGAGAGCTCATTGTTAAGTGTTTATTGGCACATCATTGCCTACAGTCTAGTAGGAAATACATCTGTCACACGAGTGTATGTTCCTTGATTCTTTGTCTCATCACAACAAAGATTTGGAGTGACGGACATTAAAGCTCCCTCGGCGTGTCACAGCTCTCAGGTCTTGGATAGACCATGCTATGGCTCTCAGGTCTCGAATGGACCATGTTATAGCTCTTAGACAAATCAGTGTTACAGCTCAGTGTTACAGCTCTATTTTATTTAGAAGATAGCAGGAAAATCTATCTTCGAGGCGTGAGGGCATGTCGATCTAAAGACAGGAGGAGAAGAGCGCCCCAGCGCGCAGGAGAGAGAGAGAGAGCTGGCTCTGGCTCCTCTATTTATATGTTTATGTCTCCCTGGGCCTGTCCTATGTAAACTGGGCCAGCCAGGAGTGTTGTTTGTTTTACCTGAGGTCCTCATTCCGGTCCTCAGACCTTCTTTTGTTTCATTTTCATGGGCTTTTCCCTTCCTTGTCTGTAGCCACCACCATTTTGGACTCCTTTTCCCTGTTCTACCTACCTAACACATCTGAGTGGATATGTGGTATCTATATCTAGCACAGTACCTGATGCACTGTAATAACAGGAGCTAATGTGTATTGAGAGTTTACAAAGCAGTGTTCTGAGTGCTTTAGCTAGATTAACTTCTTTAATCCAGTCTTTACAACAACCATATGAAGACAGAACCATTGTTATCCCTGTTTTACAGATGAGGAAACAGAGGCACAGAAAGCTTAATTAAGTTGCCCAGAGTCATACAGCTACTAGGGCTTCCCAGGTGGCACTAGTGGAAAAGAATCCACCTGCCAATGCAGGAGACATAGGTTCAATCCCTGAGTCAGGAAGATCCACTGGAGGAGGGCATGAAAACCCACTCTGGTATTCTTGCCTGGAGAATGCCATGGACAGAGGAGCCTGGCGGGCTACAGTCCATGTGGGCACAAAGAGTCAGACACAACTATGCAACTGAACACATACAGCTGCTAAATGAGCAAAGCCCCAACTCAAACACAAGTATGCCTGGTTGTAAATCTGTACTCAAGGTAGCCTGTGAAGACAGAAGATCCAGGATGAATAAAGTAATGGTGTCAGATCCAGGTAAGCCCTTGAGACAGAGGCAATGAGCCAGTTTTGTGAGATGGTGTTGAAAGACACACATATACACCTATTACTTAAAACAGTGCATGGGACATTCTAAGTGCGATATCAAGTATTTGGGTTATTTATTATTGTTGTTGTGTCGGAGTCTGAAGAGGAAAGGAGGTCAGAGTTGAAGTCCACGGTAACAGTGACACAGGGCACGTGGATCTCTTCCTCCTGGAGCATAGTTGTTGCTGCAAGAACATGTTGAAGACTGCTAGCTTGGAGTGAGGACAAAAAAAGGTCATGCAGGTTGTGTTTCAGGCATTGAATGAGCTACAGAGATCTACTGGAGAAGCTTCTTGGGCCTGAGTTTGTATCTCTTTGATACAACAATATTAAAATCTCTTGAATCCATTAAAACCCAAAATCCTCTTTCATCCTAAGAACTCCACAGCCATTCCTCAAAGCTTTGGACCTGCTGGGTATACCAGATTATTTCCAATAAATAGCTCCAAATGTCTTTGGCCAGAGGTGATCCTGCTAATTCAGCTTCTCAGAGAGAACTCTCTTTGGCCCTTGACTTCTGCTGGCCAGAACACCATATTTCATCTCCTTTCATTATGAAAATGCATATTCTTCACTTTACTTCTCTATTCTGCTGCCAGGATTGTTTGTACCCCCGGGACCTAACTCATTTGTCACCTGAATACTTGGGACCCGAGGTGTTTGGGAAGAATAAGTGCTGCCTTCTCATGAATGTGATGGGAGATCACCCCAGTACTCAGGACTCATTGGTCTGTCAGGCATGTAACCCTTAGAACCCAATACCCAGGCTGTGTGAATGTCTGCAGCAGCCCGTGTGTGGGAGGGTTTCACCCAGCCTCCTAATGCCCACAAAAGCTCTGCTGCTTCTTGTGAGAAAGGAAACAGGCTAAGTCATCTCTGCCAGGATTCCTGCTGCTGTAGTACACTTACTCCTTTGATTGTTGACCTCTCAGAGCATGGACTGCCCTTACAGAGTCCTATGACTTGGATGGAAAGAGCAAGAGGTGGAGCCAGACTTTCCTTCACCAATCTAGAACCTTGACTAGTTTGAAAGTTTTGTTCAGCTCTTGGGCCTGTGTGATGCCTGATCCATTGTTTATATAGCTCAACAATTGACAGTTTGGGTTCCAGGGGTAGACTGTGGATTCAAATCCTGGCTCCACCACACCCTGGCTTTGCCTCTTTGGGTCAGTTATGTAACTTTTCTGTGGTTCCATTGTAACAGGGATACAATGAACATAATCAGAATAATGGCAAATAGGAATACAGTGAGAAATAAATGTGATCATCCATGTAAACATCTTAGAGTGATGCCTGAGTATATAATGAGCACTCAGTAAATATTAACTAGCATTATTTATTATTGTTTCTATTATCTTACCCAGGGGATAGAAAACTTTTTCTTCTGTGAAGGGCCAGATAGCAAATACTTTAGACTTTGCAGGCCAAGAGAAAATGTAAGAATATTATTATGTAGCTTCATCATAAGCATCATAAGCACTTAAGATGTACTTTCATCATAAGAAAGTAAAATGATTTACACAAATTTTTATTGAAAAAATTCTAAAGACAATAATGATTGTGTGTGATTTTTGATAATATGTGCAAAGTCACTTCAGTTGTATCTGACTCTTTGCAATCTTATGGACTGTAACCCACCAGGCTCCTCTGTCCTTGGGATTTCCCAGGCAAGAACACTGGAATGGGTTGCCATTCCCTTCTCCAGGGGGTCTTCCTGACCCAGGGATCGAACCCGAGTCTTTTATGTCTTCTGCATTGGCAAGTGGGTTCTTTACCACTAGCACCACCTGGGAAGCCCATTTTGATAATATAAACTAGCTAATGAGAAATATGGAAAACCTTTTTTTAAATAACATTTCACTTAATTTGGTTTTGAGTTAGCATTGCTGCTGCTACTGCTAAGTCGCTTCAGTTGTATCTGACTCTGTGCCACCCCATAGACGGCAGCCCACCAGGCTCCGCCATCCCTGGGATTCTCCAGGCAAGAATACTGGATTGGGCTGCCATTGCCTTCTCCAACCTGCCATTAAATCAATTGCAAATGCTTATCTGTAAAAATGATTTTTAGGGAATTCCCTGGCAGTCTAGCATTAGGACTGGGTGCTTTCATTGCAGTGGGCCCAGGCTCAATCCCTGGTTGGGGAACTACAATCCCACAAACAACCCGGCATGGCCAAAGGGAGGGGGGACTATTCTTAGTTCATGGGCAAAGCAAAACCAAAGAGTGGCTTGATTTTGACTCATGAGCCTTAGTTTGTTGACTTTGGATATTATAAACCTCATCAACAGAATGTTTGTTATCTACATGGAGGATGTCCCTAATTTATTCCCATGATCTGACCTTGAAAGAATCCCAAGTCTGGACAGTTCTGGGTCATCTAAAGTAGCACCACCTCTGAGGAGACCTTGAAAAACCCAGAGGTGACTTTCTTAAGTGAAGGCCTGGACACCCCAGTCATTTACATAGTGCCTGACAAAGTGCCAGCCCCATCAGATTGGGACCCTCAGGTCATTCAAAGCGGTCTATTGATATCTGAGGTTGATGGAGAATTGCTACTGCCTCTACCCCATTTTACTACACTCACTGGCCTTCAGGTTAACTTTCTCAAAAGAGTAAAATGTTTATCTAGTTCTCATCATGGCCCTAGTTCTCTAGTAGTTGGAGCCACTTTTCATCTCTGACCTCATGCTGGCCTCCTAGACATAACTATTCCCACACTATCCCAGCCAATATCATAAAAACAACAATCAATGCTTATCTAACTTAGAACCCTGGCTGCATCACTGTCATTGTGTGTGTGTGTGTGTGTGTGTGTGTGTGTGTGTGTGTCTGTGTGTGTGCACTCAGCTGCTCAGTTGTATCTGACTCTGCTACCCCATGGACTGTAGCCCTCCAGGCTCTTCTGTCCATGAGATTTCCCAGGCAGGAATACTGAAATAGGTTGCCATCTCCTCTAGGGGATCTTCCTGATCCAGGGATGGAACCCGTGCTTCCTGCATCGGCAGGCAGATTCTTTACGACTGCCACCTGGGAAGGCCACTGTCATTTTACTTGCCTGCTTCTCTAGGAAGGAAATATCTCTGCCTGTGTTCCGCCAACTTTGTGTATGTGTGAGGGGTACTGGCCATGAAGGCTAACCTAGAAACCTAGACATATTACTTCAAGGGTATCCAATACCATGACTGATAGGCATAGACTCCAAGAGCTAGAGCAATGGAGAAAGACCCAGCAGCTCAGCTTTCCAAGATGAAGACTGTCATCTTTTGGAGCAACTCAGTATCTCTGTTGAGGATATGCTTGCATGCCAAGTCACTTTAGTCATGTCTGACTCTTTACAACCTCATGGACTGTAGCCCAGCAGGCTCCTCTACCCATGGGATTTTCCAGGCAAGAATACTGGAGAGGGTTGCCATACCCTCCTCCGGGGATCTTCCTGACCCAGGGATCGATTCCATGTCTCTTACATCTCCTGCATTGGCAGGTGGGTTCTTCACCATTAGTGCCATCTGGGAAGCCCGTTGTGGATATAGTGGTTCACATTTTGAACTGTTACTGACTGTCATTATATATCAAGCCTTTAGGACAGCTTGGAGGACACCCCGTCTAAGTCAATGTCTTCTCTAACTCATTCTGCTCATACTGTGGTCAAAGGCATCCTAGAAAACTTGTTTGTGTGTGTGAGCCACAGCTTGGGGAATTTTCCCAGGCTTTTATTCTGCCCTCTGTTTAACAGCAACAACTAACATTCATTGCAAACTTACTGTGTGCCAAACACTAGATATAACATGTACTTTGTAGAGACTGCCATTTTTAATTCTCACAAGTATGCTATGACTTATGTATCCTTTTTAATCTCTATTTTCACAGATGAGGAAACTGTAGAACAGAAAGGTAAGGAATTTATCCAAGGCCAACAGCTAAGGATATGGCAAACTCAGAATATAAAGCAAGTTTAATTTAGATGCTCAAGGCCATTCAACTTGTCTGTGGTGGAACTGAGTAATAACCAAGCCCTCTCTGGCATGGCAACCCACTCCAGTATTCTTGCCTGGAGAACCTCATGGACAGAGGAGCCTGGTAAGCTACAGTCCACGGGGTCGTAAAGAGTCGGACACGACTGAGCGACTTCACTTCACTTCACTGTGGCTTTTCGGTAATTTCCCCCATTTCTACTCTGTTACCTACATCACAGCTTCTCCTACCCAGCCTATTTGGACTGATATTTAGATTTGACTATTTGCCTGGCCTTCATTTCAATTTTTCGCCATAATGTTGCTGCTTGGATGAGCCAACTCTGTTCTATCTTCTGCAGACTGCATTCCAGCCCAGCACTATCCCTGTGGGCAATACAAGTTCCAGTGACAGCACATGCCTGCTAAGTCGCTCACTCGTATCCTGGCAGGCTCCTCTGTCCATGGAATTCTCCAGGCCAGCATACTGGAGTGGATTGCCATTTCATCGTCAAAGGGATTTTCCTGATCCAGAGATTGAACATGGGTCCCTTATGTCTCCTGCATTGGCAGGTGGGTTCTTTACCACTAGCATCACCCGGGAAGCCCAGTGACAGCACACTCCAGTCTAAATCCAGTTGCTCCAGAGCTCTGCTTATCTGGAAGGAGAAATCCAACATTACTTCAGAAAAAATTGGAGTAAGAGGGAAAAATGGAGGCAGCCTCATCCTGGTAGGATCTTTCACAGACTTTGGTTATCCAGACCCAAGAAAAATAATAACTGATGTTAATCCCATCCTCCAAGCACTGGGATAAATGCTTTGCACAAATTATTTCATTTAAATCCTCATGGATGTTCACTGAATGTATTGTGGTAACTGTTTCATGGAGTAAGCAAGACACTATGCTGTATCCTTTAAACTTATACAGAGGTGTAGGTAAATTATATCTCTACAAAACCAGTCAGTCAGTTCAGTTGCTTAGTCGTGTCTGACAATTTGCGACCCCATGAATCGCAACACGCCAGGCCTCCCTGTCCATCACCATCTCCCGCAGTTCACTCAGACTCACATCCATCGAGTCCATGATGCCATCCAGCCATCTCATCCTCGGTCGTCCCTTTCTCCTCCTGCCCCCAATCCCTCCCAGCATCAGAGTCTTTTCCAATGAGTCAACTCTTGGCATGAGGTGGCCAAAGTACTGGAGCTTCAGTTTTAGCATCATTCCTTCCAAAGAAATCCCAGGGCTGATCTCCTTCAGAATGGACTGGTTGGATCTCCTTGCAGTCCAGGGGACTCTCAAGAGTCTTCTCCAACACCACATTCAAAAGCATCAATTCTTCGGCACTCAGCCTTCTTCACAGTCCAACTCTCACATCCATACATGACCACAGGAGAAACCATAGCCTTGACAAGACGGACCTTAGTCGGCAAAGTAATGTCTCTGCATTTGAATATACTGTCTAGGTTGGTCATAACTTTTCTTCCAAGGAGTAAGTGTCTTTTAATTTCATGGCTGAACTCACCATCTGCAGTGATTTTGCAGCCCCCCAAAATAAAGTCTGACACTGTTTCTACTGTTTCCCCATCTACTTCCCATGAAGTGATGGGACCAGATGTCATGGTCTTCGTTTTCTGAATGTTGAGCTTTAAGCCAACTTTTTTGCTCTCCTCTTTCAATTTCATCAAGAGGCTTTTTAACTCCTCTTCACTTTCTGCCATAAGGGTGGTGTCATCTGCATATCTGAGGTTATTGATATTTCTTCCAGCAATCTTGATTCCAGCTTGTGTTTCTTCCAGTCCAGCGTTTCTCATGATGTACTCTGCATATAAGTTAAATAAGCTTGACATACTCTTTTTCCTATTTGGAACCAGTCTGTTGTTCCATGTCAAGTTCTAACTGTTGCTTCCTGACCTGCATACAGATTTCTCAAGAGGCAGGTCAGGTGGTCTGGTATTCCCATTTCTTTCAGAATTTTCCACAGTTTATTGTGATCCACAGAGTCAAAGGCTTTGGCATAGTCAATAAAGCAGAAATAGATGTTTTTCTGGAACTCTCTTGCTTTTTCCATGATCCAGCAGATATTGGCAATTTGATCTCTGGTTCCTCTGCCTTTTCTAAATCCAGCTTGAACATCAGGGAGTTTGCGGATCACGTATTGCTGAAGCCTGGCTTGGAGAATTTTGAGCATTACTTTACTAGCATGTGAGATGAGTGCAATTGTGTGGTAGTTTGAGCATTCTTTGGCATTGCCTTTCTTTGGAATTGGAATGAAAACTGACCTTTTCCAGTCCTGTGGCCACTGCTGAGTTTTCCAAATTTGCTGGCATATTGAGTGCCGCACTTTCACAGCATCATCTTTCAGGATTTGAAACAGTTCAACTGGAATTCCATCACCTCCACTAGCTTTGTTCATAGTGATGCTTTCTAAGGCCCACTTGACTTCACATTCCAAGATGTCTGGCTCTAGACTAGTGATCACATCCCTCATGATTATCTGGGTTGTGAAGATCTTTTTTGTACAGTTCTTCCATGTATTCTTGCCACCTCTTCTTAATATCTTCTGCTTCTGTTAGGCCCATACCATTTCTGTCCTTTATTGAGCCCATCTTTGCATGAAATGTTCCCTTGGTATCTCTAATTTTCTTGACGAGATCTCTAGTCTTTCCCATCCTGTTGTTTTCCTCTATTTTTTTGCATTGATTGCTGAAGAAGGCTTTCTTATCTCTTCTTGCTACTCTTTGGAACTCTGCATTCAGATGCTTATATCTTTCCTTTTCTCCTTTGCTTTTTACCTCTCTTCTTTTCAGAGCTATTTGTAAGGCCTCCCCAGACAGTTATTTTGCTTTTTTGCATTTCTTTTCCTTTGGGGATGGTCTTGATCCCTGTTTCTTGTACTATGTCACGAACCTCATTCCGTAGTTCATCAGGCACTCTATCTATCAGATCTAGGCCCTTAAATCTATTTCTCACTTCCACTGTATAATCATAAGGGATTTGATTTAGGTCATACCTGAATGGTCTAGCGGTTTTCTCCACTTTCTTCAATTTGAGTCTGAATTTGGTAATAAGGAGTTCATGATCTGAGCCACAGTCAGCTCCTGGTCTTGTTTTTGTTGACTGTATAGAGCTTCTCCATCTTTGGCTGCATAGAATATAATCAATCTGATTTTGGTGTTGACCATCTGGTGATGTCCATGTGTAGAGTTTTCTCTTGTGTTGTTGGAAGAGGGTGTTTGCTATGACCAGTGCATTTTCTTGGCAAAACTCTATTAGTCTTTGCCCTGCTTCATTCCATATTCCAAGGCCAAATTCGCCTGTTACTCTAGGTGTTTCTTGACTTCCTACTTTTGCATTCCAGTCCTCTATAATGAAAAGGACATCTTTTGTGGGTGTTAGTTGTAAAAGGTCTTGTAGGTCTTCATAGAACCATTCAACTTCAGCTTCTTTAGACTGACTGGTTGGGGCATAGACTTGGATTACTGTGATACTGAATGGTTTGCCTTGGAGACGAACAGAGATCATTCTGTCGTTTTTGAGATTGCATCCAAGTACTGCATTTCGGACTCTCTGGTTGACCATGATGGCTACTCCATTTCTTCTGAGGGATTCCTGCCTGCAGTAGTAGATATAATGGTCATCTGAGTTAAATTCACCCATTCCAGTCCATTTTAGTTCGCTGATTCCTAGAATGTCGACGTTCACCCTTGCCATCTCTTGTTTGACCACTTCTAATTTGCCTTGATTCATGGATCTGACATTCCAGGTTCCTATGCAATATTGCTCTTACAGCATCGGATCTTGCTTCTATCACCAGTCACATCCACAACTGGGTATTGTTTTTGCTTTGGCTCCATCCCTTCATTCTTTTGGAATTATTTCTCCACTCATCTCCAGTAGCATATTGGGCACCTAATGACCTGGGGAGTTCCTCTTTTGATATCCTATCATTTTGCCTTTTCATACTGTTCATGGGGTTCTCAAGGCAAGAATACTGAAGTGGCTTGCCATTCCCTTCTCCAGTGGACCACATTCTGTCAGATCTCTCCACCATGACCTGCCCGTCTTGGGTTGCCTCGCAGGCATGGCTTGGTTTCATTGAGTTAGACAAGGCTGTGGTCCTAGTGTGATTAGATTGACTAGTTTTCTGTGAGTATGGTTTCAGTTTGTCTGCCCTCTGATGCCCTCTTGCAACACCTACCATCTTACTTGGGTTTCTCTTGCCTTGGGCGTGGGGTATCTCTTTACGGCTGCTCCAGCAAAGCACAGCCGATGCTCCTTACCTTGGATGAGGGGTATCTCCTTACCGCCGCCATTCCTGACCTTCAATGTGGATAGCTCCTCTCGGCCCTCCTGTGCCTGCGCAGCCACTGCTCCTCGGGTTGCTCCTGGGGAATTCCCTTAGCTTCTTTTAAACTAAACTTATTTTTTTCTTTTGCATTCCATTTTTCTCTCTAACGATTTCAAAGTTATATATTACATGTCTATTCTTTTGCTGCTCGCTACTGCTATTTTAACATGCATGCTTTAAATAGTCTAAAATTAATAATTTTCATTTCCTTTATAATTTAAATTTCAAAGCACCATATACATTATCCATACTCACCATATTTTGCCTTCAGCATCAGTATCTGAAAACTATGAAATATGTAGTACTCTTCCCACAAGCCTTTCATTTTTCCCAGTTTTGCAAAGAGATGTGTTTAAAAAATTATTACCAATTTTGTAGATCAAGAAATTGGGTCCAAAACAAAGAATTATCCATAGAAATAACTCATCAACCATGTCCCCTGACTATTTTTCTAATTATGGAATTCAGGAGATGGCCTGGGGAAACTTTACTGTCACAAAACAAAAATTTAAAAAAATTTTATACACATTGCCACCTTGCCCTCTAGAGAAATTATACTAATTTATATATAATTTTCGGAGAAGGCAATGGCACCCCACTCCAGTACTCTTGCCTGGAAAATCCCATGGACGGAGGAGCCTGGTAGGCTGCAGTCCATGGGGTCACTAAGAGTCGGACACGACTGAGCGACTTCACTTTCACTTTTCACTTTCATGCATTGGAGAAGGAAATGGAAACCCACTCCAGTGTTCTTGCCTGGAGAATCCCAGGGATGGGGGAGCCTGGTGAGCTGCCATCTCTGGGGTTGCACAGAGTTGGACACGACTGAAGTGACTTAGCAGCAGCAGCATATATAATTTCATATACTAATTTATATAGAGCAGTAATTGAAATCCATGATCAATCTAATGCTGAGCTCCTTCCGGTTCTCAGAGTACAGGGACCATGTCTCATTTTATTATTTTTATTATAGAAACTTTTGAACATATATAGGAATAGAGAGAATAGTTAATACATTTTGTGATAACTTTTTAAAAATTACTGAAATATAGTTGATTTACAGTGTTGTGTTAGTTTCTGCTGTATAGGTAAGTGAATCCGCTACACATATATTGTGAGAACTTTTTAATCCCAGGTAGCTGTCAACAGCTTCAGTTCGTTTCAGTCACTCATTCATGTTCGACTATTTGCGACTCGATGGACTGCAGCATGCCAGGCCTCCCTGTCTAACACCAACTCCCAGAGCTTACTCAAACTCATGTCCATTGAGTCGGTGATGCCATCCAACCATCTCATCCTCTGTCATCCCCTTGTCCTGGCTTCACTCTTTCCCAGCATCAGAGTCTTTTCTAATGAGTCAGCTCTTCACATCAGGTGGCCAAAGGTTGGCATTTCAGCTTCAACATCAGTCCTTCCAATGTATATTCAGGACTGATTTCCTTTAGGATAGACTGGTTGGATCTCCTTGCAGTCCAAGGGACTCTCAAGAGTCTTCTCCAACACCACAGTTCAAAAGCATCAATTCTTTGGCACTCAGCTTTCTTTATAGTCCAGCTCTCACATCCATACATGACTACTGGAAAAACCATAGCCTTGACTAAATGGACCTCTGTTGACAAAGTAATGTCTCTGCTTTTGAATATGCTGTCTAGGTTGGTCATAACTTTTCTTCCAAGGAGCAAGCATCTTTTAATTTCATGGCTGCAGTCACCATCTGCAGTGATTTTGGAGCCCCCCAAAATAAAGTCTGTAACTGTTTCCACTGTTTCCCCATCTATTTGCCATGAAGTGATGGTACCAGATGCCATGAGCTTCGTTTTCTGAATGTTAAGCTTTAAGCCAACTTTTTCACTCTCCTCTTTCACTTTCATCAAGAGGCTCTTTAGTTCTTCACTTTCTGCCATTAGGGTGGTGTCATCTGCATATGTGAGGTTATTGATATTTCTCCCAGCAATCTTGATTCCAGCTTGTGCTTCCTCCAGCCCAGGGTTTCTCATGATGTACTCTGCATATAAGTTAAATAAGCAGGGTGACAATATACAGCCTTGATGTACTCCTTTTCCTATTGGGAATCAGTCTGTTGCTTCATGTCCAGTTCTAACTGTTGCTTCCTGACCTACATACAGATTTCTCAAGAGGCAGGTCATGTGATCTTGTATTCCCATTTCTTTCATAATTTTCCACAGTTTATTGGAAAAAATCAGTCAACAGCTTAGATAGGAAATACTACAATAAAAAAGAAGAAAGTAAGACTACATAGTGTTGGGCTTTATGTTCTATTTTTTTAAAGATGAGGTTCTTTTCAATCGTTTCTCTCTTTTGCAATTACAGTAAAACTTTAATTAACATGATCCTAATAAACTGGAAACTTTCACTAACTAGATTCTTTCCTGGCACTCTATTTTAAGGAGAGTCTCATTATAATAGGGCTTCCCTCATAGGTCAGTTGGTATAGAATCTTCCTGCAATGCAGGAGACCTGGTTCGATTCCTGGGTCAGGAAGATCTTTGGAAGAAGTGAAAGGCTACCCTCTCCAGTATTCTGGCCTGGAGAATTCCATGGACTACAGCTCATGGGGTCATAAAGAGTTGGACATGACTGAGCGATTTTCACTTTCACTTTCATTATAATATGCTCCTACCAGAGATTTATTCTAAAAATGCAAGTCTCATGGGATGACTCCTAAACAGCCAAGGGACCAAAGAAGAAATCAATGGGGAATTAGAAAAAATCTTGAAACAAATGAAAAGGAAAATACAACATAGCAGAACTTATGAAATGCAATAAATGCAGTATTAAGAGGAAAGTTTTAGCAGTAAATGCCTACATTAAAAAAAAAAAACCTCAATCAACCTAACTTTACACCAAGAAACTAAAAAAAGACAAATTAAGCCTGAAGTTAACAGAAGAAAATAGAAAGATCAGAGCAGAAATAGACAAAGTAGAGAAAAAACACATAATAGAAAGATTAAAAAATTGACAAACTTTTAGCTAGACTAAGAAAGAGGGAAAACTGAAATAAATAAAGTCAGAAATGAAAGAGGAGACATAACAATTGATGTCACAAGAATAAAATGAATTGTAACAGACTACTGAGAACAATTATATATCCATAAATTAGATAACCTAGAAGAAAAACAGATGTTTCTAGAAACATACAAACTACCAAGGCTGAATTAGAAAGAAACTGAAAACCTGAATAGATTTTTAACTATTAAGAAGATTGAATCAGTAATTGAAAAACTGCCAACAAAGAAAGGCCCAGGACCAGATGGCTTTACAGGTGTATTCTATGAAATATTTAAAGGAAAATTAATGCCAATTCTTCTCAAACTCTTCCAAAAATATTGAAGAGAAGGAAAAATTTCCAAATTCATTTTATGAGGCCAGCATTGCCCTGATACCAAAGCCTGACAAACTAAAGAAAAGAAAGTGACAGGCCAATATCTATGATGAACATAGATGTGAAAATCCTCAACAAAATACTAGCAAACCAGAATCAAGAGCATACTAAGAGGATCACACACCATGACCAAGTGGGATTTATTCTTGAGATACAAGGATGGTTCAGCATATAAAATATCAATTCTTGTGAGGCATGAAAGATTAAAAAATTACATGATCATCTCAATAAATGCAGAAAAAGCATTTCACAAAATGCAACATCCTTTTGTAATAAAGGGCTTCCCTGGTGGCTCAGACAGTAAAGAATCTGCAATGCAAGAGACCTGGGTTTGATCTTTGGGTCGGGAAGAACTCCTGGAGAAGGGAATGGCAACCCACTGCAGTATTCTTGCCTGGAGAATCCTACTGACTGAGAAGCCTGGCGGGCTACAGTCCCTGGGGTTGCAAAGAGTCAGACATGACTGAGTGACTAATACTTTCACTTCCGTAATAAAAACTCTCAACACACCAGGAATAGAAGGAAATTATGTTGGTCAAAGTGTACAAAGTTTCAGTTATGCAGGATGAATAAATTCTGAGGATCTAATGTACAGCATGCTGCTGCTGCTGCTGCTGCTGCTGCTGCTAAGTCGCTTCAGTCGTGTCCGACTCTGTGCGACTCCATAGACGGCAGCCCACTAGGCTCCTCCATCCCTGGGATTCTCCAGGCAAGAACACTGGAGTAGGTCGCCATTTCCTTCTCCATGCAGGAAAGTGAAAAGTGAAAGTAAAGTCGCTCAGTCAAATGTACAGCATGGTGACCATAAATAATACTGTATTGTATTCTTGAAATTTGCTAAAGTAGATCTTAACATTTTCTTGCCACACACACAAAGAAAGGTAAGTTTGTGAGGTGATGGATGTGTTAGCTAGCTTGGTTGTGGTAGTCATTTCACAGTGGACCCATAAATCAAAATATTGTACAACCTTAAATACATACAATATTAATTTGTTGATTATACCTTAATAAAGCTGGGGGGAAAAAGGAAATCACCTCAATAAAATAAAGACCATATATGAAATGCCCATAGCTAACATCATACTCAGTGGTGAAAAACTGAAGACTTTTCTTTTAAGATCAGGAATATGGCAAGGATGCCAACTCTTGCCACTTTTATTCAACATAGTACTGGCAGTCCCAGTCAGAACAACTGGATGGAACAAAAAGGGATCCAAATGGGAAAGGAACCAGTAAATTTTTTTCTGTTTGCAGATAACATGATCCTCTTTGTAGAAAACCCTAAAAACTCCCCCTACATCCCTGCCAAAACTGTTAGAACTAATAAGTGAATTCAATGAAGTTACAGAATATAAAATCAACATATACAAACCAATTGCATTTCTATACACCAAGAATAAACTATTCAAAAGGGCATTTAAGGAAGCAATATCATTTACAGTAACATCAAAAATAATGAATTGCTTTGGAATAAACTTAACCAAAGAGATCAAAAATTGGTACATTGACAACTACAAATCACTGGTGAGAGAAATGTGAAAAGACACAAGTAAATGGGAAGACATCTTGTATTCATAGATTTAAAGATTTAATATTGTTAAAATGTCCATATCACCCAAAGTGGCCTACAGATTCAATGCAATACCTATCAGCACCCCAATGGGGGCCAATATCCAGAGAATAGAATGGTGGTTGCCAGGTATTGGGAAGAGGGGGAATGGTTAGGGGCTATTCAATGGGTATAAAATTTCAGTGATGCAAGATGACTAAATCCCAGTGATCTTTTGTACATTGTGCCTATAGTTAACAATTTGGAGGCTTCCCAGGTGGTGCGTCCCTGGTGGCTCCGATGGTAAAGCGTCTGCCTGCAATGCAGGAGACCTGAGTTCGATTCCTGGGTCGGGAAGATCCCCTGGAGGAGGAAATGGCAATCCACTCCAGCACTCTTGCCTGGAAAATCCCATGGATGGAGGAGCTTGATAGGCTACAGTCCATGGGGTCCAAAGAGTTGGACATGATTTAGCAACTTCACTTTCAGGCGGTGCTAGTGTTAAGGAGCCCGCCTGCCAATGCAGGTGATGTAAGAGACTTGAGTTCGATCCTTAGGTTGGGAAAATCCCCTTGAGGAGGAAATGGCAGGCAACCTACGCCAGTAGTCTTGGCTGGAGAGTCCCATGGACATAGGAGCCTGGTGGAGTACAGTCCATGGGGTTTCAAACAGTCAGACATGACTGAAGCTGTTGGGGGCCGGCATGAGGAACTCTGCCCATGGCAAAGGTCATGAGGAAGGAAGCTTGGCATACACAAAGGCGTGATCAAGCCTCAGGAAACCCCCTGTTCCCGAGCATCTACCCCCAAAACCAGAGTACTTTACGGGGAGCTCTCCCCCATAACCATTTCTCTCAGAGAAGGAGTTAACTTGCAGCTCCAGTTAATAAAAATTCCTGGGCGTGACAAGAGTGTTTCAACTTACGAACTCTGAAGGTTCTCTGGCCTGCCTGATCAGGCTCGTGCAGCCGCATGTGATTGTTTACAGCCTCCCAACTGTGAGAGGCACGGGATGTTTTAAAACTTTCTAAATACAGACTCTTTTGAGAAGTTAGAAAATTATTAGTATGGTATAGTGGCTTGATTAGGAATTATATTGGTGAAGGGTTTTTTCATTTGTCATGCCAATAATCACTGCTAATTCCCTGCCCTGGGTGTGACAAGGATGTCTCAGGTCAAACCTCTCTGCTGACAGACTAGCTCCTGTGACAACCTCTCAACCATAAACAGCACAGAGAGTTTGGAGTATTAGCATAGGGCTTTTTTCATTGATGAGGAGTCAATGATTGCCATCAGGCCTCCATATCCTTAGGCACCTGGGAATATATTAATCAATGTATTTGGAATATAGAAAAGGAAATATAGTTTTTTGATGTTAGCAATACTAGACTTTTTGAGTTAATGAATTTTCTCTTTTGTTATAGATCACTGTACTTTGTTATAAATCACTATAAATCACTATGCTATGTAAAAAGGTAACTTTATCACTATCTTAGGACAAAATAGATCTTAAGGGGAACATTGGTGAACGGTTTACATTTGTTGAGCCAATATTTGCTGCTAAATCTCCATATTCCCTGCCCTTATAATGAATATAACTAGCATATAGGAGAAATAAGTATTAACCTTTAAGATTAATCATGTTAAACCTTAGGTTAAGTAAATTCCTTTCTTGATTGTAACTCACTACACCCTTACCCTATAGGAATGCAACTTTATTTGGAGGGTGGCGCCTGATTTAAGAAAAAATCACCCCTGGAAAAATGTTTTCTGGTTAACTGACCAGTATCAGAAAGGGCCATAAAATGTCAGCAGATCTCATGGCCAGAAGATGATGAAACTCATAAGACCTTTGTATAATTTTATACGAAGCACCTGATTGTGACAAGGGTCAGGTCTGCTGACCCCCACATGACTCTGTATTCATCCCTATGTATAACAAAAAGGTATATAAACAAACCTGAAAAATAAAGAAATCAGATCAGTTTCTGGAAAGACTGATTCCCCCCTGTGTCGTTTCTTTCTTGCTCCCCGCTTTCCTGGCTGAATTCCCATCTGAAATGTGGGTACTCACCAAGCCTGCTAATTCTGCCTGGGCTTCTGAGATCGGACCGAGGAGGCGTCAGTGCCTCCTCTCCTTTGGGAGAATGGAAAGACGCCTGTGGCCTACGTAGGTGGTGATTGGTATTCCACATAAACCAGTTATTCAGCCTCTTTTCTCCACTAATTCTCCTACTACACTATCTGTTTCTAATCTCCCTCTATATCTGTAATTAAATATGTATTTTAACAAGGACACCGACTCCATCCCCACCTTCGAATCACCCTGGATCCACCGGGGCTGGACTCCGGCATGAAGCGGCTTAGCACACACACATTGTATACTTAAACAATGTTTTTAAACGGGTAGGTCTCATATTAAACATTCTCATCACAATAACAAATAAAAGATTCAGGGAATGACCAGGATTCTGTCCACCTTCAGTATAGTCTTATACCTCTAATATCATTTCCAGAGTCAGGTGCCTGGCATCACATAGACGATTGTACATGTCAGTCTTGTTTGAAATAGCGACTCAGAAAAATTACTTGTCAGGAGCAAGCTAAAGGAAGCAAGAAGCAAGACTGCACCTTCATTCTGGTCTCTGTTCTTATTTTCACGTCATCCTTATGTACCCAGAACAGTCTCAAATATCAGTCCTAAGCAATTGTTCCTGGTTTTCTTCCTGGTAGATGGAGTAAGACATTGTAGAGGAAATAGATCTGTGCCTGGAATTCAAGTCCTGACTCTCCTTCCTGGGAGCTCGGTGGTCATGGAAGAGTCGCTTAACCTTTCTGAGCCTTGGTTTAATCAATGCTTGTGAAACAAAGGAGTTGGGCTGGAAACAATAACTAATGTCTCTTCCTGTTCTGGGTTTCTGTTATGATGTGAAGTTACATTTCCAAGGTCTTGTCTTATTCATGGAACATCTCATACCTAAAAGGTGTGAGGGCACCCAGGGTATCTTCACCACCCTGAAAGCCTGACCTTCTTCCATTAGTGATCCATTTCATTGGGCTTAGCATTGTTTCCTCCTGCTAGCCTTCCTTTTGAGAAGCATATAAAGGCACTTCATTCTAAATCTAGGTCATTTTTCCTGGTTGGGAAAGTCAGGGATTTTGATGTCCAGAGATTTTAAGTGGGAAGATAAGGGTGTATGTAACACAGAGAGACCTTGAAGGGTGTCAGAGACAAATTTCACCTCCTTTACAATTTTTCTGCAGCTTGGCTCTGAGCATTGTTATGACTCAACCTCTCTGTGCTTGGCAAGGCTCAAACAAGAATAATCTCTGTTTGGTACCAAATCAGAACAGGGAGTCCCTAGCTAAATGTCAGATTCAGGTATTTCTGACGAATTCTGAACAGAGCTCTTTATTAAGTCTTTTGATAAAAGGACCTTGTTCAGAAAAGCCAAAACACCCCTTTGAGTAAACCATGTACATTGTTACAAAACTGTGAACTGGCCTACAGGCCCAATCTTAGACACCCTCTTTTTCATCATCGTCTTCTAATCCTGTTCTCTTCCATGCTGGTCCTCAGTAGTTGCTGGAAATCCCTCATCTCTCTTTGTTTATCTTGCCTATCACCTGTCACCAGCACTCGATCTCTCCTATCTTGGAGAAAAGCAATCTCTTCTGCATACTCTCAGTATTGAGGTACCACTAGTGATAAAGAGTTTCTGCTTTTAATGGAGAAACACTCATTAATGTAGTTGTTGCTCTTCTCTCTCTAACAATAATACCTATCATTTATTGAGTCTTGCTATGTCTCAAGCAAGTTTGTGTGCCCAAGGCACTGAGAGACCAAACAGATATAAATATGGAAAGGTCAGAGTTTGGAGCACACAGAGGTTTATTGCACAGGGAAGCAAGAAGAACCAGGGGGAGGGGTTCATGCCCCCCAAACCTTGAATTCCCAAAGGATTGTGTGCATGCATGCCACGTTGCTTCAGTCGTGTCCAACTCTTTGTGACCTTATGGAGAGTAGCCCACCAGGCTCTTCTGTCCATGGGATTTCCCAGGCAAGAACACTGGAGTGGATTGCCACGCCCTCCTTCTGGGGATCTTCCCGACCCAGGGATCAAACCTGAGTCTCCTGTGTCTCCTGCATTGACAGGCAGATTCTTTACCACCGCACCACTGGGGAGCATTCTTTTCTTGGCCATGCCACGCGGCATGCAGGATCTTAGTTCCCCAGTCAGGGATTGAACCCAGGCCTGAGCAGTGAAAATGCTGAATTTCAACCACTGCAAGTTCTAACCAGGGAAGTCCCCAAGCAAAACATTTTTAAAAGCAAGATGGGGGATGAGAGTCTCAAAGAATGTGATGATCTCTGGCATAACTCTCTGGTTGATGTTGAGGCTACAGGGCAGTTAACATCCTTAGGCGCCAGTAGGTGGGTGGGGGTGAGGGGGCACTACATCCTCTTGATCATCAAGTAGTTAATTTCTTCCATTAGGTGGTGGTTTTAGCATCTGAAAAACCCAGGACATATGAATGAGATACCATTATCTGGATACACTACAACAGAGGATATGAGGGAGAGGACCTCTCCTGAGAAGGCCCCAGAGCATCCTGCTCAGTTACAGTATCACTCCATTTGGTTCTCACATCTCTCCACCTATCTTACAAGTGGATGGCAACCCACTTCAGTATTCTTGCCTGGAGAATCCCATGGACAGAGGAGCCTGGTGGGCTACAGTCCATGGGCTCGCAAAGAGTCAGACATGAGTGAAGTGACTCAGCACGCATGCATGCATACTGAGTCATTCTCCAAGATTTTTCAGCTAGAGCTGTATGGCCCCAGAGCACAGCTTTTGCCTCCAGCACTGCCAGCCTCTTCTGCCTGATAGCCATCTGCATACTCTTGGGACTGCCCAGGCTGCTGTGTGGGAGACAGGGTTCCTCCCCTGATGACAAATGATGGTTTCTTCTCGTGACTTAGAAGACAAAGACCTAGCTCATGGGGGAAATATTCATAAGGTTATCACTCCCAGGAAATTAAAATAGATCCTCTTTCTACTGTCCTTTCTGTACCAAATTATTCTTACAGGAGATGTTGGTAGCAGAATCAAAAGAATCATTTTTGTATGCTGGTTAGGGACTGAGACCTAAAAGTTATTACCTCTTTTCTGCTTCCTAACTTGTGAGTTGCACCTGAATGCATCCACCTAACTGAAATACTTTTTCAAAATCTCATTTTATTTAATTTCTATTTAGACAATGCACTAAACCATTACCTTCCAACATGGAGATCAATAGATGAATTTGAAATTTCTTTGCAAGGTGTCATTTAAAATAGGAGCTTTGGGAATTGCCTGGTGGTTCAGTGATTAGGACTCAGCACTTTCACTGCTAGGGCCTGGGTTTGATCCTTGGTCATTGGGGAACGAAGATCCCACAAGGCCCATGGCGCAGGAGAAAAAAAAAAAAAGACAAAGGGGAAAAAATGAGCTTTGCCCTAAAAATCTGAAGACTTGAGTCCCAATTCTGGATCTGCCACTTATTAGCCTGTGTGTATGTGCTAAGTCACTTCAGTCATGTCTGACTCTTTGCCTCCCTATGGACCATAGCCCACCAGACTCCTCTGTTCATGGGATTCTCCAGGCAAGAATATTGGAGTGGGTTGACGTGCCCTCCTCCAGGGAATCTTCCCAACCCAGGGATTGAACCCACATCTCTTAGTCTCTTTCATTGGCAGGCAGGTTCTTTACTACTAGTGACCCTTGAGAAGCCCTTATTAGCCTATAATATGTTGTGGTCCATGCATGGGTTGGAAAAGAATTTCCAGAGATGTGGGAGAATGAGAGGAGAGTAAAGTTTATTAGAGGGGAAGATGCTGTTAGAACAGGGGGCTGGCTCAAGGAAGAGCCAACCCCTTTAAGCAGGCTAGCATTCAATCTTTATATCCTTAAGACAGAGAAAATTCCTACTGGAATGCTGGTATTAAGTGATTGGTTAGGATGCTGTAGGGTGGGTATTTTACCTAATATGGGGTCAGGGGAACTGGCCAGTTTAGATCCGGAGGCTCATGACAATAGTTGCTATGGGGCTTGGTCAGTTCCAAAGGTTTTTATCCTGTGACCTTGGTACAGGGTTCCCCATAATGTTAGGCAAATACACTTAATTTTGTTAAATCTGTTTCCTTATCTGTAAAATACAATTATATTTTCCTTGCTTAATTCACAGAGGTGACACGGTAGGGATACCACTATTAGGAAGTGCTTTGTTAATCTACAAGCAGAAGCCACTAGGCAAGATGAATTGGAATGCTCAAAGGGTCATGAGTGGGAAGGAGACCTTCAGCAGGGCTCGAAGAAAGGGGTTCATCAAGGATTCAGTCATGGAGAAAAATTATGCATCTTTCAATTGGTTTCACTTTATCTTAGCTTGAGGGGTGCGGATCCAAATAGTCTCCAGCTGGATGCCTGATATTCTTCAACCCTCTGACTTCCAGGAAACAAGTCTTGGTTCTCATCTAAACTGAGTGCCCCATTTCTAGAGGGAGAGTGGCATGAGGACTAAGCGACTGCTTGACACCAGTGAAACCAGGCATCTGGATAATACTGGCTGGATGAGCAGACTAAAACGTAGAGAATTGACTGCATGCCACCTTGGTTACAGGGCTTCCCAGGTGGCGCTGGCAGTAAGGACCCTACCTGCCTAATGCAGGAGACATAAGGGATGTGGGTTCGATCCCTGGGTTGGGAAGATCCCTTGGAGGAGGGCATGGCAACCCATTCCAGTATTCTTCCCTGGAGAATCCCATGGACAGAGGAGTCTGGTGGGCTACGGTCCATAGGGTGGCAAAGGGTCAGACAGGGCTGAAGCGACTTAGTACCCACCTACCCTCACACCTTGGTACAAGCACAGAGATTTGGCAATGGAGTGAGAGGAGAAAAGGCAAAACTCAGACCCTGTAGGAAGTTATGACGCCTCAACTCCCGAAAGTTAATCCCAAGTTAGAACAGAAATTGCCTTCTGGGTAGTCCAGACAGCGCTGACATAGCGAGCAGCTCACTCAAGACCATGTGATGGTGACTGTCTACTCTCCTTAGCTATAGGTTTTCCAAAGATACGTGTTAAAGGATGCAATTTATCAGTGCCCAGAAAGAAGACTGAAGGTAGGGACGTGTTCATTAATGGCAGGCCTGGCACCCTAGTGCTGAGCCCCTTCTCCCCCATCTCGCTCATTTCACCTCCAAGCCCGATCTCCAGACCAGCACAATCAGGTTTGGGAGACTGAGAGGGCTTCAGTTCCGCCTGGCTGCAGGAACCATAAATTCCAGACTAGGTCGGAATTGGAAGAATCGCAGTCAAAATACACCCAGATGCTCTTACACACCCAGGCGCGCGCGCATCCCCAGGCCATGGGGTGCACGTGAGCCCACGCCCCGCGCGCCCAGCCCTGCCCCTCGCCGGAGCATCCTCCGCAGCTGCCACACAAGCCGCCGCCTCCTCCTTCTCCTCCTCCTCGTCCACCTCCTCCTCTTCCTCCTTCTACAGCCACCGCCGCGGCTGCTGTGACTCCCATCCCCTCTTGTCCTCATTCCTCTCCCAGTACTTGCTCCTCCTCCCATCCCTGGCGCCTGCTGTCCGGCGCCAAAGGCAGACCTTCGGCAGCGGCACCCCTCCGCGCGGGCCACGAAGAGGCTGGAACAGGTCTGTGTCGGGGGCGCTTTGTTGCAGGCTGTTGGAGCGCCAGTGGCTCCAAGAGCCGTTGGGGCGGGTGAGGGGCACGGGGCAGACGGGAGGGTAGATTATTTCTCAGGTTTTGGCCTTTTTCTCTGAATAGATGGGATGCGATGCGGGGGGAGGGCAGTCCGGTCCCTTTGCCAGTTCCCTGTCCCTGTCGCTTCATGGAGAGAGAGCTCGGTAGCTGCCGGGACTCGTGACCCTGCCCACCTCTAAAGCTCTCTTTCTTTGGGCCCCCAATCCCCACATCCACTTCCCAGAGCTGAGCTTTCTCTTGTTGGGGGTGCTCGTGGGTGGGGGCGGGGAGAGATGGATGGAGTCGATCCAGCGGGACGCCTGGGTGCATGAGGCTTTGTTGCCTCCAACAAAACCAATCCCCACCAGCTTCCAGTTCCAGGCTAGGCTACAGTCTGCCGGTAGAGTAGGGTGTGGATGCGGCAGTCTGGGGAAGTGAGGGAATGTGAGGGGCACTCTGTGTGTGTGAGACTGGCACACAGGAATGCAAATTTGGGAGGGAGAGGGTGCAGGTTTTGTGTGGGGTTTTTGAGTGTGAATTGCACTGCTGTGTGTGTGTGTGTGTGTGTGTGTGTGTGTGTGTGTGTGTGTGTGTCTGCACCATGGGGCTAGGCTACTCTTGGCATTACATGTCCTTGGGTATCATCCCATGCCAAGCTAGATTGCAGCAACACACAGGCAGATCAGGTCCAACCTGTTCTGCCCACATCAGAAGGGTAATGATGGTTTCAAAGTCATGGAAATCCCCCAGCTGGGGTGTTGCTTAGGACATTCTGGATGTGGAATCTCTAGCCAGGTTGGCCAAGTCCTACTGGACATCATTATTGTTCCCCCAAAGATGCCCAACTTTCTTAGCAGGCTTCTCTTCTCAGCCAATGAGGATACAAAGCTCTTACAGTGATCCCTGCAGTAACTCCCCCCTCCCCACTTTCTCACCCCACCCCTTTAATTAGTGAATCCTCATGTCTCTACTGCAGTGATGTTAGCGGTGGGTTAGGAGGTAGCTGTACTATGTTTAGAGAAAACGGACATGCTAAAAGCATTATGTATTAGTTGTGAATTTGGTTTAGAGGGTTTTTTGTTGGTTGATCCATAAGGTGTGAATTGGCATGGCAATTTTTTTTTTTTTACCAAAGAGAGAAGAGATCAGTAAAAATGAACAAAACTAGTAAGCCTTCTCTTGACATTTTAATTTATGATTTTAATAAAGTGTTGTTTTTCAGGGTTGAAAAATGTACAATTAAGAACAGTGATCATTTAGTCAAACAACCGACATTTATTAAACACCTGCTATGCGCCAGAGGTGTTAGGTATTGGAAGTATAGAAATGAATAAATGAATGAAACATCACCTCAGCTCTCAGGGAGTGCACAGTCTGGTAGGCGAGAGACAAAGTGTAAACAGATAATTACAGTAGAGTTTGACAAGGCCTGGGCAGGGTACTGTAAGACCATGGAAGAGGGAAGCCTGCCTGGAGGAGTGGGGAGAAGATCAAGAAAGGTTTCATGGGGGAAGTGACATTTGAATGAGTCTTGAAGAATTAATTCACCAGGTGGTTAAATTGAAGTGACAGCATATATAAAGATAGAAGAATCCTTGGACGGGTCACTGTTACATTCTCAACAAAGTTAGGATGAATCTCCTTGGACTGGGATGGTGATTAATAATGAATTCAAAAGGAGCCAGTATTGCAGACTGATACAGATCAGAATACATCCCCGTCTTAAGAAATGTCTAGCTCATTTATTAATATTAGTTTGTTTTGCTTTAAGCAAATCTGATATGTGTAATTATGGATTAACAAGGCAAACCAACTAGATGGGGACAGTATTCACATTGCAAAATTTATTGTTTTACAAAAGGATTCATAATCAGATCATCTTAAATAACAGTGCCCCTGTGACCTTTACAGTGAATATTTTTACCAAAAATCGATTTATACTGAATTGTTCCCATAAACAATGGATGGATACAGAAAGGTATATTTGTATTACATTTACTTTTTGCATACAAATTTACCAATTTCAGTGGAAGTCTTTTCCCTCATGGTGTGGATGTTTAATACACACTAAAAGAAAATGTGAAAATGGCAGGAATAAATATGAAATCCTTTGTGATCTTCTATCATTTGAATTGTATATGTGCACATGCTAAGTCACTTCAGTTGTGTCTGATTCTTTGAGATCCTATGGACCATAGCCCACCAGGCTCCTCTGTCCATGGGATTCTCCAGCCAACAACATTAGAGTGAGTTGCCATGCCCTGCTCCAGAGGATCTTTCTAACCCGTGTCAACCGTGTCAAGCCTGCGTCTCTTATGTCTCCTGTATTGGCAAGTGGATTCTTTACCACTAGCGCCACCTGGGAAGCCCCAAATTGTATATAAGATACAAATTAATCAGGACAGAGTCTTCAGGGAGTTTTACATTTTAGGTACTCTTAGTAGTGTCACTGGTAATTAATAATAGCACAATATTTCTGTGCCGTATGTTAGCTCTGAAATGGATATATGATGACCACTCTAATACTCATGCAATGAAGCCACAGCAGTGGCAGATTCTGAGTCTTCTGTTTTGTTGTATGGGCACTGATTGCATGGACTGATGAATGGCACTAGGAATGAACCTAAGAGATGGATGATTTCTACTGTAAGTGCCTGGTGAGCACAAAATTCTGCTAGTTAAGAGTGTGGACCCTGAACGTTTGGACCAGCATCCCAGGCATTTACTCCCTTCAGTGAAGACCCCAAATACCTCTGGCTTCTATCTGAAAGGTATGCCAGCAGAAGTAGGCAAGCTTGGATCGGCTTCCTCTCATCCGGCCAGTGCCCTGCTGCAGAGGAAATGATGCCTGAGGTCCTTTGGGTGCATCAAGGTCCTTTGGTCACTGGCTGTCAATATCATAAGGTATGGGGCGTTATCTCTAAAACACATCCTTTACAGCTTAGGCTAGAACTGAATTGATCTGTTACTGTGGTGATACTCAGATTAGTCTAATGGCTAGGACAGTGCTTCCTAATGCAGGTTCCAAAAAGACTAGTTCCATAGGATGGCAGTAGGTGTTACACACACACACACACTCACACCCACCCACGCCCCCCCCCACACCCACTGAGTTCTGTGGTTAACTTTGAGAAAGTCTTGCTTAAACAGAAACAGTTTTGTTTATTGCAGGGCTTCTAAAAGCCATCACTAGGCCAGTGTATATATCTTTGCCCACAGAACCTGGTGTTCCAGCAAGCATTTGGCTGAGCTGGTGTGGGGAAAAACATTCTTTGGGCAATGCCAGGCAAGAGCATTTTTGCACTGAGTTTGGAGGCTGTCATTGTCTTGCTGAGTAAACTTGGATGACTTGCTTCAGCCCTCTAGGCTTTCCTTCCCCCATGTGTAAAATGAAGTTGATAATGATCATTGCTCTCACTGACTGTGATGGTGTGATGACAACTAAGATAATATCTCTGCAAGTATTTTGAGCTCCTTAGAAGAAAGGCTCTATATAAACTCAAGGTTATTATGAAAGGGAAGTGAAGAATTAAGGCAATTATCTCGATAGTTCGGGCCCTAGTCCTGTTTTTCTGCTGCCTTATTGGGCAGTCTGTCTCAGTTCTCTGCTCTGCTTGGACTGCAGAAAACCTATATCCTCATCCAACCTTTGGTGACAGTTCTCTGGGGTTACTTCCTTTCACATCCTGACACTTTCAGCATGGCCTTTAATTTTCTGGTCCAGAGGTATCATCAGTGCAGCCTCAAGGAAATCCCATCAATCTGAACACACCCTGCTGACCAGAGAGCCCTGGAGGTGGGAATTAAATGTAGTTGGAAAATTGCTTTTATCCTTCAGACTCATCCTCCTGCAGAAGCAGTTCTAAAGGACCATCTTGGAAGCTGACTGCTACGGGCTCCTCTCCAGTGGCCCCAGTGCCCCATCTGGACCAGAGTCCTATTTGCAGGAGAGGTTTCTTGACCAGTTTCCAGGGTCCCTTTTGCCAGTAGGAAGTCATGGCCATCTTAAAGGAAATTTAAAGAAAAAAAAAAAAAACCACTCTCATGACCATTGACCCTTCCTGATTCCCTTGACTCTTTGTTAATTCCTTCTTTTCCTTACAAGCTGCCTTGAAAGGATAGAGTTCTTGAGGATTAACCACTAAATAATCATTGCAGACTGGGTTTGAGGTAGAGACCTCAGCATTAGAGTAGCAGTCTATGGTGCTCTGTACACGGACCAGCAATTTCCCACATGCAAGCGGCAAGCTTCCATCGCAGTGGGAAGGATTTAGGTTTAACCACAAGAGGAAACTGTGTGACTTTAAGATGTGATGCTGGAAAGTGAGAGTGAAGTCATTCTCTGTCCTGGAGAGCTTAGTGGAAATGCCTGTCCGGGAGGGGAGAGTCATAACACGGTAGAGCTGCAAGTGCCTCGTGAAGTTCATCTGATTCAAACGTTCTCTTTGGATGAGGCAAATGAGGTCCAGAGAAGTGCAGTAAGCCACCTAAGGTCACACAGCTACCATATGTCAGAACGGAAGTCCTCCTAAAAGCTAAAACTCAGATCTGCTGCCTCCTTATGCTCTTTACACAGCTTATACCCAGCTGTGTTCTTGTATGGCGCCTCCTTGGTGACTAGACAGTAAAGAATCTACTTGCAATGCAGGAAACCTGGGTTCGATACCTGGGTTGGGAAGGTCCCCTGGAGAAGAGACTGGCTACCCACTCCAGTACTCTTGCCTGGAGAATTCCATGTACAAAGGAGCCTGCCTGGCTATAGTCTTGTATATTTCAGGGGAGTGTGGATTGGCTCATTCAGTGGGACTTGGAGGTCATGTCCAAGGCTGAGTTGTGTGGGCTGTAGCAGAGGAACAGGTTTCTCTGGGAGGCCTCAAAGGCTTGCTTCCTTGTATCTCTGGATCTCCATTCCTTTTGAGCGTATGGTTGTCTGATTCACCAAGCCATGCAGCTAGTTGAAAACCTAAGGTTTGGGTGTTCTGCCAAGATACCCAGTGAGTGATTAAATCATCCCAGTCCCTCTACCTTGGTCATTATTAACATTGCATGGACCAAGGACCTCCTTGAAAGTCTGATGAAAACTATTGATGCACTCCCCAGAGAAGGGCCCACATCCGCTACCACAGGCATGTAATGTCAGGGTCATCTAGGTTTGTAGCCCCTGGTCTGCTGGCTGTTGGTGTTGGTACACAGCCTAGGATCACTTGTAGATGCTCGCTACATTCTGAACACTCCCAGAGCTGGAATTGTCAGTCTTATCTAAGAGGAAATTGGAAGTACTGGGATGAGCCTTGTGCCAAATAGACTGGGGTAGTGTAGAGGTTAGAGTGAAATTTCTTTAGGATGAAAGAATGGGATTGAATCTTAGAGTTGAAGGTAAAACAAAAAAGGAACTGAAGTGAGCTAGCCATTTCCCTTTCTCCCAACATTATGAAAGAGATAAAGAGAAAAGGAGGCATGGCAGAAAGAAAGGTGGGAGACTTGGAAGGATGGGAGAGGGAGATTGTTCTAGAAAGGGTGTCCATAATGTCACCACTACATGAAACAAGCTCTTCTGAAAAAATGCCACAACCCTTCTACCTCTTTCCAGACTTTCTCGTCCTAGTTCAACTTCTAAACAGCAAAAGCTCATGTCTTTGGGAATTAGAAATTGTCTTAGATCCTGGAACACCATGTCCTTGAAGGGGACATTTTTAGAGGTTTGGAGTGGGAGCTGGACATTGTGGGGGAGTGGTACAGCTTGCCTCACTTCTTGTTTAACAAAAGCATTTTTATGATCAAAATAATACATGCTTATGGCTTGTAAAAATAGGAATATGAAGTAGAATGTCCCTGGCCTCTCCACCACTGATTACCCAGTATGTTCACAGTTTGGTATGTATAGTTATGTGTGTGTTTCTATGAATATTCATCTATGTATTCATGTGCCTAAATTAGTCATAAAAGATGTGACCAAGACACCATATACTGCTCTATAGTGTGCACTTCACTGGACACTGTGTCTGGAGGTCTTTGCCTGCCAGTATACATCTAGCTAGTTCATTCTTTTTAACAGTTGCATAGTATTCTGTCATCCAGTTGTGACCTAATTTTTTAAATCCAAGCTTTATTGGTGAATTTTTACATTGTTTCAAATTTTACAAAGTATTAAATACTGGTGCAGCCTACTTCCTCTGCACATATCTCTCCATACCGTGGCCAGCATTTTTGCAGTGTAAATTCACAGTGGACTTTCCAGGTGGCTCAGTGATAAAGAATCTGCCCACCAATGCAGGAGACTTAGGAGACATAGGTTCAATCCCTGGGTTGGGAAGATACTACCAACGGAGGAAATGGCAACCCATTCCAGTATTCTTGCCTGGAAAGTTCCATGGACAGAGGAGCCCAGCGGGATACAGTCTGTTGGATCACAAAAAAGTGGGACTTGACTGAGCTTCTGAACACACACACAGATTCACAGTAGTGACCTTATTGGTTCAAAGAGTTTAGTTTTCACATCTCTCTTTTCTTTTTTAGAGAGCCTGCTCATGTGCCCTCCAGGAAGTCGATGGTGACTTACCTTCTCCCCCCAAAATGGCCAGTTCTCCAGGCTATTCCTCACCCATTTCAGTTAGGTTGGTTGATCCTTTCAATCTTTGACAATGTGATTGCTGGAAAAAAGTCTCCTTTTCCTTTGCATATTTTTTTGAGTGCTAGTGAGGCTGAAGTATGTGTATGGCACATCTGCATTTCTTCTGCATTGCCATTTCATATCCTTTGCTATTTTTCTACTGGGTTGTTCTTGCTCAGTGTGATAACCAGAATCTCTCTATATATTTTGGATAGTAATAATTTAACTGTGATCTATATTGCAAATACAGTAACTAGTCTATTATTTATCGTTTGCCTTTGATTTTAGTGTCTTTCATTGCACAGAAATGTTTACGATTTCAAAAAATAATCATCGCCACTCTGTTCCTTTATGAGCACTTCAACAATGCCACCACGAACATCTGTGGACTCTATTATATGCGTTTGGCTCACTATTTCCTTAAGATAAATTCCTGGGATTGGGTTTGTTCAGTTATATACATACATACATATATATGTATGTATATATATAATGTTTATAGCTAAAGTGCCTTCTAAAGTGATTGTTTTAAACCAATTTGCACTCCAACTGCAGTATATCAAAGTATACTTTGTTCCTCCTCTTGAGATCTTCTGCTAATTCAGATTTGGCATCTTAAATCAAGTGCTAGGCAGGAACTCGTGTTTGGCATCACAAAGGCTGGGGCAGAAATCCCTAACTGCACGTGAAACACATGTAATACACATTTCACCTTCAATTATTTAAGCAAACACGTTTTTTAATTCATCGCCGACTAGAACTGTGTCAAAAGCATTTTCCAACATCAAGTCCCTCTAAATTCACTGTGAAATGAATGGCTATTTAGGGTCATTTCTGCTGGTGGCCGCTGCAGCAGCAGACAATGACAAATGAACTTTAGAGATGTATGTTGTAAGACCCTTGGAACAAAGCTACTGCTGCATCGTCACTGAACTCACAGGTCAGCTAGACTGGTTCCCGAATTTTCCAGAGGCTGAGGGCTGAGTAGGAGTCGGCTTCTCTCCGACTTGCCTTTCTGCAAAGAGGACAAGTTTGAGGCCCTCCCATGAGGAGTTATTCTAATAGAAATAAACAGTGATGTCACCCTCTGCAAAGGGAATAGTGACAAACAGGTAGAGGTGTAGCTTTTCTTGTCACTCTGCCTGGGCTTGCTTCATTTTCTTGCATCTCTTTGCTGCCAACATCCAGGTATGGTCAAGGAATTTCGGTGTTTGCTTTAGGCCACACGTAGGATTAGGAGGAGGTGGGTATCAGAGCAGTCATTTCTGTGGCTTAAGAACTGTCTTTTGACTGAAGAGTGAGAGCAGCAGTAGCAACCTTTAAATCCTTTGGGGGTGATTGAGCATGCCTTGGGATATGAAAGAGCAGTGATAGTTGGTACCCATTTTACAGATGGAGAAGACACATCTGGAAAGGAGAAATGCTCTGAGAGTTGGACGTGCTGGAAAAGTCTCCTGACATACCTCCAACACATGCTAGTTAAAAATCTGGCCACTTTTCTCCTCTAGGGATGGATATGTGTGTGCTAAGTAAGTTGCTTCAGCCGTGTCCAACTCTGCAACCCCACGGACTGTAGCCCGCCAGGCTCCTCTGTCCATGGGATTCTCCAGGCAAGAATACTGGAGTGGGTTGCCATGCCCTCCTCCAAAGGATCTTCCTGACCCAGGGATCGAACCCTGGTCTCCTGCATTGTAGGCAGACGCTTTTACCTTCTGAGCCACCAGGGAAGTCTGCATTTGAACTATAGCCAGTTATTGTTTGTGGTTTCCCATTTCCCTCAAAATCTTGGTATTTGGAAAATGGCTTTAGATCCTATCTAATATATGTGGGTTTTTTCTTTTAAAGTCTTGGATCTGATGGCCAGCAATTATTGCTCTTTGCTGCTTTGAAAAAAAAAATGGCTTTGGCTGTTAAGTTAATGAATGTACTGGAGCTTCCCCGGTGGCTCAACTGGTAAAGAACCCGCCAGCCAATGTAGGAGACACAAGAGATGCAGGTTTGATCCCTGGGTCAGGAAGATCCCCTGGAGTAGGAAATGGCAACCCACTCCATTATTCTTGCCTGCAAAATCCCATGGACAGAGGAGCCTGGCAGACTACAGTCCATGGGGTCACAAAAGAGATGGACATGACTGAACACACACACACACACACACTCACACACACACACACGCGCGCGCATGCGCTCATGTTAAAGCTAGGGTGTCCCTTCTTTGATGCTGAATTATTTGTCTGTTTATTTATTTATTTTGGCTGTGCTACATGGCTTACACAATCTTAGTTCCCTGACTAGGGATTGAACCGAGGGCCACAGCAGTGAAAGCACCTAGTCCTAAGCACTGGACCACCAGGGAACTCTCCAATGCTGAACAACTTATAACTGAAACATTATAGCCACAAATATGGTCTCTACACATAAATCATGTAATGAATTTCTCCTTATGGGTGGTCATAATGGAAAGGGCTATATTTTCCTTTCTTTTTAAAGCTCTGCTTGATGCTTTTCCTAGAACTGGGGATTGTCATGTTTTGTTTTCTAAGGATTATTCCCCAAAGGTAGCATTGCTGTTTAACTCATTAGAACCAGGAGGGGATATCTATTGTTCCCATACTTAAACTTGAAAGGACAATCTTATTAAGAAGCAAAGTCAGTTAGTGGAGCTTACAGGAAATTGGGAGGCAGAGACCTGAATCCCAGTTCTGGTTTTGTTCTAATTAGCTGTGTGACCTTGAACAAGTGCTTCAATGTCTCTGAGCCTCAGATTCCTCACTCTTTGTTAGGAATAGATTATATTGTAGTGCCTTTCATCTAAACAAAGCATACTTGTCTCCAAAGTCAAAACTTGCTTAGTAATGAAAGTGAAAGTGAAGTTGCTCAGTTGTGTCCGACTCTTTGCGACCCCATGGCCTGTAGCCTACCAGGCTTCTCGGTCCATGGGATTTTCCAGGCAAAAATACTGGAGTGGGTTACCATTTACCCATCTCCAGGAGATCTTCCTGACCCAGGGATTGAACCCTGATTTCCCACATTGTACGCAGATGCTTTACCATCTGAGCCACCAGGGAAGTCCAAAATCATTTGGAGGCACATTAAAAAAATATGTTGGAGTCCCCACCTCAACCAGTTGAATCAGAAACTCCAAGAGTAGACCCAGCTACACTATTTGTTATCCAGCTCCTTCGACGATTCAGAGATGGCTGTAACCCCTTCCTGTGGTAACTTTCTGGAGGCAAGAACTGAGTTTTCCAGCCTGAGGGAATGAAACCCATTTTCCAAAGTGGGAAAGTCCAGGTGTCTCTGTGTCTCTGGTTTAGAAACCTGTGATATGAGACCTCATTTGGGGAGGCTGGTTTGCGACCTTGTTCCCTGGGGCTAGTTTCTGCAGAAGTGAATGGAGAGCAGACTGTTCTTTTTAATAAGAGCAAGTCTGAATGAACAAACTGACCATTTATTCAATAATGAGCATATTTCAGGCCATTTGGCCCAACATCTTCGGTTGAGGCATTTCTGAGAAAGGCCAAAGCGGTTTCCAGAATTCAGACCTTTCTGCCCAAGCTCTCCTGTGAATCCCTTTTGAAGCTTCCTTCTACCCCTTCTTTGACCTTGTAAACTTTTCTTTCTCTTTCCTTCATTCAGCTCATGGTGTTGCTGTGGGTTCTCTTGTTTCATGGGATTTCAACCTCTGAGCTTTTTAGGCCCTCATCTCCCACCACCCCACCCCTCTTTAAACACCTTCTCCCCACCCATCACCCCTCACTTCATCACATTACTGATTTCATTTCCTTCAACTGTAGGCCCTCTCTCAATATTGTCCCATTCTCTAAGTGCCGAAAGGAAAGAGGTCAGCATCAAGATACACGCCTTTGGGGATTTCCCAGGCAGTCCAACAGTTAGGACTCAGCACTCTCACTGCCAGACTGGGTTCAACCCCTGGTCGGGGACCTAAGATTCCACCAACTGCACTGTGGGACCAAACAATAAAAATATACATACCCCTTTGCTCCATTTCTTTCCTCGGGTCTCAGCCTTCAGCCCTTCACTTCATAACAGGGGAAATTGGAGCTAGAGAAAGACTCTTTCAAGGCAAAGTTTCAGAGACAGCAAGTCTTCCTCTTTATCGATAGCCTTCATTTACTAAGCCGAGTGCCAGGTACCATGCCACTGTCCTGGCATGCATTATCTCACTGAATCTCTTCCACAGCTCCATCAGATAGGCATTCTTAGTATTCCCATATCCCAGAGGAGGAAACAAGCTCAGAGCCACTAAGGAACTTGTACAAGTTCAGTCAGCTGGTGAGTAGCAAAGTGGATCTGTCTGTCTGGTCCTAGGGCCTGCATGATCACAGAGTATTCTGCTATTAAGGATTCCCCACAGTGTATATCAGGCTTCCATGATGGCTCAAACAGTAACAAATCCGCCTGCAATGCAGGAGACACAGGAGCTGCGGGTTCAATCCCTGGGTCTGGAAAATCCCCTGGAAGAGGAAATTGCAACCCACTCCAGTATTCTTGCCTGGGAAATCTCATGGATAGAGGATCCTGGCGGGCTACAGTCCATGGGGTAACAAAGAGTTGGATACAACTTAACATGCATGTGTGCATACGGTATCTACCTCCTACCTTGTGGTGTGTATCAGGCTGGGTTGTACTGGAGGCCAGTCTATGCAGCAACAGATTTTCTTGGGTGTGAAGAGTCTGAGCCCGGAAGAGCCTCAGTAACTTTAAACACGATGAAAGAAGGGGGAGTTGGTTTTAATGGCAGAATAATGTTGCCAGAGTTATTAAGTATCATTGTAGGGGTGGGCCTGGGAACCTGGTTTTGATTCTTGAGAACTGAAAACTGAGTAAAACTGCAACTATTGGCATTGAGAAGTATATTCTTGAGACCCTTGTGACTATTGTTAGTTTCATAGACCCTGGGGATGTGAAACATACTTGGTACTTTCTTCCTCCCACTCCCTTCCGGAAGCCAGTGCCAAGAGCAGAGGTAGGGAATGACTTCCTGGATGCTCTCAGCTAAAAGGGGACTGGAAAAGGGGAGAGAGCCAGGAAAGGGGCCCAGAATAGGCTAAACAACGTTCTTGTTGGCTTGGTTTCCAGCTCACCCAAGTCCTTCTTGTCTGATTCTCATTATCAAACTTGCAACACGAGGCAAGGAATATTTGGCATCCACCAATACAGACTCATTGAATTCGTGTTGATGTGACTCAAACTCATGAGTACAACAAATCCATGCCCAGAGATTTCCAGAATATTCCCATGGGAGCAAGTCTGTCTTGGAGCTATAACCTAAGACCCCAGTTGAAGGAGCCCAAGTTTTCACTTTGACTGGAGTTCATGGATCAATTTAACATTGCTACAGAAAAACAATTTTTTTTTCTTTTTCTTAGCTCCTTCCTGGAAAGATCTTACATTGGCTATAATTTCTCTAAAATCTCTTTTGAGTTGGAGATGCCAGACAAAAACTCCCACCTCTTTTCTGCTGGGTTTGTCCTTTTTATTGTCATTCAGTCATGGGAGTCAGTGGGCCTAAGGGTCTCTTAAGGCCTCAGTCACTTGCTCCATGTCTAATGCCTGACAAGTCATTTGGTCTCCCTAGGCCTCAGTTCCCCCATCTGTAAGGATCCCGACTCTCCAGTTTCCATGGGGATATTAAAGCAAGCAGATCATTGAAAACAAATGGTCCAAGATAGATGATTGTAGTTGTTTTCAGGTTTTCCCTGGTTAAAGAGCTGTTTTGGAAAAAAAAAAAAAAGAGAGAGAGAGAGAGAGAAGTAATAGAAGGTTCAAGGGCTGAGAGTTGGAATCATTTGCTTAAGTTCAAATTCCTGTTCTGTCTCCTACTAACTATGCGATCTTGGAAAGTATCTTAACCATCTAACTGCCTTAACTCTGTACAATGGAAAGAGTAATAATTACACTTATGTTGTAGAGCAATAGTAAGGAATCAAAGAGATAATACATAGCAAGGGTCTGCCCCATAGTTAGTGCTCAATAAAGAGCAGCGATTTTTTTTATGATGATGAGCGCCTGAATCCTAGTCCAGCAACTTTGGGTAAGTCGCTTAGCCTCCTTAAACTTAAGTTCCTTCACCTGTATAATGGGAACAATAACAGTAGTCACCTCATAGGGTTTTTTGAGGACTAAAGAAGCTCATTCTTGTAAGGTTTTCAGCACACTGCTGGGCCCGTAGAAGTGCTCAAGAAAGTATTGTCAGTTGCCAACTTACTGGCCCTGTAGGCTCTTTGGCCCCTGGCTTCTCCATGTCTGGGCCACCTCTGAACCTAACTCCCACCCCAGCAGAGGTTTCTGATGCCTGTTTTTGAGGGTGAGCGGAGGAGACAGCCTTTCTGCCTGGAGACCTCCTGAGAGCTTCCTGCAAAAACCCTGCACCCGGGCTGTGTCACCTGGGCTACTTCTGGACAGCAGCTGATTGATTTGTAAGACCCCAAATGGTTCACAAAGTGACAAAAATGAGGACAAGGCAGACCTTGCTTATCAGCTCCCATAGGAACCTGGCCCCAGGCAGCACCAAGTTTTGTTAGCTGCCCCTCCCTTTCCTCCCTTGGCAGCCCCACCAGGCACGTATTCCCTTCTGGCCTTCCTCCAAGACAACAGGCCAGAGGGCCCTGCGTCTCCTCCCACGTCAAGGAAGGCAAGCAGATGCTGCCATAGTGACAGTTCCTACCTGATCAATAAAGCTGGGAATTGAACCCTGGTGACAGGGTCTGCCTTGAGGGGGGCTATCTCCCAGGGCATCCCCTACCTCAGCCTGGTGACCAAGCAACCCGCCCTGCCCACCACTGGCTGGGCACCAGCCTTGAAGCCTTTCTCGATACATTTATCTGCACCTCTGGGGCCCCACAGTGACTCCCCATTTCAGGCATATGCTGTCCTCATTGGCTTCCTCAGTGACCTTTGCCTTAGTTCAGCCCTTATTATTTCTTTCCTGAACTGGTCAATATTATTGTTGCTGCTGTTGAAGCTGTTAATAACAGTAGGAATAGCTAACATTATTGAGTGCTTCCTGTGTGTGAGGCACTATGCTAAGTACTTCATATGTATTTTTGTATTCCATCCTTCTAATAACCATTTCAGGTAGGAGGCAGTATTATTACTCCTAGAGATATTGGTCAGCCTGGAGTGGTAAGGGTCCAGATGGGATCTTGGACACCTATAAAATATTCAGAAGGGGTTACATGACCCAAGGGGACTTTTTGATGTGTTAGGGTTAGCCAAAAAGTTCTTTCGGGCTTTTCCATAACATCTTATGGAAAAATCCAGCAAACTTTGGCCAACCCAATACTTGGCCAAGAAGCCCTTCTATGCCACCCCTTCCACTTTTCCACTGGTACAGCAGACACTGGTGCAGCAATGTACAATTGATTGACTTGGACACAGCAGATGTTGCTCATTCTGAATCCTGCTGGGCCCTTGGCCATGGCTGGAGATATGAGAGCCATACCACCTCTAACTGCTTGCAGCACAGGAGGATTTTTGCATCTGACCCACCCTGGGGTTGCTTGGATACTAGCTGGGATCAGGCTAGGGTAGCCCCATGGTGGACATGACCAAGTAAAGCTCTCACTTCTTAGCCCGAAGTTTCAGACTTTCTATTATATGGGCTTCCAAAGTGGCTCAGTGGTTAAGAATCTGCCTGTAATGCAGGAGACACAGGAGGCGTGGGTTTGATCCCTGGGTAGGGAAGATCCCCTGAAGGAGGAAATGGCAACCCACTCCCATATTCTTGCCTGGAGATTCCCATGAACAGAGGATCCTGGTGGGCTACAGTTCATGGGGTCGTAAAGAGTCAGACATGACAGCACGCACACACTATATTAGTATAAATGACTATGACACACATTTCCAATAGTATTTACTTAACACAGACCCCATACTCCAGCTACACCAGGCTACCCTCATCCCCAGAATACATCTTGCACATAAATACCCATTCCCATGCCTCTGTTCATGGTGCTCTCCTACTGGTTCTTCTCCAAAAATCCTTCTGAGAACATCTCACTTCTTTCTTTTTTCATCTCAAGGACCCATTGAGCATCTGTTATATACTAGGTGCTGTGCTTGGCACTTAGAATGTGATTATTAACTCGCCTTCATCAAGCTCACAATTTAGTGCAGGAAACAGACGTTAACCAAACCAACAGAGACATACATAATTAGAGTTGAACCTCGAACAATATGAGGTTTGGAGCACCAACCTCTGTGTCACTGAAAAAAGTGTGCATAACTTATAGTCAGCCCTCCATATATGTGATCCCAACCTATCTGCAATTCCCACCCATGGATTCAACCACTGATCATGTCGTGGTGTGGTATCTGTGCTCAGTCACTCCGTCATATCTGACTCTTTGCGACCCCATGGACTGTAGCCTGCCAGGCTCCTCTGGCCACAGAATTTTCCAGGCAAGAATACTGGGGTGGGTTGTCATTTTCTTCTCCAGGGAATTGAACCCTTGTCTCTTGCATTAGCACTGAGCCACTTGGGAAGTCCCCCCACATCAGAAAATATCCACATGTAAGTGAACCCACACCACTCTGACCCATGTTGTTCAAGGGCCAAATGTGTAAGTTGTTATAAGTGCTGTTAGGGAGAAGAAAGGGTGGTTATGAGAGATGGTTACAAGGGAGACAATTTAGATGGGAGGGAATGAAGAAAGGTCTTTCTGGGGGAAGTGACATCTAAGCTGAGATTGGAAAGATGAATAAATAATAGCAAAGAATATTCCAGACTGAGGGATCAACGTGGGCAGACACTTGAGGTGGGTGCTGGCCGTATTCAACTGACTCAAAGAGTTAGTGAACCATGGAGAAAGTGGTGCTCAGTGAGACTGGAGACCATGTGGGGGCTTGCAGGCCATGGTAATGAGGTCCCTCTTTATGCTGAGTGCATTGGGAAGCCATGGATGTGTTTTCATCAGGGATCAAAATGATTAATTCATACATTTAAAATAGTCCTCTGGCTGCTACACAAACTTGGCCTGTAGAGAGTCATGAAGGGAAAGAAGGCCAAGATTAGGTGGCTGGGATACTAGTTCAGGGAGAGATTCTGGTGGCTTGGACTAAGGGGTTGGCAGTGGCCATGGAGAGAAGTGAGCGGATTTAAGATACATATTACATCTAGAGCCAAAAGGACTTGCTGGTGGATGGGATATGCTGGCAAGGGGAGGGAGCAATCAAGGAGGACTTCCATGTGTCTGACTTGAGTGAGGAAGATGGCAGTACCACTAAGGGACATGGGGATGTAGCCAGTTCAGGGTTTAGCTCTCCTGTGCCGCATTCAGTCTCTAATGGTTATGGAGCATATATACTATACTACTTTGTTTTGATGATAAGCATGAGAAGCATGCGCACACATAGGTCCATTTTAGTGAAGGCCTTAAGGGGGTGCTAGGTGGTGGGTTAGTCTGCAGAGGCAGCACCCTGGCTGGTCCCCACAGACTGCTAAGTTTGCTTTCCAATGAGGAACTGAACCAGGCCTTGCCCTGTACGCTAATGGGCTTCCCTCGTGACTCAGATGGTAAAAAAATCTGCCTACAATACAGAAGACCCGGGTTTGATCCCTGGGTTGTGAAGATCCCCTGGAGAATGGAAAGGCTACCTACTCTGGTACCTAATCCTCTGGTAATACCCAACCAAGGATGTTGGAGGGGGATGGGTATGAATTTAGCATCTCAGTGGGATTAAGGGTACCCAGCAGCTCCCTGCCTTAGACACCTGATCCTGGTCTAGCCAGCCCAGCTTGCTACCTAACCAAAACCTGCTTTGCATCCACCCCCTGTAGTCCACACAGAATGGAAACCACCTTCCTCCAACTGTCCCATGGGGTTAACTCTAAGCAGCTCCATCATCACTCCTCCCACTTGCCTTGCCTTCAACCTCTCCTGATGGAGACCCAAGACTGACCTGGTCATCATTTGCAGAACACACAGCCTATAGCAATGAACATTTGGGGTCCACTTCACTTCCTGTTTTCCAAAGCCACCAAGAGAAACTTGCAAGCTATCATCACATCCCCACCTTCTACCCACCTTGGACCTGACTGTACCATCTGAATTCCCCAAATCTGGAACTGGCCTAGGAGGTAATCAACACCTCCCCAGCTTGTTTCAACTCTGGCACAGCTTCACCCAGTGATTTTCTTCCAAAAGGAGTCAACCCTGAATTTCGAGACCTCTTAAAGCCTCTCCATTCATGTGATCCCCTGCCACTGTCATAAATGTAAGCCCCTTTCTGCTCTCCTGGGGCTTTTCATCCCCATACATGTTTGTACTTTATTTTCATCACCCTCATCGTGTCTCCCGTGATTTTGTCTGTGCCCTTTGAGACTCAGGTTGCACATCGACTAAGTCCCCTGGCCCTTCCCTCTTGCTGTGTCATCCACCTCCGAACATCACAGCGCTGGCTACACATTAGAGTCACCTGGGAAACTTTTTAACAAGGACTGAAGCCTGGACTCCCTCCCTGTGAGATTCTGATTCAACTGGCTTGAAGTGAGGCCTGGGCACTTTTACTTTTTAAAGAGCCACACCCCAGGTGATGCTGATGTGCAGCCAGATTTACAAACTCCGGACACCTTCTTGCCTTAGAAACATATCCATTCTCTTGCAGCTGCTTACTCTCTGGGGCTGCACACACCACATTACTGAGGGGTGATGTCCACATGCTGTTATTCTCTCAAACTATTTTCAGGTCTTCTTTGTCCATAAAAAAAAAAAGAAAATAAGCCAACAGATAATAGAATTCAATAACAACTAAATGTATTGTTTATTGTTTTAAAAGATTGTTTTTTATTATTTATTATTTTTAATTGGAGGATAATTGCTTTACAATGTTGTGTTGGTTTCTGCTGCACAGCAATGTGAGCCAACTATGCCTGCATGTGTGCTCAGTTGCTCAGTCATGTCCGACTCTTTGGACCCCATGGACTGTAGCCTACCGGGCTCCTCTGTCCATGGGATCTCCTAGGCAAGAATACTGGCGTGGGTTCCCATTTCCTTCTCCAGAGGATCTTCCTAACCCAGGGATCAAACCCATGTCTCTTGTGTCTCCTGCATTGGCAGGCGGATGCTTTATCCCTGAGCCACCCAGGAGGCACCAAATCAGCTATAAATATATATTTATCCACCCCCACCCCATTTGCCCATCTGTCCCACCCACCCCCCATCCCAGCCCTGTAGGTCATCACAGTCTAAAAGATCAGTTCAGTTCAGTTCAGTTGCTCAGTCGTGTCCGACTCTTTGCGACCCCATGAATCACAGCACCCCAGGCCTCCCTGTCCATCACCAACTCCCGGAGTTCACTCAGACTCACGTCCATCGAGTCCGTGATGCCATCCAGCCATCTCATCCTCTGTCGTCCCCTTCTCTTCCTGCCCCCAATTCCTCCCAGCATCAGAGTCTTTTCCAATGAGTAAACAGTTTGCATGAGGTGGCCAAAATACTGGAGTTTCATTCAGCTTCAGCATCATTCCCTCCAAAGAAATCCCAGGGCTGATCTCCTTCAGAATGGACTGGTTGGATCTCCTTGCAGTTCAAGGGACTCTCAAGAGTCTTCTCCAACACCACAGTTCAAAAGCATCAATTCTTCGGCACTCAGCTTTCTTCACAGTCCAACTCTTACATCCATACATGACCACTGGAAAAACCACAGCCCTGACTAGACGAACCTTTGTTGGCAACGTAATGTCTCTGCTTTTGAATATGCTATCTAGGTTGCTCATAACTTTTCTTCCAAGGAGTAGGCATCTTTTAATTTCATGGCTGCAGTCACTGTCTGCAGTGATTTTGGAGCCCCCCAAAATAAACTCTGACACTGTTTCCACTGTTTCCCCATCTATTTTCCATAAAGTGATGGGGCGAGATGCCATGATCTTTGTTTTCTGAATGTTGAGATTTAAGCCAACTTGTTCACTCTCCTCTTTCACTTTGATCAAGAGGCTTTTTAGCTCCTCTTCACTTTCTGCCATAAGGGTGCTGTCATCTGCATATCTGAGGTTATTGATATTTCTCCCAGCGATCTTCAGCTTGTGCTTCTTCGAGCTCAGCGTTTCTCATGATGTACTCTGCATATAAGTTAAATAAGCAGGGTGACAATATACAGCCTTGACGTACTCCTTTTCCTATTTGGAACCAGTCTGTTGGTCCATGTCCAGTTCTAACTGTTGCTTCCTGACCTGCATATAGGTTTCTCAAGAGGCAGGACAGGTGGTCTGGTATTCCCATATCTTTCAGAATTTTCCACAGTTTATTGTGATCCACACAGTCAAAGGCTTTGGCATAGTCAATAAAGCAGAAATAGATGTTTTTCTGGAACTCTCTTGCTTTTTTGATGATCCAGTGGAAGTTGGCAATTTGATCTCTGGTTCCTCTGCCTTTTCTACAACCAGCTTGAACATCTGGGAGTTCACGGTTCACGTATTGCTGAAGCCTGGCTTGGAGAATTTTGAGCATTACTTTACTAGCATGTGAGATGAGTGGAATTGTGTGGTAGTTTGAGCCTTCTTTGGCATTGCCTTTCTTTGGGATTGGAATGAAAACTGACCTTTTCCAGTCCTGTGGCCACTGCTGAGTTTTCCAAATTTGCTGGCATATTGAGTTCAGCACTGTGACAGCATCATCTTTCAGGATTTGAAATAGCTCAACTGGAATTCCATCATCTCCACTCACTTTGTTCGTAGTGATGCTTCCTAAGGCCCACTTGACTTCACATTCCAGGATGTCTGGCTCTAGGTGAGTGATCACACCATCATGATTATCTGGGTCATGAAGATCTTTTTTGTATAGTTCTTCTGTGTATTCTTGCCACCTCTTAATATCTTCTGCTTCTGTTAGGTCCATACATTTCTGTCCTTTATCGAGCCCATCTTTGCATGAAATGTTCCCTTGGTGTCTCTAATTTTCTTGAAGAGATCTCTAGTCTTTCCCATTCTGTTTTTTTTTCGTCTATTTCTTTGCATTGATCACTGAGGAAAGCTTTCTTATCTCTCCTTGCTATTCTTTGGAACTCTGCATTCAGATGCTTATCTTTTTCCTTTTCTCCTTTGCTTTTCGCCTCTCTTCTTTTCACAGCTATTTGTAAGGCCTACCCAGACAGCCATTTTGCTTTTTTGCATTTCTTTTCCATGGGGATGGTCTTCATCCCTGTCTCCTCTACAATGTCACCAACCTCCCTCCATAGTTCATCAGGCGCTCTATCCATCAGATCTAGGCCCTTAAATCTATTTCTCACTTCCACTGTATAATCATAAGGGATTTGATTTAGGTCATACCTGAATGGTCTAGTTGGTTTCCCCTACTTTCTTCAATTTAAGTCTGAATTTGGCAATAAGCACTTCATGATCTGAGCCACAGTCAGCTTGTTTTTGTTGACTGTATAGAGCTTCTCCATCTTTCGCTGCAAAGAATATAATCAGTCTGATTTCGGTGTTGACCATCTGATGATGTCCATGTGTAGAGTCTTCTCTTGTGTTGTTGGAAGAGGGTGTTTGCTATGACCAGTGCATTTTCTTGGCAAAACTCTATTAGTCTTTGCCCTGCTTCATTCCATATTCCAAGGCCAAATTTGCCTGTTACTCTAGGTGTTTCTTGACTTCCTACTTTTGCATTCCAGTCCTCTATAATGAAAAGGACATCTTTTGTGGGTGTTAGTTGTAAAAGGTCTTGTAGGTCTTCATAGAACCATTCAACTTCAGCTTCTTCAGAGTGACTGTTTGGAGCATAGACTTGGATTACTGTGATACTGAATGGTTTGCCTTGGAGACGAACAGAGATCATTCTGTCGTTTTTGAGATTGCATCCAAGTACTGCATTTCAGACTCTCTGGTTGACCATGATGGCTACTCCATTTCTTCTGAGGGATTCCTGCCTGCAGTAGTAGATATAATGGTCATCTGAGTTAAATTCACCCATTCCAGTCCATTTTAGTTCGCTGATTCCTAGAATGTTGACGTTCACCCTTGCCATCTCTTGTTTGACCACTTCCAATTTGCCTTGATTCATGGACCTGACATTCCAGGTTCCTATGCAATATTGCTCTTTACAGCATCAGACCTTGCTTCATCAGTCACATCCACAACTGGGTATTGCTTTTGCTTTGGCTCCATCCCTTCATTCTTTCTGGAGTTATTTCTCCACTGATCTCCAGTAGCATATTGGGCACCTAATGACCTGGGGAGTTCCTCTTTCTGTATGCTATCATTTTGCGTTTTCATACTGTTCATGGGGTTCTCAAGGCAAGAATACTGAAGTGGTTTACCATTCCCTTCTCCAGTGGACCACATTGTGTCAGACCTTTCCACCATGCCCGCCTGCCTTGGGTGGCCCCACAGGGCATGGCTTAGTTTCATTGAGTTAGACAAGGCTGTGGTCCTAAGTGTGATTAGATTGACTAGTTTTCTGTGATATGGTTTCAGTGTGTCTGCCCTCTTGCAACACTTACCGTCTTACTTGGGTTTCTCTTACCTTTGACGCGGGGAATCTCTTCACGTCTGCTCCAGCAAAGCGCAGCCGCTGCTCCTTTCCTTGGACGAGGGGTATCTCCTCACCGCCTCCCCTCCCAACCTTGAACGTGGAATAGTTCCTCTAGGCCATCTGGCGCCCTGCAGCCACCACTCCTTGGATGTAGGGTCACTCCTGGCCGCCGCCCCCAGGCTTGGTCGGGGGTAGCTCCTCTAGGCTGCTCCTGCGCTGTGGAAGTCTAAAAGATAGATTGTTTTAAAAATGAAATAAAGTTAAATAAATGCTCCTTTGGGGCATGTGCTGCTTATACTAACCACTCTTCTTTTTGTCAACTCTTCCTCCTCTTTCACCCACACTTTTCCTGGACTTTTAATGTCTGGTTTACTACTTTCCTCTCACACATGAGCCCTGCTTTTATCCTGGAAGACTTTAGTGCCCCAGTGTACAATCCATCCAGCACCTTGGACTCATGGCTTGTGCCTTTGATGAATATTTATGGAGTGTTGTCATATACTGGGCACTGTCAGAGGTGTGGTGTGAAGGCTGTAGCAATGAACAAATGGACAAAAATTCCTGCCTACAAGAACCTTACCATCAGGAGGACAGAAGTAGGGGAGAGAGTTAACCCATCAGTAAACAAATAATCATGCATAGAATGTCCGTTGGTGATAAACAGATGGAAAAGAATGAAGCAGGGAAACAAGGTAGGCAGTGATGAGAGAGAAGAATCACTTTAATATGTGAGAGAAGGAATTTCAACAAGGGTAGCCTTCATTGAGGAGATGATATTTGGGCAAAGACCTGGAGGAAGTGAGGGAGCTACCATGTAAATATCTTGTGGGAGAGCATTATGGGCAGAGAGAACCGAGAGTGCAGCTGTCTTAAGGCAGGAGCGTACCTGGCTGGGAAGGGGCCGATATGGCTGAAGCTGAGTTCGTGGAGGGAGAGTACAAGACAAGGTCAGGGAGCCGTAAGAGCCCAGGTCTTCTTAGGCCTTGCATGAAATTGTATGGACTCTGGCTTTTACTCTGAATTGAGACGGTGAGCCTTTGGAAGGGAGGGTTCTGGCTAGAGAATGGGATAGAGTCTGACTTACATTTGAAGCTTACTTGATTTCAGTTGTCTCCACTCACCTTCATCTCTACTCCACTTTGATCATGTGTCCCTATTGCCAGCTCATATATTTTTTCATTGCCCTGAACTACTACACCTCTAAAATCTTAAACTCAAGTAGTATGATAGCAGAGCTTCTTCGCTCAGTCCTGTCTGACTTTTTGTGGGGCTGCGGACTATATAGTCCATGGAATTCTCCAGCCCAGAATACTGGAGTGGGTAGCCTTTTCCTTCTCCAGGGGATCTTCCCAACCCAAGGATCAAACCCAGGCTTCCCACATTGCAGGTGGATTCTTTACCAGCTGAGCCACAAGGGAAGCCCAGGAATACTGGAGTGGGTAGCCTATCCCTTCTCCAGTGGATCTTCCTGACCCAGGAATCGAACTGGGGTCTCATGCTTTGCAGGCAGGTTCTTCACCAACTGACCTATCAGGTAAGTTAAAGATTCTACACCCACCCCTTCATTCTAATTACGCTTTCTCTTTCACCTTAGCTAAATCTCTCATCTCTTGACTCTACTGAGTTCTTCCTAGTTATCAGTGCTTCTGGCTTCTCTTCTTTTCCTCTCCCTCCTAAACCCCGTAGTGCAACTTTTTTAGCAATTGTAATGTGTTAACGTTCTCGTCTGGTTAGTAGTTCAGCAAAGCCCAAACCATCGGTCATTCCAGTGGATCTTGGTCCTGGCTGCACATAAGAATCACCTGGGATGCTTTAAAAGGTGCTGATGCCTGATTTCATTGGCCTGGAATGGGGCCCCTAAGTTGGTCTTTATAAGCTCTGTCAGTGATTCTAATGAACCACCAGATTACTCAAGCGACAGGCTCTTAGCCTATACTTCTGCACCTGGGCAGGAAACCAATCTCAGTTGTTCCCTAAAACTACTGGGAAATCTGACAAAGTGTGACCCTAGTAAGCTACGTCTCACATTCCTCTCGATGGGCAAATTACCCTCCCCAGCCTCCAACCCCCACTTGTCCATGTCTCTCTTAGAAGGTGGCTTCATTTTCCATTTCATAGAGAAAATAAGAGGCTTCCTTGGCCTCAAATTCCTGTCTTGCCGCCTAGATGCATCTCTTGTTGTTGTTCAGTCGCTCAGTTGTGTCCGACTCTTTGCCACCCCATGGACTGCAGCATGCCAGGCTTCCCTGTCCCTCACTATCTCCTGGAGTTTGCTGTAACTCATGTCCACTGAGTCGGTGATGCCATCCAACCATCTCATCCTCTGTTTCCCCCTTCTTCTTCTCCACTTTTATTCAGTTGTCTCATTCACCCCTACCAAAACTTTCCTCTATCTTGAGGATCTTCAGCATGTTTCTTACCATGGGTTCCCTTCAGAATATTTACAGTGTTTTATCTTTCAAGACTTTCTTTTCAATCCCACATCTTTCTTCTCTAGCTACTGCCCTATGTCTCTTCTCCCCTTCATAGCCAAGCTTCTTGAACAGTGAATCTCCTCAGCCTGTGCCATCCCCTCTGCTTCCATTTATTTCCACAGTGGAATCTGGTTTCTGTCCTCATCACTCCCCTGAAACATCTTTTGCTGTGGACACCAGTGATTTCCCAACTGACAAATCTAATGAGCATTTCTCAGTCTTTTGACTTACTTGGTGTTTCTGAATCATTAATTTTTACTGCCTGCCTTCCTGAAAATTTGTTCTCCAGTGGATTCCATGACACTGCTCTTTCTTGATTCACCTCCCTCTTCTGTGGCTGCTCTTTGAGCTTCGCTTTCTTTTCCCAAACCCAAAATATCTGTTCCCAGGAAGCTCTTTCTGTTTTCCTACTGTGGGCTTGTATGCTAAGTCACTTCAGTCGTGTCTGACTCTTTGTGACTCTATGGACTGTAGCCCACCAGGTTCCTCCGTCCATGGGATTCTCCAGGCAAGAATATTGGAGTGGGTTACCATGCTCTCCCCCAGGGATCTTTCCAACCCAGGGATCGAATCCATGTCTCTTATGTCTTCTTCATCTTAGGAAGATCGTTTACCACTAGCGCCACCTGGGAAGCCCTTCTTTTCCTACTCCTTCACATTTTTTCTTGGAAATTTTATCCATGCCTGTGACTTCAGCTATCACCTACATTTTATAACTCGCAGATGTGTACCTTCACCACAGATCTCTCTCCGAGCCCTAGATCTGTTTATTAAAGTGACTATGGGCTGTCTCTGCCTAGAAATTCCACTCAAAATGTCCAAAACTGAATGTGACCTTTTATATACTCTGGCTCCACTAAATGAGAAATCTGATTCATCCAAGATTCTTCTTTCATCTTCCTCACTTTCTACAATGACCAGTTCCTCCCAAGTCTATCTCTCAACCAGCTCTCATATGTTTGTTCTTGGCATCTTGACAGCCCCTTCTTTGAATTCCCATCATCTGTCACCTGTACCATTGTAGTATCTTCCTAACTGGAGCACCTGGCTCTATAGCAACCTCCTTAAAGCTGTCTTTGGAACCCAAAGAATCCTTCTCCCATGGAAAACTTATTGTGTTTCTGCTCTGCTCATATGTCATCAGTGACTCCCAGGGACTCATAGCAGTGGTTTTCAAGTTTATGTTACAGGGATCCCTGTGCATGTTCTGGAGTGAAGGTGAGTGGCAGTGGGTTGAGTGGACCACTTGCCAGGGTGAAACTTTTCAATCAGGGCAACTGTGCTTTGTGTGTATTATTCTGGGCAACTGAGGACATTTTCCATTAGAGTGAAAATTCTGTAGCCAGAAGAAAAAATTTGAATGCCATTGACCTTGATCTTCACAACAGACTTTAACAAGTTCACTGTTGATCAGGAATAGAAGAGTATCTCTTATATCAAGAGTATGAAATCTTCATAGAGCTTGTATTCAGGAACTTTGACCCTTCCAGATGTGTGTAGTTGGTTGCCAAGGTCCAGACCAGACTGAGGGCTCTCACAGCTTGATGTGACTTTTGGTGATTGTTCTAAGGCCCTTCCTCCTCCCTTTGAGGTGCCTGGTGCCTGTCATGGACATGAACATTGAATTCTGCCTGAAGAACACCCAGGGCCTTGATGCAGGCACCATCCCTAGTCAGTCTCAGATACTAAATTACACCCTGTTCCATAACTTGCATTTTTTCTCCTTGACATTATCTCTCATATCCTTCCAAATGATTAAAGAGTAAAACCTGTAGAAGAACCCACTGAATCAAAGATTGTTCCATGTTTACTTTCTCAGAACTAGGAGAACCTTAAGACACCCTGTCCAGCCCCATGCTGTGATCTTAGTGAAAACTGATTCTCCATAAGCTTAGTTCTCATGCCAGCTCATGGACCGTGGCCCTGATTACACTCTTCCAAAATGGGATTGAGTTCAGGCTGGAGGCTTTTCATCTGCCTTCAGGAAAGGGGAACACGCACATCGTCACTTATAAAAAGGAAATCTTGGCATTGACAAATCCGGTGGTTCCCAGTTCCATGTTGTAAAATAGTCTTAATCTGTCTAGTTCAGAGAATGTTCAGGGTGGAGTCAGCTGTAGCCACACCCTGGCTTGACCTGAGCCTCTAGTGTCATTTCTCCCTAAGCCAAGTTAAAACTGCTTGATAGTATAAGCACAAAAGCAGCAACCAAATTTTAATGCTACTCACTGAACAATCAATCATTCCCTGAACAAGGAGGATGTTGGGTGAGGTGATCTCTAGGCACCCCTTCAGTTCCAATACCCTGAGTCTTCAATGCTAGGACACAATGAGTGTGAAAGATGCTTTGAAAAGTTCAAAATGCTGTATAGTTGTGCAGTGTTCTTGGTTAAACTTACTGCTTTAAGTTCCCATAACAGCAGCAGAAGAAATAAAAGGCCCTTCCTGATGAATAGACAACTGGACAAGTCAGCATCTGACTCATCTGCAGTTGGCAGAATAGTGTTGTTTATCAGGGAGCAAAAGAAGAACAGCTATTATTTATTGAGAAAGGATCATATGCCAACAGTATGCTAGTGACCTTCATAAACATTTTGTTATTTATTCTCACAATAACCCTGTCATTATTATCATTGTTGCCCTTTTACAGATGAGGAAACTGAGACTCTGGGAAGTTAAGTGACTCAGTTGAGGTCACACACCTAGTAAGTGATGGCGCTAAGATTGGAACCATGATTTTTCTCATTCGAAAAGCTCAACCACTTTCAAATATGTGAAAAGTGAAAACTTATTTCCTACCCTACTGCTTCTCAAATGTTGATGAGCAGCTGAATCACCACATCTTGCTAAAACCAGATTGCTGATTCAGGTTAGGGTCTGAGCTTCCGCATTTCTGACAGGGTCCCAGATACTGTTGATAGAGTGGATCTATGAACCCCATTGAGTAGCAAGAGGCTAGAGGCCTTTCTAGAGGAAGCCCCAGGCTCCATGTGCTCCCAGGGCCATGCCACACAGGCTGTGCCCTGCAAAACTCCAGGGGGCACCATTTGCATTCTACTCTGTGCTGTGTGCCTCCTGGGGTCCCATGCTGGGGTAACCCCTAGTCTGGAGTGAGACCCCAAGGAACAGTGAGCAGATCAAGAGACTCTCCATCCCCTGTGATCCAGTCTGAAGAAAGGAAAGTGCTTTCCTTTCCCCCACAAATGAAAAATTGATCATCCCAGTTGAGAAAAGAAAGGCGAAGTGGGTCTGCTCACAATGAGGATGGCCCATTTGGTGTTCAAGGATGAGCTGGGAAGGAGGGAAAAAAGGAAGCTGGCAGGCTGGCTGGTTAGCAGGCTGGCTGGCGTGGCCGGCTCCATTCTTATGCTAACAAAGCCGTGATTCCAGGCTGCAGCTGCTGCTCAGAGGGGGCTTGGGCCATTCAGAGCAGCTTTCTTTCTGAGTGCCAGACCCCCAGAACAGGTGCAGCCCCACTTGTTATTTTGTGCAGCCCTGACTGTTCAGACAGGGAGCTGATTATCACTGTGAATCGGGGATTACTGCTGATTTACCAGCTTCTGCCGAACAAAGGGGCTGGCCTCCAGGCAGCTGTCTCTTCTAGCCAGCATGAGGCTAACTGCCCCAAAAGCCATGTGGGCCACGAGGAGGTGAGATTGAAGTGGAAACGGGACAGAGGAAAATAAAAAGTCCAGGCAGCATTTTTTCTGGGACAGGTCAAAATGTTGGAGAGTCAGAGGGCTGGGAGCTTAAGCCCACAGTCTCCCAGCAGGAGATCAAAACCAAGGGAACTAGGCCCAAGCACCCCATCTCTGACTGGGGGTTGCTGCTTTGAGCCCCATGTCCTGAGCTCTGCTGAAGTGGCCAAGGTTGTGGGAAGGCCCTCATTGTCTCACTGCCCCCTTCCTCCTCCTCACCTTCAGCGCCAGGCTTTGAGAACAAGACAATCAGCTGCCATTCAGAGAAAGAGGGGAGACCTATTAGCCCTGCGGTTTACAAGCCCAGTTCCAAAGTAAGGCAGCTTGGAGCTGGATCTTGACCCCTTAGCAGCCTCATGAGCTTAGGCCATCATTTGATTTCTCCAAACCCAAGTTTTTCCTAGAAAGATAACAACAGTACCTCTATCATGGAGCTACTGTGAAGATTTATTACCACTAACAATGACAGCTAACACTGGGAAGCACCTGGTATGGACCAGGCCCTCTTCTAAGCACTTGACATGTTCACCATAACCCTGTGAAATAGGTACTCTGATTATCGCTGTTTTATAGATGCAAAACCCAAGGATAAAAAAGGGTTAACTTGCCCAAGGTCACACAGGTAGAAAGTGGCATCTCTCACTGTTTACAGATGACATGATCCTCTACATAGAAAACCCTAAAGACTCTACCAGAAAATTACTAGAGCTAATCAATGAATATAGTAAAGTTGCAGGATATAAAATCAACACACAGAAATCTCTTGCATTCCTATATACTAATAATGAGAAAATAGAAAAAGAAATTAAGGAAACAATTCCATTCACCATTGCAATTAAAAGAATAAAATACTTAGGAATATATCTACCTAAAGAAACTAAAGACCTATATGTAGAAAACTGAAACACCGGTGAAAGAAATCAAAGAGGACACTAATAGATGGAGAAATGTACCATGTTCATGGCTCAGAAGAATCAATATAGTGAAAATGAGTATACTACCCAAAGCAATCTATAGATTCAATGCAATCCCTATCAAGCTACCAGCAGTATTTTTCACAGAGCTAGAACAAATAATTTCACAATTTGTATGGAAATACAAAAACCCCCGAATAGCCAAAGCAATCTTGAGAAAGAAGAATGGAACTGGAGGAATCAACGTGCCTGACTTCAGGCTCTACTACAAAGCCACAGTCATCAAGACAGTATGGTACTGGCACAAAGACAGAAATATAGATCAATGGAACAAAATAGAAAGGCCAGAGATAAATCTACACACCTATGGACACCTTATCTTCGACAAAGGAGGCGAGAATATACAATGGATTAAAGACAATCTCTTTAACGAGTGGTGCTGGGAAAACTGGTCAACCACGTGTAAAAGAATGAAACTAGATCACTTTCTAACACCATACACAAAAGTAAACTCAAAATGGATTAAAGATCTAAACGTAAGACCAGAAACTATACAACTCCTAGAGGAGAACATAGGCAAAACACTCTCTGACATAAATCACAGCAGGATCCTTTATGACCCACCTCCCAGAATACTGGAAATAAAAGCAAAAGTAAGCAAATGGGACCTGATTAAAATTAAAAGCTTCTGCACAACAAAGGAAACTATAAGCAAGGTGAAAAGACAGCCTTTGGAATGGGAGAAAATAATAGCAAATGAAACAACTGACAAACAACTAATCTCAAAAATATATAAGCAACTCCTGCAGCTCAATTCCAGAAAAATAAATGACCCAATCAAAAAATGGGCCAAAGAACTAAATAGATATTTCTCCCAAGAAGACATACAGATGGTTAACAAACACATGAAAAGATGCTCAACATCACTCATTATCAGAGAAATGCAAATCAATACCGCAATGAGGTACCATTTCATGCCAGTCAGAATGGCTGTGATCCAAAAGTCTACCAGCAATAAATGCTGGAGAGCGTGCGGAGAAAAGGGAACCCTCTTACACTGTTGGTGGGAATGCAAACTAGTACAGCCACTATGGAGAACAGCGTGGAGATTCCTTAAAAACTGGAAATAGAACTGCCTTATGACCCAGCAATCCCACTACTGGGCATACACACCAAGGAAACCAGAATTGAAAGAGACACGTGTACCCCAATGTTCATCGCAGCACTGTTTATAACAGCCAGGACATGGAAGCAACCTAGATGTCCATCAGCAGATAAATGGATAAGAAAGCCGTGGTACATATACACAATGGAGTATTACTCAGCCATCAAAAAAAAATACATTTGAATCAGTTCTAATGAGGTGGATGAAACTGGAGCTGATCATACAGAATGAAGTAAGCCAGAAAGAAAACACCAATACAGTATACTAACGCATACATATGTAATTTAGAAAGATGGTAACGATAACCCTGTATGCGAGACAGCAAAAGAGACACAGATGTATAGAACAGTCTTTTGGACTCTGGGAGAGGTCGAGGGTGGGATGATTAGGGAGAATGGCATTGAAACATGTATAATATCATATAAGAAACGAATCGCCAGTCTAGGTTCAATGCAGGGTGCAGGATGCTTGGGACTGGTGCACTCGAATGACCCAGAGAGATGGTGTGTGGCGGGGAGGTGGGAGGGAGGTTAGGGATTGGGAACACGTGTACACCTATGGTGGATTCATGTTGATGTATGGCAAAACCAATACAATATTGGAAAGTAAATAATAATAATAATAAATTTAAAAAAAAAGTTGAGAATCAAACTTGGGCAGCCTGTCAGGCTGTCTCTTAAGCACTGTGCTTTCCTCCACTGCACAGACTCGTGTAGAGTGATGAGCACAGTGCTCAGCACATGTAAATGTCTGGTAGATGGGGCGGCTATAATTCATTCAGCTGATGTAGCCAATGAACGACTAAATATGTGTCACCTAGAAAAGGAATATATTTTTCTTATATGAAAAATGGGTTTCTACAACTAGAGTCTCCATAATGGAAAGAACGGTGGTCTTTGTTGGCTCCAGCGCTCCAGCTCCGTTCACTCACACACAAGGCCGGGGGAGCGGGGGGTGGGGGTCAATTCATCTTGCTGCTTGGCTTAGCAGACCAGTTTTGATGTCCAGAGCAGCTTTTCACCTCTACTCACCAAACCGTCTCCTCTTCAATCTACACCTTCCATAGGCCCACTGCTCCCCCAACCCAAACCTTTATCCCTGTAAATTTGATTCACTTAGTATGTCAAAGAAAGTGAGAGTAGGAAAGAGAGAGGGAAGGAAAAAAGGAGGTAGAGAATTAGTGGGTGAGAGAGAAGGAGTGAGACCCCCTCTTAGAAAAACGAGAAGGGAAGATAGTACCAACAGTCCCATTCAAATGTAAATGTTTTGTAAGAATTTTTATTGACAAAGAAATATGCTCACAGTATCTGATTGAGAAAGGCAGGCTACAAAACATATTGAGTGTGACGCTCTTTTGGAGTGTCTCAGTAAACACAGAAAAAAGACTGGAAGGAAATTCATCAATATGCTAATAGTAATTATCTGTAGGTAGTAAGGTTGCAGATTATTTTGCTCCTTTAATTTTTCTCTATAATGTCACCAGAATTCCATATGAGTATGTGTGATTTTTGTAATTTAAACAACTTTTAAGGAAGAGAAAAAACTAGGGGCAAGATATGTTTTATAGTCTGTGTCAGGGACGGATTCTGCCCCCCGTCTTTGAGAGCAATGCTTTCAAATGTCCTTTGCATGCATGCTCAGTCAGTCAATCATATCTGATTATTTGTGAACCTATGAACTGTAGCCCATCAGACCCCTCTGTCCATGGGATTCTCCAGGCAAGAATACTGGAGTGGGTTGCCTTTTCCTACTTCAGGGGATCTTCCCGACCCAGCAATTGAACCCATGTTTCCCACGTCTCCTGCATTGCACGTAGATTCTTTTTCATGAAGCCACTGGGAAAGCCCTTTATGTCCTGCCAAGGAGCATTCCTTGTGTGCAAGGCAGTGCTAAACCACTCAACAGGGCCTCAGAGAGCTTTCAGACATATGCTCAACTCTCACTTCAAGAGTATATAGTCTTCCTGCACAGTCAGGTAGGTAGGGAAGGAGAGCCCTGACCTTAAAACACCCT
>NW_024070207.1:16811818-16872567 GCF_014754425.2 Oryx dammah
CAGGAGTAGGTGTCTCTGGCTGACATCTACATTTAGGGAGAGGGAGGGAGTATGCTGACTCATTGGAAAGTTGCCAGCTCTGAAGGGTGGCACCAACAGAGTTCAGGTTGGAGCTGGTAAAGCCACTTTTTGATACGGTGAAAACAGGTGCAACCCATTGCCGCTTTGCCCTCCAGTGGCTCCAGGGACAGCAGACAATGCAAAATGGATTGCTACAAACTATTCATTCCTGAATATTCATTGGGAGGACTGATGTTGAAGCTGAAATTCCAGTACTTTAGCCACCTGATGTGAAGCACTGACTCCTTGGAAAAGATCCTGATGCTGGGAAAGACTGAAGGCAGGAAGAGAAGGGGACGACAGAGGATGAAATGGTTTGATGGCATCACCGACTCAATGGACATGAGTTTGAGCATGCTCCAGGAGTTGGTGATGGACAGGGAAGCCTGGGGTGCTGCAGACCATGGCGTCTTGAAGATTCAGACACAACTGAGTGACTGAACTGAACTGAATGGCCTCTCAGATCACTTTTGTGATCATGTCTTCCATCTTTGGGCTCCTCTTCCTTATGAATAGATTTGCTCTGTATCAAAGCATCTATTACAAAATAACCTTGGCAGGCTCCACAGCCTCACAAAGATCTACTTTGTATTTGTACCTGTGAACAAGAGCCACATCTTGAGTATTTTAAAACAGAGAAAGAACAGTTGATAGGTACGGAATTCTTCCAGGATGCAAAGCACTGTGCTAAATGCCCTGAACTCGTAACTGCTCTATATGAGATATCTCATAGGAGAGTTCTTACAATGTCTCTAGGAAGTAGGCACTTTTCTTATGTATCTACTTTTTATCGATGAAGAAATTCAGGCACAGAGCTGGTCAGTGACTCATCCAGGGCCACCTGGTGAATAAATATCAAAATCCATGTTTTACGCCACTAAGTAATACTGCGCCCTCATAATCCCAGCATAGATGTTACTTAGTTGGCTGAACAGAACAAAACTGTGTAGCAACCACATACAGTAGCTCCCTTCCTTCACTGCCTCCTCCATTTTAGTTCTGGATCATGAATTTCCCGGCTTTATAACTTTGGCTGAGTCATGTAACCCCTCTGAAAATGTTTCCTCATCTATATAATTGGGGTAATTTTCTTGTCTGATCTCCATCAGATTTGTGACTATAAGAAATACAATGATACAGGGAACGTTTCTGCAAAATGTAAAGTGCTATGTCAATGTCAGGAATTACTATCACGAATAAATGGCTTCCTGGGATTGTGTAAGAGCTGCACAGTTGCAAGTTGGGAACTAGAGCTCCTGAGGTGCTCTGCAATAACCCTGGGAAGTAGCAAGTTTCTCAGGCTTAATCTAATCCCGGACAAGCCAATCCCATTTCTGCTCTTCAAGGCTGTGTGATCTTTTAAGCACTAGCCAGCTTCTCTGTATGCGGGTCAAGAAGCAACAGTTAGAACCGGACATGGAACAACAGACTGTTTCCAAATCGGGAAAGGAGTATGTCAAGGATGTATATTGACACCCTGCTTATTTAACTTATATGGAGAGTACATCATGAGAAATGCCGGGCTGGATGAAGCACAAGCTGGAATCAAGATTGCCGGGAGAAATATCAATAAGCTCAGACATGCAGATGACACCACCCTATGGCAGAAAACAAACAAGAACTAAAGTGCCTCTTGAAAGTGAGTGAAAGAGGAGAGTGAAAAAGTTGGCTTAAAGCTCAACATTCAGAAAACTAAGATCATGGCATCTGGTCCCATCACTTCATGGCAAATAGATGGGGAAACAATGGAAACAGTGACAGAGTTTATTTTGGGGGGCTCCAAAATGCTGCAGATGGTGACTGCCACCATGAAATGAAAAGACGCTTGCTCCTTGGAAGAAAAGCTATGACCAACCTAGACAGCATATTAAAAACCAGAGACATTACTTTACCAACAAAGGCCCATCTAGTCAAAGCTATGTTTTTTCCAGTACTCATGTATGGATGTGAGAGTTGGACTATAAAGAAAGCTGAGCCCCGAAGAATTGATGCTTTTGAACTGTGGTGTTGGAGAAGACTCTTGAGAATCTCTTGGATTGCAAGGAGATCCAGCCAGTCAATCCTAAAGGAAATCAGTCCTGAAAATTCATTGGAAGGACTGATGCTGAAGCCGAATCTCCAATACATTGGCCATCTGATGTGAAGAACTGACTCCTTGGAAAAGACCCTGATGCTGGGAAAGATTGAAGGCGGGAGGAGAAGGGGACGACGGACGATGAGATGGTTGGAGGGCATCACCGACATAATGGACATGAGTTTGAGTAGGCTTCAGGAGTTGGTGATGGACAGGGAAGCCCGGGGTGCTGCAGTCCATGGCATCACAGAGAGTCAGACACGACTGAGCGACTGAACTGAGCTGAACTGAACTGAACTTCTCTGAACTCCCTTCTGTATCTTTCATCCAGTATAGTTGGGAGAGCACTAGGGGACTCCTCAGGGTTTGGTACAGCAAAGGATTAAATAAAGCCAGTTAAAGCCTTCTAAAGATGGCTCTGGCCTAGTCCATTTTCCCCAAATCACAGCCTATCTATCACAGGGGTTGTCAAGCACATTACCTTGACATGATATGCCTCACAATGCCTTGCATGGCGTCAGTGCTGGCCTCACAGCACATGCTCAAGGGGTGATGACTCTTTTTGTGACTTGTTTTTCTTGGAGGGAAGGCAGAATGCAAAAGGGAGAGGGAGGTAGCAGCCAGGGGCAGGCAGTTTGGGCTCTTGGCCCTCCTGGACCACAAGGTTTACCAATTCCCCCCTTTCCTTGAAATGAAGCCGTAACTTTGAAATTCAGTTGCTTCCTTTTTAAAGAATTAATTAATTTATTGTAATTGAAAGATAATTACTTTACAATATTGTGATGCTTTTTGCCATGCGTAGATATGTATCACCCATGGGTGCACATGTGTCTCCCCATCCTGAACCCCCCTCCCACATCCCTCCCCATCCCATCCCTGTGGGTTGTCCTGGAGCACCAGCTCTGAGTGCCCTACTTCAGGCATCAAACTTGCACTGGTCATCTGTTTTACATATGGTAATACACATGTTTCACTGCTATTCTCTCAAATCATCCCACCCTTGCCTTTTCCCACATAGTCCAAAAGTCTGTTCTTTACATCTGTGTCTCCTTTGCTGTCCTGCCTGAAGGATCCTTGTTACCTTCTTTCTAAATTCCATATATATAGTTAATATACACTGTTTAGGAGAAGGCAATGGCACCCCAGTCCAGTACTCTTGCCTGGAAAATCCCATGGACGGAGGAGCCTGGTGGGCTGTATTCCATGGAGTCGCTAAGAGTCGGACAGGGCTGAGCGACTTCACTTTCACTTTTATGCATTGAAGGAGAAAGTGGCAACCCACTCCAGTGTTCTTGCCTGGAGAATCCCAGGCACAGGGGAGCCTGGTGGGCTGCCGTCTATGGGGTCGCACACAGTCGGACACGACTGAAGCGGCTTAGCAGCAGCAGCAGCATACAGTATTTGTCTTTTTCTTTCTAACTTAATTCACTCTATATGATAGGCTCCAGTTTCATCCACCTCGTTAGATCAGTTGCTTCCTTTTAAACTTTGTTTATTTCAGTGCTTCAGGTCTTAGTTGCTGCACATAGGATCTTCTATCTTCACTGTGGCATTTGAGCCCTATAGATGCAGCATTCGAACTCGTAGTCGCAGCATGTGGCATCTAGTTCCCTGACCCCCTGGCCCTCTGCATTGGGAGTGTGGGAGTCTTAGCTGCTGGACCACCAGGGTAGTCCCCCCAAACACAACTGCTTCTTATTCACTCTGAAACTGTTTATGCACCAGGCTGTGTCTGACTTTCCGTGTAGCTTATTTCTGTTTCCCAGGAATGTTGGCCAGGGGCAAGGGGATGAGGCCTAGTTAAAGCTCTCCCCAACCCTCACCCTTCACCTTTCACCTCTCCTGGTATACAAATGCTTCAGCAGCAAAGGAGGCAAGAGTCTCCGAGCAAGAAATAACTTCTCTTGTCGAGAAACCGGGGATGCAGTAGAGGGGAGAGGAGTCCTCTAAGACCCATGGAAAGTTTTCTTTTTTCTTAATAGGAATTGAATTCAACTTTTTCAGAAATTATAAATGTTCCACATCTTCAGTGCAACCAGTGAAACAATACACAGGCATATGAAGCAGAATTAGCAATGTGCTCCCCTCTCCTTTTCCTCTCTACAGAATAAGCGATAGTAACAGCCTGAGTCAGAATCCTCCCACTGCCTTCCTGTGCACATGCAAAGGCATGCAGGCACAGAGCCTGTGTCTGGAGATTTTGGTGTTTGTACTAGAATGAGATCACGAGATACACATTGCTCTGCAGCCTGGTTTATGCACTTAGGAACATCACATATATGTGTTAGTGTGTGATATTTTTCTCTTTCTGACTTACTTCACTCTGTATGATGGGCTCTGGTTTCACCCATGTCTCCACAAATGACCTAATTTCATTCCTCTTTATGGTTGGGTAATATTCCATTGCACCACATCTTTACCCATTCCTATGTTGATGGACATTTAGGTTGCTTCTATGTCTTGGCTATTGTAAATAGTGCGGCAGTGAATATCGGGGTGTATGTGTCTTTTAGAATTAGAGTTGTCTCGGGGTATATATGCCTAGTAGTGGGATTGCCGGGTCATATGGTAGTTCTGTTTTTAGTGGAATCCAGGAAAATGGTACAGATGAACCTATCTGCAGGGCAGGAATAGAGATGTGGATGTAGAGAATGGATGTGTGTACATGGGGGAGGAGGGGAGGGTGGAACAAATTGGGAGAGTAGGATGGACACATATGCACACACATATACACTACCATTTGTGAAACAGGCAGCTAGTGGGAACCTCCTATATAGTTCAGGGGGCTCAGCTCAGTGCTCTGTGATGACTGTAATGGGTAGGATGGGGGCTGGACGGAGGTCCAAGAGGGAGGGGATATGTGTATGCATATAGCTGGTGCACTTTGTTGTACATCAGAAACTAATACAACGTTGAAAAGCAACTAGACCCTAATAAAAACAAACAACAATGACCAAAAAAAAAAAAAAAAGAGTACATCACAGACCTCCCAGCACACCAGTAGTCATAGATCTGGCTCATCTCTTCAAATAGCTACATAATAGCCAATAACATGATTCTACTAGGATTTATTCAGCCATTCGTCTACTGAGGAGTGCTCAAGTTGTCTAGAACTTTGTGGTCATTCCTTGAAAAAGGTCACAATCCCCATTCATCTCAGCATATTCACCAAGGCTGGTTAAGAAGATTACTGGGTTTCAGAGGGCTTTAATTTCCCTATGGCGAGATTGCTTGGCTGGTTTTCATAAATAGAACTCTGATTCTCTCCTTTTATTATCAAAAATTTTATTGTTCATCTGTTAAGCGGATCTCACTTGCCTTCTCAGTAATCCATGTATTGCCCCATAGTAGAGGGTGTGAATTGAAAAGGACTTTTGTAAGGAATGGGCATCCAAAGATACCATCTTTTCTGTGTGATCCCAGAAAGAGGTGGATTACAATTTATCCAACTGGACCACATCTTCCTGATGCCTTCCTTCACTGATCTAGTCCAATTATTCTCCTGCCTTTTCTAGCCATGAGCATTCTAGGCACAACCTTGATAAGCAAAGAGAAACTACACTTTGTTGGGAGCAAACACTTTCTGGCTTCTCCCCCAGGTAAAGATTCCTTTGCAAGACAATGCAAAAGGGCTAGAAGAGGCCACACTAGGAAGATGAGCACAAATTACAGAAAATGATGAATATCAATCTGCTTAGCTGGTTTCTTTTGCAAAACTATTGTTGAACAGTGCTCATGTTTGGGAACGCATGTACACCTGTGGTGGATTCATGTCAATCTATGCCAAAACTAATACAGAATTGTAAAGTAAAAATTAAAAATAAATAAATAAATTTAAAAAAAAAAAATCAAGGACATGGTGGGGACATGGGTGTCCACCGTAAAGTTCTTTCAAACTTGTATAACAAAGTGTTAAAATATTAATATGTGGTTTGATTTATAAAAATTCTGGTCACATACCATTATCTGGGCATATAAGATCCATATCAAAAGACTTTACTGTGTACATACTTGATGCTTTTTAAAGCACTTTAAAACTCAAATTCCACTCTTACAGCAGCCTTGTGTGTCAGAAATCACTCTCCTCATTGGACAACAGAGAGAATGAGGCCTGGAGAAGTAACTGATTTGTCCAAAGTCTCATACGTAATTGGCTTCCCTGGTGGCTCAGTGGTAAAGAATTCACCTGTGATGCAGGAGATGCAGGTTCGATCCCTGGGTCCGGAAGATCCCCTGGAGAAGGAAATGGCAACCCACTCCAGGATTCTTGCCTGGGAAATCCCATGGACAGAGGAACCGGGCAGATTGTAGTCCATGGGGTCACCAAAGAGCTGGACACAACTGACTGACTAAACAACATCATATACATAATTGTCAACAGTGTGAAGCTTTGAGCATGGGATCCTGAATCCAGCATTCATTTCACTTGTAGGAAAGGGGTATGAAATTATATCTTAATTCCATTTTTCATTAGGCCTCTGTTTGAGTCTCATTTGGCCTAACCCAATTTCTCTCTTACTCTAGGCATATGGATCTATGCTTCTTTCCATGACTGACTTAACACTGATGGAACAGCAGTAATGTACTAGGTGTTCCAGAGACTGTAGAAAAGATCTGGCTGCTGCCCTATAGCTCCCAATCTCAATTTGTTGAAGCCCAATCTAAAATAGTTATTGCTCTGCATAGACAGTACAGGCTTATAGGAACATTTCTCCTCTCTAAGCTTGTTTCGCACCAGTATGGACCCCTAAGGGAATCTCTTGTCAGACAGGAACATCTGGTAACTGGTGTTTGAGTAGTCCTGAAAAATCACCCTTATTTTGCCCAATTCACTCTTAAAGATAGATGAATGTGTTCGTTTGTTTTCCAGAAAAACTAATAGAGGCTAGTTTTCTCTTCTGAGGGGTCAGAAGTACATCTCACCTGATATGTTCTGGTTTGAAGCACATTGGAATGATCTCTTTGATCCCAAATATTTTCTTTATCAGCTGAAATATCCCTTTTAGAGATATTACTCCTTTCTGACTGGGCTTCCCTGGTGGCTCAGTTGGTAAAGAATCTGCCTGCAATGCAGGAGACCCAGGTTTGATCCCTGGGTCAGGAAGACCCTCTGGAGAAGGAAACGACGATCCACTCCAGTATTCTTGCCTGGAAAATCCTATGGAGAGAGGAGCCTGGTGGGCTACAGCCCATGGGGTCACAGAGTGGGACACAACTGAACGACTAACACTGCTACTCCTCCTCCTTTCTGACTCTCACATCCTGTTAGTTAGCATACTATATTAACCATGCTCTGTGAATATCCTTTGCAATGTTCTGGACATCTATCCCTTTTCTAATCATTCCCACTGCCCCTGGCCTGATCAACTTCAACAGTTACAAGGTCCGAACAAGTCCCCCTACTTTTATCGATATCCAACGGTTCCCCCTGCATTCTGTCAGCGGGACTCTATTTCTAAAACACCATTCTGGTTATGTCATACCCCTGGTCAAAAACCGTAGCTGGCTTTCCATTGCCTGGAGTTGTAGTTTTCAAAGTCTATTTGTTCATTTGTTCATTCTTTGGTTTCTGGTTACCAGGGGATGCTTTTTACAAGCAAAATACTAGGTAATTGAAACCCCCAAGTGAAAAGCAGATAAAAGTGACATGCTCCAAAAAATGTAGCTGTGCTTTAGTTGAAGCGAGGAGGGAGGACACAGGGCCTCCTTTTTTCCCCTGGCCTCAGGGAACACAGTGTGGAGACCACTGACTTACTCCTGAGATTCAAAGGGCTTAACTTGGTATTCAAGAATGCACTACCCTGGCCCTAACATGCATCTCCTGTTGGCCTTCCAACTTTCTCCCAAAGGAATTTGCTTCAGCAGTTTGGCCTCCACACAACTGGAGCATTCTCCACATTTTTTTTTAACCAAAACTTTCTCTTTTTCAAAAAAAAAACCATCCTTTAAAAAATATTTATTTAGTTTTGGCTGTGCTGAATCTTCGTTGCTGTGTGTGGGCTTTCTCTAGTTGCAGTGAGTAGGGGCTACTCTCCAATGGCGATGCTCGGACTTCTCATTGTGGTAGCTTCTTGTGTTGCAGAGCAGGGACTCTGGGCACCCAGGCTTCAGTAGTTGTGGCACATGGGCTCAGTAGTCGCAGCTTATGGGCTTAGTTGCCAGGAGGTATACAGAATCGTTCCAGGCCAGGGATGAAACTCGTGTCCCTTGCATTGAAAAGTGGATTCTTTACTACCAGACCACCAGGGAAGCCCAGCATTCCCCACTTTTTACCTTTTCCTGAAATATGCATTGCTGTTCTCTCTTCCTTCATTGCATTCACCCTTCAAGAGCAAGCTATTTCAAGAAAGCTTCTCTGACTACCTTGCTTCGCAGACTACTCGATTCTCAGGGCTATGTTGACTTTATCTTCCAAATAACAACAACAAAAATGGAGATAGAAGCTGTTCAGCAAAGAGATTGCCACAGAGACTGTTTTTATGTTCTCCTTCTAGCTAAAGAAGTCTTATGGTGTGAACTGTGAGGCCAAGGTTCCATGAGTTTGTGTCCCAGCTCTGCTACTTGTTAGCCATGTGACTCTATTGTGCTTCAGGTCTCTTATCTGTAAAATGAGGACAATATTAGTACTCATCTCAAAGGATTATGTGAAGATTAAATTGTGTCAAGCTCTTCGAACACTGTTTGGCACTTAGTAACAGTTGATTGGAGAAGGAAATGGAACCCACTCCAATGTTCTTGCTTGGAAAATCCCATGGACAGAGGAGCCTGGTGGGCTAGTCCACGGGGTCGCAAAGAGTCGGACACGGCCGAGCCACTAAACCACCACCACATGCAGTTGATAAAAGTTAACTATTATTAGGATAGCTCAGACATGAGGTCATGAAAGTCTGAGCTAAGGCAGAGGCCGTGGGGTGTCTATCAAGGGCAGAATTGTTGGGAGATCTAAAGGTAGGGGGTTGTGGAGAGAGTAAGATAAAGAGAGGGCTTCCCCAGTGGCTCAGTGGTAAAGAATTCGCCTGCAGTGAAGGGGTTGAAGGAGATGCAGGTTTGATCCCTGGGTTGGGAAGATCCCCTGGAGGAGGGTACGGCAACCCACTCCAGTATTCTTGCCTGAGAAATTCCATGGACAGAGGAGCCTGGTAGGCCCCAGTCCACAGGGTCGCTAAGAGTCAGATGCTACTGAAGCGACTTATCATGCATGGCGTGCAAGATAAAAAGACTAGCACACAACCAGTGAAGGCTGAAACGGGTTGCTCTGTCACCAGAGGAAGGAAGTGCCCTGATAGGTGGTTCCTGCCCAGGCTGCTATCAGCAAGGCTGTATTCTCATGGAGCATGTGCTCAATAAGAGAAAGATAAATATCGTATTCTAATGCACATATATGGAATCTAGTAAAATGGTACTGAAGAATTCATTTACAGGGTAGCAATGGAGAAACAGACATAGAAAATAGACTTATGGACATGGGGAGAGGGGAGGAGAGGGTGAGATGTATGGAAACAGTAACATGGAAACTTACATTACCATCTGCAAAATAGATAGCCAACGGGGAATTTGCTGTATGGCTCAGAAAAGTCAAACAGGGGCTCTGGATCAACCTAGAGGGGTGGGATGGGGAGAGACTTGAGTGGGAGGTTCAAAAGGGAGGGGATTATGTATACCTGTGGCTGATTCATGTTGAGGTTTGACAGAAAACAACAAAATTCTGTAAAGCAATTATTCTTCAATTAAAAAATAAATTAATTTTAAAAATAATGAAATTGATCAACCATAAGTACCTTAGCAAAATTCTATTTTTCAGTTAACTGGAAGCTAAGAGAATAGCCATTTGGAATTGGGCCCTAAGACAGAAGGTGTTGGAGAGGTGAAAACAGAGCATGGGGCACTGTCAGGAAGAGGCGCCTACATGGGAGCAGGTGGGAGCATTGTGCCAGATAGCATAAACTCTCTAAAATGTTAGCTGGTATACTGTATTGGTGTTTTTCTTTCTGGCTTACTTCACTCGGTATAATCGGCTCCAGTTTCATCCATCTCATCCGAACTGATTCAAATGTATTCTTTTTAACGGCTGAGTAATACTCCATTGTGTATACGTACCACAGCTTTCTTATCCATTCATCTGCTGATGGACATCTAGGTTGTTTCCACGTCCTGGCTATTATAAACAGTGCTGCGACGAACATTGGGGTACATGTGTCTCTTTCAGTTCTGGTTTCCTCAGTGTGTATGCCCAGCAGTGGGATTGCTGGGTCATAAGGCAGTTCTATTTGCAATTTTTTTAAGGAATCTCCACGCTGTTCTCCATAGTGGCTGTACTAGTTTGCATTCCCACCAACAGTGTAGGAGGGTTCCCTTCTCTCCACACCCTCTCCAGCATTTATTGCTTGAGATTTTGGGATCGCAGACATTCTGACTGGTGTGAAGTGGTACCTCATTGTGGTTTTGATTTGCATTTCTCTAATAATGAGTGATGTTGAGCATCTTCTCATGTGTTTGTTAGCCATCCGTATGTCTTCTTTGGAGAAATGTCTATTTAGTTCTTTGGCCCATTTTTTGATTGGGTCGTTTATTTTTCTGGAATTCAGCTGCAGGAGTTGCTTGTGTATTTTTGAGATTAGTTGTTTGTCAGTTGCTTCATTTGCTATTATTTTCTCCCATTCGGAAGGCTGTCTTTTCACTTCGCTTATATTTTCCTTTGTTGTGCAGAAGCTTTTAATTTTAATTAGGTCCCATTTGTTTATTTTTGCTTTTCTTTCCAGAATTCTGGGAGGTGGGTCATAGAGGATCCTGCTGTGGTTTATGTTGGAGAGTGTTTTGCCTATGTTCTCCTCTAGGAGTTTTATAGTTTCTGGTCTTACATTTAGATCTTTAATCCATTTTGAGTTACTAACACATATATATGGAATTTAGAAAGATGGCAATGATGACCCTGTATGCAGGACAGCAAAAAAGACACAGATGTGTATAGCGGACTTTTGGACTCAGAGGGAGAGGGAGAGGGTGAGATGATTTGGGAGAATGGCATTGAAAAATGTATAATATCATGTAAGAATCGAATCGCCAGTCTATGTCCGATGCAGGATACGGCATGCTTGGGGCTGGTACAGGGGGATGACCCAGAGAGATGTTGTGGGGAGGGAGTTGGGAGGGGGGTTCATGTTTGGGAACGCATGTACACCCGTGGTGGATTCATGTCAATGTATGGCAAAACCAATACAGAATTGTAAAGTGAAATAAAAAATAAATTAATTAATTAAAAAAAAAAGAAAAAAGAAAAAAGAAAATAAAATGTTAGCTGGTAGGATTAAAAGTGCACTAGCTGCCTGGGGGCAGGAAGAGACAGTGCCAGAATAACTGAATGGAGACATGGGAAATCCAAAGAGAAATTTTGATAGCTTGCCTACTTAAAAACGTGTGTGTGTGTCCTAGAGTGCACAGGGAGAGATTACAAGGTCCAAACTGTTTTGTTCAAGTATAATTGGGTTAACAATATCATGTTAGTTTCAAGTGTACATCATAGTGATTGGATATTTTCATACATTGCAAAATGATCACCACAGTAAGTCTAGTTACCATCTGTCACCATACAAAGTTATTACCGCATTATTGACTATATTCCTTATGCTGCACATCCCTATGACTTATTTTAGAACTGGAAATTTGTACCTCTTAATCACGCTCACCAATTTGACTCATCCCACCCCCACCCCCAATCCCTTCTCCTCTGGCAACCACCATTGTGTTCTTTGTATCTCTGACACCATTTCTGTTTCTGTTATTTTTTAAATTTTTTTAAAAAACAAGTTGTTTTTATTTATTTATTTATTTTGGCCACGCCTCTCAGCTTGCGGGATCTTAGTTTCCCAACCGGGGACTGAACCCCAGCCCTCGGCGGTGAAAGTACAGAGTCCTAACCAGTGGACCACCAGGGAATTTTCTGTTTTTGTTATTTTCATTCCTTTTATTAGATTCCACAGGTAACTGAAATCAAACAGTATTTTTCTTTCTCTGTCTGACTTATTTCACTTAGCATCATACCCTATAGGTCCATCTATATTGTCACAAATGGCAAGATTTCATTATTTTTATGGCTGAGTAAAATTCCATTGTATACATGTACAAATTTATCCATTTATTTCTCATTGGCCACAAATTTCTGCCATATCTTGGCTGCTGTGAATGATGATGCAATGATCATAAGGGTACATGTATCTTTTCAAATTAGTGTTTTTTTTTTCTTTGGAAAAATATCCAGAGGTGGAATTGCCAGATTGTATGTTAGTTCTGTTTTAATTATTTGAGGAATCTCCACACTGTTTTCCATAGTGGCCACACCAGTTTATATTCTCACCAACAGCACATAAGGATTCCTTTTTCTCCACATTCTCTCCAACTTTTATTATTTCTTGTCTTTTTGCTAATAGCCATGTGACAGATGTGAAGTGATATCCCATTGTGGCTTTCATTTTCATCTTCATAATAATTAGTGATGTTGATCTTTTCTTTATGTGCCTGCTGGCCTTCTGTGTGTCTTCTTTGGAAAATGTTTATTCAGATCCGTGTGCATCTTTAGATCTGAAGTAAGTGCCATATATTAATATATACAGCATACATATGGGTCTTGTGTTTTATATCCACTCAGCCACTCTGTGTCTTTTGATTAGAGCATATAGTCCACTTACATTGAAAGTAATTGTTGATAGGTATGTACTTATTGCCATTTTGGTCATTGTTTTCTTCTTTTGATCTCTTCAGTTGTGATTTGATGACTATCTTTAGTGTTATGTTTGGATGTCTTTCTCTTTTTGTGTGTGTACCTACTACAGATTTTTGGTTTGTGGTTTCATACACACACACACACACACAAATATATATATATATGTATTATTATTTTATGTTGATGATCTCTTAAGTTAGGATGAATTCTAACAACCCCACATTTTCACTCCCTCCCATCTTTAATGTTTGTGACATCACATTTTACATATAATTGTTTCGTGTATCCCTTTAACTATTTATTGTGGATATAGGTGATTTTACTACTTTTCTTTTTCAGCCTTTCTACTAGCTTTATAGGGTCGCAAAGAGTCGGACATGACTGAGCGATTGAGCTAACTAACTAGCTTTATAAATGGTAGTCCGCTATCTTTACTGTACATGTGCCTTTACCAATTAAATTTTTCCCTTTATAATTTTCATATTTATAGTTGTGGCCTTTTCTGCTTAGGGAAGTCCCTTTAACATTTCTTGTAAAGCTGGTTTAGTGGTATTGAACTCTTTTAGCTTTTGTTTGTCTGTAAAACTTTTTCTCTCTCCTTCATATCTGAATGGATTCCCTGGTGACTCAGACTGTAAACAGCCTGTCTGCAATGTGGGAGACCCATGTATCCCTGGATCAGGAAGATCCCCTGGAGAAGGAAATAGCAATCCACTCCAGTATTCTTGCCTGAGAAATCCCATGGACAGAGAAGCCTGGCAAGCTACAAAGGGGTCTCAAAGAGTCGGACGCGAATTTCTTTCACAGATCTGAATGATAGCCTTGCCATGTAGAGTATTCTTGGTTTTAGGCTTTTTCCTTTCATTACTTGGAATATATCATGCCACTCTTTGTGGCCTGCAACATTTTCCTTAAAAGTCAGCTGAATTCCTTAGGGGAATTCCCTTGCACTTGCTTTTCTCTTGTCGCTTTTGACACTCTCCTTATCATTCATTTTTGCCAATTTAATTACAATGTGTCTAAGTGGGGACCTCTTTGGGTTCATCTTGTTTGGGACTCTCTGTGCTTCCTATACCTCAATATCTGTTTCTTTCTCTAGGTTAGGGAAGTTTTTAGCCACTATTTCTTCAAATATGTTCTCTACCCCTTTCTCTTTTCCTTCTGGTACCCCTATAATCCCAATGCTGGTATGCTTGAAGTAATTCTAGACAGCTCTTAGACTATCCTCATTTGCTTAATTCATTTTTTTCTGTTCAACTTGGGTGATTTCCACTACTTTGTCTTACAAGTGTGCTGATTCATTCCACTGTATCTTCTAGTCAACTGTTGATTCCTTCCAATGTACTTTCAATTTCAGTTATTGTATTTTCCAGGCCCTGTTTGGTTCTTTATATTTTCTAGCTGTTAAACTTCACTGTGTTCTTCAATTCTTCTCCTGAGTTTGTTGAGCATTTTTATGATCATTACCATGAGTCTTTGTCAGGCAGATTGCCTGGCTCCACTTCATTTTGTTCTTCTCCTGAGGTTTTGTCTTGTTTCTGCCTTTGGAACATATTTATCTATCTCCTCATTTTGCCTAATTTTCTGTATTTATTTCAAAGGATGAGGTAGGTTGGTTACACTTCCTGTTCTTGGAGAAGTGGGCTTATGCAGGGGACATTCAATCGGGCCCAGTGGCAAACTCCTCTCTGGTCACCAGAGCTATATTCTCTAGGATTGTCCCCTCTGTGGGCTACATGGGCCCTTCTCTTGTGGCAGAGATGGCTACTGTGGGCACACTTGTGGGTAGGATTGGCCCCCAGTCTGGGTGGCTGCTGCCTGCTGGTGGCCTGGGTCACAGCTTGACTGGTTGCATGGTTCGAAATGTCCCAGGGCTGGTGCCAGCTGGCTGGTGGGCAGGTTGGGTCCTGGTTTGGCTGGCCGTTGTGTCAGGGGGCATCCAGAAGCTGGTGCTGACCTACCAGTGGGTGGGGTCAGGTCCCAAGTTGGCTGATTTGGGGAGCCAGGGGGGGCCTGGGTCTTGTTCTAGCCTGATGTTGGGCAGGGCTAGGTCCTGGGATCCCTGGCTATGGGGCAGGATGGTGGTCTAGGACTGATGCCAACCTGCTGGTGGGCAGATAAGACCCTGGCACTAATAGGCTAGAAGGAGGACACGAAAATGGCACTTGCCAGTGTCCTTATGGTAAACAAGCTCCAAAAAGTGGCTGCTATCAGTATCTGTGTCCCCAGGGAGAGTCCCAGTTGCTTTCTGTCTCTCCAGGTCATTCTCTAAGATCAGCAAGTGAATCTGACCTGGGCTTCTTTCAAATTACTGCCTCTGCACTGGAACTTGAAACATGTGAGATCTTGTGCAAACTGTTAAAGAGCAGAGTCTCTGTTTTCTACAGCCCTCAGTCTCTCCTGTATGCAAGCTCTGCTGACCTTCAAAGCTGGATGTTCTGGGCACTTGTCCTGCTGGGATAGAACCCCCAGGCTGGGGTGCCCACTGTGGGGCTTGGTCCCCTCACTCCTTGGAGAGAACCTCTGCAATTGTGATTATTCTCTTGTTTGTGAGTCAGCTACCCAGGGATATGGGTCTCGACAATACTGTGTCCCAATTCTTCTTACCCATCTTATTGTGGTTCCTTTATATCTTTAGCTGTGGAAGATAATTTTTGCTAGTCTTCAGGTTGTTGTTATAGGTAAATAGTTGTAATTTTGATGTGGCCATGGGAAAAGGTCAGCTCAGGGTCTTCCTGCTTCTCTTTATGGACACAGTTATCTTCCCCCAACCCCCAAATTGGTTTTGTTACCAGGGAGATAATTGGCTGTTTGAATTCTTTCAAAGAGTAACCATTATTCCAGATAGAGTGAAGGATCACATATATGATTACTGTTCAATGAACTCTTGAGGCAAGGTCCATGCCTTACTTGTCTCATGTGTACATCATCAGTTCTTGTTCAGTAGTGCTTGTTAAATATATATTTATAGAAGGGAGGAAGGGAGAAAAGAAGGAAGGAAGAAAGGAGGGAATAATTATGAGATGATGATTAAACCATTTGCTCCAGGGACTCTTGGAGATAAATAGGAGTTTGTGACCTATAACTTTTATTCTAAAATTGGTGCTTCCTTTGGAACTTACAATGCTAAATAGTAAAAATTCAACAAGGATAGTAGTTCCTGCTTTTGGCTGGAAATGAATGTGAGTTTTGCAAGGGACAGAGTAGAGGCTAGACCTAGATTTATTTTTACTTTCTGGAAGTGAGACGGGGGCACTACATGGCTAAAATCCATTTATTGTTATGTACCAACTAATGAATTCCAAGTCTGTGTTCACTCTGGGCAAAGGCAAGGCGAGGATGAGAGATAAAAGCCAATTCAGTCATATAAAATCAATAAATATTTGTTAAACACCTACTTTGAGCAAAATAAACAAATATTAAGCACCTATACCTATTCTATGTAAACACAGCAGAAATTATGAATGATTCCCTACCCTAGGGAGCTTACAATCTAGGTGAGCACTCAGGTCTAATATACTTGAAGCAATGCAAGTCAGGTTAAAATTCAATTCAGAAAACATTTGTTAAGCATCTCCTATGTACCATGCATTGTTTATTCAATGGTTAATAATAAGTGCAAATGGGTGATATCAGCAAGATGGTGGACTAGGAAGCTCCAAGTCCTCACAGAAACATCAAATTAACAATTAAGGACTGGCTACAATAATTTTATAAGAGTTTCAGAAACCAGTTAAAAAATCAGTAGCAACCAAGCAAATGCCCAATCAAATAAAAGCTACCTTAAAAATGGCCAGACATTTCATTACACTTTACTCACCCTTGGTTCACCCCCTCCACAATGTGGTGCAGTATGGTCAGGGGTAATCAACCGAATTCTTGGTTCCCCCACTTGGGACAGAAGGAGCAGGATGGAACGTATATGCAATATTCTGGCCTGTCTGTGGGCTACCTGAGGAACTGGTTTCTGTATCACCTGACTTAGAGCACAGATGAGCAATAGTGAGTTTGGATTTCGGGCTGAAGGCTATGGAGGCAAATTGCAGGACAACTGCAGACCTGTGGATGCTTGGGACCAAGAGATTATGGGCAAATGAATATAGTAACATATCTAGTACCTAAGAAGAAGCAGATGTGAGAATCTTTGGGAAATTAAAACATTGAAAAGCAGCTGGGCAAACTGTTTGCAATAGCCAAGACATGGAAGCAACCTAAGTGTGCATCACCAGATGAATGGATAAAGAAGATGTGGTACATATATACAATGGAGTATTACTCAGCCATAGGAAAGAATGAAATAATGTCATTTGTCACAACATGGATGGACCTAGAGAATATCATACTAAGTGAGGTAAGTCAGGCAGAGAAAGACAAATATTATATATCACTTATATGTGGAATCTAAAAAATAATGAAATTAATTTATTTACTAAGTAGAAATAGTCTCACAGACATAGAAACCAAACATATGGTTACCAAAGAGGAGAGGGAGGAGTAAATTAAGAGTGTGGGATTAACAGATACATATTACTATCTATTGGAGAAGGCAATGGCACCCCACTCCAGTACTCTTGCCTGGAAAATCCCGTGGACAGAGGAGCCTGATAGGCTGCAGTCCATGGGGTCACTGAGAGTCAGACATGATTGAGTGACTTCACTTTCACTTTTCACTTTCATGCATTGGAGAAAGAAATGGCAACCCACTCCAGTGTTCTTGCCTGGAGAATCCCAGGGACGGGGGAGCTTGATGGGCTGCTGTCTATGGGGTCGCACAGAGTTGGACATGACTGAAGTGACTTAGGAGTAGCATTACTATCTATAAAATAGATAAATAACTCAACATTCAAAAAACGAGGATCATGGCATCCAATCCCATCACTTCATGGCAAATAAATGGGGAAACAATGGAAGGTGACTGTAGCCCAAAGATGATTGCTCCTTGGAAGAAAAGCAATGACAAAACTAGATGGTATATTAAAAAGCAGAGACATTACTTTGCCTACAAAGATCCATATACTCATATCTATGGATTTTCCAGTAGCCATGTGTGGATGTGAGAGATGGACAGTTAAAAAGGCTTAGTGCTGAAGAATTGATGCCTTCAAACTGGTGCTGGAGAAGATGCCTGAGAGTCCCTTTGACAGCAAGGAGATCAAACCAGTCAATCTTAAAGGAAATCAACCCTGAATATTCACTGGAAAGACTGATGCTGAAGCTCCAATCCTTTGCTCACCTCAGGCGAAAAGCTGACTCATTGAAAAAGACCCTGATGCTGGGAAAGACTGAAGGCAGGAGGAGAAGGGGACGACAGAGGATGAGATGGTTGGATAGTATCACTGACTCAATGGACATGAGTTTGGGCAAGCTCTGAGATAGTGAAGGACAGGGAAGCCTGGTGTGCTGCAGTTCATCAGGTCACAAAGAGTCACACATGACTGAGCAACTGAAAACAACAACAAAGCCAGTGCATCTATGGTATTTTATTATAGCAGCCTGAGCTAAAATATCAGAAAAATAATATATGAACAAAATGAGAATATCAATAAAATATAGAAATTATGAAAAAGATGAAAAATTTTGATGATGAAAATGAGAAGAAATGAATTTCAAAATTCACTAGAGGATTTCAAAGGCAGATTCAAACAGGCATAAGAAAGAATCAGCAAAGTTGACAGTTTATTTGAAGTTATCCAGTTTGAGAAGCAAAAAAGAAAAAAGAATCAATAAAAGTGACTAGTGCCTATGGGACTTATGTGATATTATTAAACATACCATTATACACATTATGGAAGTCCTGGAAGAATAGAGAAAGAGGCAGAGAGATTACTTGAAGAAATAATGGCTAAAATCTTCTCAAATTTGAGGGAAGACATAGATATACAAATCCGAGAAGCTCAATAAATTCCAAGTAGGATAAACCCCCAAAGACCCAAATGGTGGCTCGGCAGTAAAGAATCCACCTGCAATGCAGGAAATGTGGGTTCAATCTCTGGATTGGGAAGACCCTCTGGAGCAGGAAATGGCAACCTGCTCTAGTATTCTTGCCTGGGAAATCCCATGGAGAGAGAAACTTGGTGGGCTACAGTCCATGGGATCACAAAGAGTAGGACACAACTGAGCAACTAAACAACAACAAAGACATTATAATCCAATAGTCAAATAATCAAAAGAGAATGACAGACAAGAATGTTGAACGAAGCAAGAGAAAAATGACTTGAATGTATAAAGGAGTCCCCCATAAGACTGTTATCAAATTTCTCAGCAGAAACCTTACAGGCCACACTGAATGAAAAGCAAACTGTCAATTGAGAATTCTGTATCCAGCAAAATTGTCCTTGAAAAAATGAGGGAGCTAAGACAAGCTCACGGAGAAGGCAGTGGCACCCCACTCCAGTACTCTTGCCTGAAAAATCCCATGGATGGAGGAGCCTGATAGGCTGCAGTCCATGGGGTCACTGAGAGTCCAGCACGACTGAGTGACTTCACTTTCACTTTTCATTTTCATGCATTGGAGAAGGAAATGGCAACCCACTCCAGTGTTGTTGCCTGGAGAATCCCAGGGATGGAGGAGCCTGGTGGGCTGCTGTCTATGGGGTCGCACAGAGTCGGACACGACTGAAGTGACTTAGCAAGATAAGCTCAAGACAAACAAAAGGTGACAGAGTTCAGGAGTTCATTCCCACTAAATGTACCCTGAAAGGAATGCTAAATGAAGTCTAAGTTGAAATGAAAGAATGCTAGATGGCAATTAGAAGTATATGAAAATATAAATTCTCCAGTAAAAGTAAATAATACATGGACAAATATAAAAAACACTTTAATTTTAATTTTGTTTATAACTCCACTTGGTATTTTCTAAAGGATTTAAAAGACAAATTCATGAAAATATAATCTATGTTAATGGGTACACAACATCAATAACATAACATTTGTGACATCAATAACATAAAGTGAGTGGGTAGAGCGTAAAAGAGTAGAATTTTTATGTGATTGAATTTAAGTTGGTATCAATTAAAGAAAGATTGGCATAAGGATGTTGCATGTAATCCCCATGGTAACTACAAATAAACTATAGAATATACACAAAAGAAACAAAGAAATGAATCAAAGAGTGTACGGAGTGGACAGTGAAGGGTCTTCCCTGGGGTTGTGAGGAAGGTTGCTAGCCCTCTCTGGGCAATGTGTCCCACTTGGACACTCTACTGTATTGATTCACTTCTCCTAGGAAGCGCAGACCTATGCCAGTGAGGGACTGAGTTACAGTGTCATTTCATGCTGTCTGTTTTCCTTGCTTGGAATTTCAGCAAAGTTTCATGGGAAGCTTGGCTTAATGGGGCAACAATCTCCCATACAAGTTTCAGATATTTGTTATTCTTGATCTGTTGGTTGTCCCTTGGTATCTTCCTCAAGGAATTGGGAGTCAGTTAAGCCTCAGGAAGTTTTCAGGGGAGGAGGTGAGTTTTAAGGTGTGGTTCCCTTTTTCACATCCTGCCTAAAATCTCCTTATCATTTCTCCACATCTATCAAAAGACTGCAGCAGAATTCCCACCTTCATGTTGAGGAGGTGGGAATCCTTACCAGTGTTCACTGAGAAGAAACTTGTGTAGGAGGGTGGCAGGACTGATGTTTGAGAACTATTTAGAATCTGCAGTGAGAGGGAAGGCAGAAATGAAAAGATCTAGGAAGGTTTTTAAGAGAGATAATGCTTAGTTCAACCTAACAATTGTTAAATATCAGATTTCCATATTCCCCATCAGAATTTTCATATGAAAGTTTGAGAGCTAGATTAACTATAAAGTTCATTTCCCTTCAAGATTCCAAGAACATTAAACTTGCCTAGTTATGTTCAGTTCAGTTCAGTTCAGTTCAGTCGCTCAGTCGTGTCTGACTCTTTGTGACCCCATGAATCGCAGCACACCAGGCCTCCCTGTCCATCACCAACTCCCGGAGTTCACTCAGACTCACATCCATCGAGTCCATGATGCCATCCAGTCATCTCATCCTTGGTTGTCCCTTTCTCCTCCTGCCCCCAATCCCTCCCAGCATCAGAGTCTTTCCCAATGAGTCAACTCTTCGCATGAGGTGGCCAAAGTACTGGAGTTTCAGCTTTAGCATCATTCCTTCCAAAGAACACCCAGGGCTGGTCTCCTTCAGAATGGACTGGTTGGATCTCCTTGCAGTCCAAGGCATTCTCAAGAGTCTTCTCCAACACCACAGTTCAAAAGCATCAATTCTTTGGTGCTCAGCCTTCTTCACAGTCCAACTCTCACATCCATACATGACCAGTGGAAAAACCAGAGCCTTGACTAGATGGACCTTTGTTGGCAAAGTAATGTCTCTGCTTTTCAATATGCTATCTAGGTTGGTCATAACTTTTCTTCCAAGGAGTAAGCATTATGTCAGTCACATAGAAAGGTAGGTGGATGGATGAAGGGATGTTGGATGTATGGATAGATCAAGGATGAATGGATGGCTAGATGTTGGATGGTTTTTGATGGAAGGATGGATAGATGGGTAGACAGATGGATGGATGAACGGATGGATGGATGGAGAACTGGACTAAGACAAAAGAAGAAAACCTCAAGTTGATCTGCTTGTTTCTTGATTGTTTTTGAAGTTCAGGTAGGCCTGCCTCAAGACATCATGAAATACTTCCTGGTCATTTCCCACTTTTTTCTTTAGGTTTTTTTAATTTAAATTTATTTATTTAATTCATTAGGTTTTAAGTTAACAGTGTTATAAATGCTGCATCTTAGCTCCATCTGAATACATTTGAATGACATTAATTCTTTCCTTTTAAAATATTTATCTGGCTGTGCAAGGTCTTAGTAGCAGCTTGTGGGATCTTTGATCTTTGTTGTGGAATGCAGTTTCTTTCAGTTGTGGCGTGCAAGATCTTTTTCCCTGATCAGGGATTGAACCCAGGAAGCCCCTTGCATTAGGAGTGGGGAGTCTCAGCCACTGTACCATGAGGGAAGTCCCACATTAGTTCTCATCGTGAAAGTTTAAGCTACATAATGCAAGTGATTTCATCATTAGCTCAACTCTCCAGTGTCCTGTGCTTTTGACAATCATGAGAAACGCTGGACTGGAAGAAACACAAGAAACATCAAGATTGCTGGGAGAAATATCAATAACCTCAGATATGCAGATGACACCACCCTTATGGCAGAAAGTGAAGAGGAACTAAAAAGCCTCTTGATGAAAGTGAAAGAGGAGAGTGAAAATGTTGGCTTAAAGCTCAACATTCAGAAAATGAAGATCATGGCATCCGGTCCCATCACTTCATGGGAAATAGATGGGGAAACAGTGGAAACAGTGTCAGACTTTATTCCTGGGGGCTCCAAAATCACTGCAGATGGTGAGTGCAGCCATGAAATTAAAAGACGCTTACTCCTTGGAAGACAAGTTATGACCAACCTAGATAGCATACTCAAAAGCAGAGACATTACTTTGCCAACTAAGATCCGTCTGGTCAAGGCTATGGTTTTTCCTGTGGTCATGTATGGATGTGAGAGTTGGACTGTGAAGAAGGCTGAGTGCTGAAGAACTGATGCTTTTGAACTGTGGTGTTGGAGAAGACTCTTGAGAGTCCCTTGGACTGCAAGGAGATCCAACCAGTCAATTCTGAAGATCAGCCCTGGGATTTCTTTGGAAGGAATGATGCTAAAGCTGAAGCTCCAGTACTTTGGCCACCTCATGCAAAGAGTTGACTCACTGGAAAAGACTTTGATGCTGGGAGGGATTGGGAGCAGGAGGAAAAGGGGACAACCGAGGATGAGATGGCTGGATGGCATCACAGACTCGATGGACGTGAGTCTGAGTGAACTCCGGGAGTTGGTGATGGACAGGGAGGCCTGGTGTGCTGCGATTCATGGGGTCACAAAGAGTCGGACATGACTGAGCGATTGAACTGAACTGAAACAACTAATGAAACCACCCTCATCTTTGTCCCAAGCAAATTACTAATTGGATGAGAGATGTGGTCAAAGCCAATTGTTTGCAATGGCTCATCCATTGGAATTAAGACTCATTAGCATATACATCCAGTGCATACAAATTGAATACCTACACTGAGAGAAAAAAACACAGCTCCTATCTTGGGAGCTCACAGTCTAATGGAACCAGGGTACAGCAAGTGAGTACTATATGACTGGGGTAGTCTAGAGCAAGAAGTGAGTCACTGTTTGAGAGGGTTAGGGAAGGCTTCCTATAGGAAGGAGATACTGGGAATCCCTGAAGGCCAACCCAGGAAAATTAGGCTTACTCCTATAGAGAGAAGGAAACCAATGAAGTGCTTCTTTGAGCAGAGAACAAAGTAGCAAAATATATTTTAACCCTTTCTGGTTGGAGGCTGGTTTATCACCATGCTCAGTTACTGTAGTGACTGTAAATATCTATGACTGAACCAGGTCTGATTTCCAAACATTTCCACTGTTGTTGTTTGTTCATGCACTTGTCTTTGTTTCTTTATGCATCTAATACAATCACTGACTTCATTGTTCTCAGCCTCCTTTGACTTTTCAGAGGTGATCAGGTGGTCAGAACATTCTCTTATTTTGGAGTTGTTACTGCTTTTTCAGCTTTGGTGCTGTCTCTATGCCTCAAGAAAATTTAATGACTTAGGGATTCATGGATAGAATGCAGGGAGGGTCTATTGAATTTGAATAAGAAAAAAAGTATGTTTGTATTTTTACAAATCTCTAACTGAAATTTAGCTTTTACTTCTGTTACAAATTTGGCAATAAGCCACAGTAGTATTACCAGTAGTTGTAATTTTATCACCAGTAGAAATCACAGATGTTTTTATCCTGTAACATTACAGCCATTGCCAATGTCTTGAAATATCATTTGTGCTGATCACTATTTGCAAATTACATTAGTTATGAGACCTTCTGCTAAAACCTGTTTAACATGTTAATAAAAGGAACATATGTGACTATATCACAATTTTTTAAATTCTTTTTATTTATTTATTTGGCTGTACCAGGTGTTAGTTGTGGCATGCAGGATCTAGTACCCTGATCAGGGATTGAACCCGGGCCCCCTGCATTGGAAGCATAGAGTCTTAGCCCCTGGACTACCAGGGAAGTCCCCACAAATTTTTAAATAATGGGCTTATTTCAATATTTCCTTGGTAATCCTATATATTTTATACATTTAAAAACGTTGTTCAGAAAGAGATCCATAGGTTTCATTGGACTGCCATGGGGTCCATAGCACAAAAATGGTTGAGAGGCTCACCACTGCATTTGCCACAATTCGCTTGCTCTAGAGTAAGGAGTAATATTTCTTTTTCACCACCATGTTAGCATCTTTCATCCAGAAACTTGCCCAAGCTTGTAAACATGTAGATCAATATTCTCGAGGACCATTAAACCCAGGTTGTGTTTTGTGTAACTACAGGCGGGAAAAAAACATTATGTGAGCAGCTCTGGTTTTCAGCCAAGCTTATTCTTCAGGGTGCAAGACCTCTGGGCGCAAGATAATCCATTATTGCTCTACTGGTAGCCAGTTCTCTTGTAATTTTCGGGAACAGTCAGAAATTGAGATGGGGCGGCTCACAGCACTGCATTTAACCATTCTTCTTAACTGGGTGCACCTGTGAACAGTAGACTCTGCAGATCAAATGAAGATAATGAAAAACAAAGGGAAGAAAGCTCCCTGCTGAGCCAAGATGGGCAGGTACTTACAGACTCTTGTTAAGAAAGAAAGAGGCAGGGAGGTCATGTCCGTTTCAGCTGAGGGAGGGGTGATTTTGCACCATTTCCCTTTCTCTTGATGACTGCAGTAGAGGGAGAAGGGGGCAGGGATTGGCTCAGTTGTTGAGGAAATGCAGTAGTTTGGTTCAGCTCCCTCTGGGTGGGCACTTAAAGAGCCAGATCTTCTTCCTTGCCCTTTTCTTAAAGGACTCTTCACGGGGCTCCTTGTCAGTTTCATGTTCACATGCTTCTTTCCCCTTGTAACTAACACAGGAAGGTATACTCACATATGCACATCAGTGAATGACTCACACTGAGAATTTGACATGTGCTACACATCTATACATAGTCCCATTGTGACTTGATTTTTCATCACTAGATTTAGGTACACTGACCCGGAAACACTCTATATAGTGAGAGTTCGTTCAGTGGTGCGCTCCCATGCTCCCATTCACAGCCTGTCTGCACGCACAAACACAGGGTCTTTATGGCCACAGCTCCCTCTAGATGTGTGTCACATGTAGCTGTCAAGAGCCAAATCTTCACACTCATCACCTACAACCGTGAGAGGAGATGCTAGTTCAGGCTTTCCTGTCTGTGAGGGAGTGCACATTTTCCAATCTGCCATGCCCCTCTCCTCCCTCCTCCTTCCCCCATAACTACCAGTCCAGGCACACACACACGCATTCATAAGACATACGGGGACTAAGGATACGGAGCCAGAGGAGGAACCTTACCTCACAGGCAGGGCAGTGCTCTGCTAAAGCCCTACAGTGGCCTGCACTCACCTTCCAGTTTCTGCTGACAGGGTGAAAAGTAACTCTCTCTGGCTCGACTCTCATTTAGTAGAGATGCCTGAGCAAGCAAAGAAAGCACTCGGGTGGACCCCCTTGATGAGACTTTTCTTAGTGTGTGGGAATGCAACTCTCTTGGCTAAGCTAGCTAGTGAAAATAGTTACAGGATACACTGGGATGTCTGCCACCCACGCCTTTTAAAGAAGATTCCCCGACACCAAATTAGCCATTTGAAAATTGAGTGTAAGTGATTCCCATTTGGCTAATTGCTTTTAGGGAGTCTGTCAAAACCCCTCACTTACTGCAGCCCACACTCAGAAATTCCAAAATAGCTCTGTGGTTGGGCCAGTGGCTGGGGAGCAGCTACAGTTGCTGGAATGAAGATAGCCTAGTGTGGGGCCTTGGGCCCTATGGGGACTCCTAAGGGGAGGCACTTAAGGGGCTTACCAAGCTGACCTGATATTTCAGTCAGTTGGGTTTTTAATTAATTAATTTTAATTGGAGGCTAATTACCTTATAATATTGTAGCGGGTTTTGCCATACATTGACATGAATCAATCATGGGTGTACATGTGTTCCCCATCCTGAACCCCCTTTCCAACTCCCTCCCCATCCCATCCCTCAGGGCTGTCTCAGTGCACTGGCTTTGAGTGCCCTGTTTCACGCATGGAACTTGGACTGGTCATCTATTTCACATATGGTGATATATGTGTTTCAATGCTGTTATCTCAAATCATCCCACCCTCGCCTTCTCCCACAGAGTCCGAAAGTCTGTTCTTTATATCTGTGTTGCTTTTGCTGTCTCATATACAGGGTCATCATTACCATCTTTCTAAATTCCATATATATGCGTTAGTATACTGTATTGGTATTTTTCTTTCTGACTTACTTCACTCTGTATAATAGGCTCCAGTTTCATCCACCTCATTAAAACTGATTCAAATGTGTTCTTTTTAATAGCTGAGTAATATTCTATTGTGTATATGTACCACAACTTTCTTGTCCATTCGTCTGCTGATGGACATCTAAGTTGCTTCCATGTCCTAGCTATTGTAAACAGTGCTCTGATGAACATTGGGGTACACGTGTTTCTTTCAATTCTGCTTTCCTTGGTTTGTATGCCCAGCAGTGGGATTGCTGGGTCATATCAGCTACTTGGTTTTAATACAAGTCAAGCACCGAGAAACTGGACTATGACTAGTAGGGCATGAGAGGCCCTTGGTCCACTTGCACCACCTAGGGACATGGCTATGAGAACCTCAGGACAAAGGAAATAGCAAAGGAGGCCAGGAGACGATCCTTAAATTCACAACTTCCCCCTAGAGTTAAAAAGTTCATCTAGATCTTTTTCCTCAACCCTCTCCAGGGCTATGCCATGGTTTTGTTTTGCTGTAAATAAGCAGAAGATCAATGAAGCTGTTGGCTGGAATCATACTGTGTTAATTATCTATCGTTATGTAACAAATCATCCCAAAGCTTAATGACTTCCCACAAAACATGGTCATAATCTCCCAGGCTCTGTGGGTCAGGAGTCCAGGCACAGCTAAGCAGGTTTTCTCACAAGGCTGCCTCATGGTGCTTGTCAGGACTGTAGTCATCTCAAGGCTCACCTGAGGAACAATCCACTTTGAAGTTCACTCATATTGTTGTTGGGAGGATGCAGCTCCTTGTGGGTTGTCGGACTGAGGTCTTGCTGCTGTCTGGAGACCACCCTCAGTTCTTTGGCACATGGCCTCTCCTGTGTGGCAGTTTACAGCATTAGTGTGGCTAGCCAACAAAGGCAGTGGAGAGAGGGTGTCAGCAAGATGGATTAACAGCCTTGGCTATTAATCAATGAAGTTACTTCCCATCACTTTTGCTATATTGTGTCCCTTAGGAGCAAGTCACTAGGTCCAGCTCTCGCTACATGTCTGTCAATCCCAGAGGGAGCATTGGGGTCCATGTCAGAAGCTCTGAAGCAGATATAACATTATGGAAAGAACTTTGGACTGGGAGTCAGGACTCCTGTCTCTAATTTTGACTTTGCCATTAGCTAGCCATGGAACCTTGAGCAATTTCCCTTACTTTCTCTTTCCTAACTTTCTTTACTATAAGGTGGGGACTGATAGTACTGGTTATAAGGATGAAACAAAGTGAAAAGCATAACGGCATTCTGAGTAACTTTGCATAAGTATTATGTCTTATTTTGGAGCAAGGTGGGAGTAGGGGGGAGTTCATCCCCCTGCAGAAGAATAGAGTGTAATGTTTAAGTCATAGGCTTTGGAGATGGATGCTTGGGTTCAGCCTGAGCTGTGACATTAACAGTGTGACATTTGTCTAGTTACTTAATTCCCCTAAACATTGTTTGTCTGTAAAATGTGTGATGATATCTACCTCACAGAGGAATAAGTGAGGAATAAGTAAAATGATGTTTATAAAGCATTTTGCAGGGTAATTGGCACACAATAAGATCTCAATAACTAGAAACAGTCAGTTTTCATTCTAATCCCCAAAAAAGGCTGGGAAAGATTGAAGAAGGCAAAAGGAGAACAGGGCGGTAGGGCATGAGATGGTTAGATAGCATCACCGACTCAACAAACATGAGTTTGAGCAAACTCCAGGAGACAGTGAAGGACAGGGAAGCCTGGCATGCTGCAGTCCATGGGATCACAAAGATTTGGACATGACTGAGCAACTGAAAAACATATCTCAATACATTTGACCTTAATTTTGTGATTAGTATTGTTATTATACAGCCTTCACGTGAAGGGGCATAATCTCATATATTCTTAAAAAACAATTCCACAGTCTTATGCCTTACATCACTTCAGTGTCAGCACCCTAGCAGAGCTGGGAACATTTTCTCTTAATTTCAAGTTCTCATTTCTCCTGCCCCTGCACGTGTGCACACACACAGACATACAAATGCATACACACAATCCTACTTTAAATTTCCCCTGCTATTCTTAATTCTCTCTGTACTTTATTCTCTCCATGAGGATGGCAGCCACAGAGTAAGACTGAAGGATAGATTATTTCCTGGAAGATGGTCACAGTAAACTACTCAGAAGGCTAAAATATGGCCAAAGATGGAGCTGCTACTGCTGCTGCTAAGTGGCTTCAGTCATGTCCGACTCTATGCAACCCCATAGACGGCAGCCCACCAGGCAACCCCATCCCTGGGATTCTCCAGGCAAGAACCCTGGAGTGGGTTGCCATTTCCTTCTCCAATGCATGAAAGTGAAAAGTGAAAGTGAAGTCACTCAGTCGTGTCCAACTCTTAGCGACCCCATAGACTGCAGCCTGCCAGCCTCCTCCGTCCATGGGGTTTTCCAGGCAAGATTACTGGAGTGGAGTGCCATTGCCTTCTCTGCCAAAGATGGTGAAGATATCTATATGTCTATCTGTCTATGTATTTATATCTATATCTCCAGAGAGAGACAGAGAAAGAGAGACAGATAAATGCCCAGAGATTTTTTTTAATGATCCAGAGAACAAATGGAGGTCACCTTCCATAAGCAAGAGACTGCCTGAATGCTCCAGTGATCACGTTGTCATTGCTCTTCCACTCCTCCCTTTCCAACAATGTGTAAAATACAATTTTTATATAAGCTTCTTTGTCTGATCTTTTAGACGACATTTGTAGTACTCCATGGATGCTGCTGTTTCAGTCTTTTAGTTATTTCCCAGGTCAGGGCAAGTAGATTACTATGGGGACAAAGAGTGGGCTTGCTGTCAATGTCATCTGCTCTTTTTTCCCAAGACAACCTCTGTATCCTACCTGAGCTGCACTCCTTTGAAATTGACCTTGACAGCTATGCCAAGCCTGTGGTAGATGTAGTGGAAAGAGCTCTAGACTAGACCTAGGATCTAATGTCACCTCTTCTGCTAGCTAACTGTATAACCTTAGGCAAGGCTGTCCTTCTCTGAGCCTCACTTCCTCATCTTTTCAATGGCAATGGTAATATCTGCCCCGCTGGCCTCATAGCCTTGTTGGGCAGTTCAATGGAGATATCAGGAAAGAGTCCTGAACACATGCAGTGCTATGCTAATGGACATAGTTGTGGTTATTGAGGGTTAAGGATTCTGCCTCTTGTTTCAGCTGCTGCCATCTGCAGGGACTCACCCAAATCTCTAAGCCTCAGTTTAGTCCCCATTAAATAGCCACTGTGATGCTGCGCCCAGAGGGAGTTGTAAGCAGTTGGCTGAATTTTCGCAAAGCACTTGTTGTTCTTTGCTGTGGGTAGCCGATGCCATGCTGGGGACCGAATGGTGCCTGGCATGAGAGCAGGCAGGGGGTGGGGTGGGGAAGTGCTGTGGCATGCCAGAAGGCAGAGGTTGTGGTCATAGCTATGAAACATTAGTAGATGTTTTCAGGCTTTCCTAGAGAGAGAGAAAAAATAGAAAGAAAATGCTTTAAAAATAGAATTTTAAATGCTGTGTGACTAGAAGAGATTATGCTTCAGCCCCCTCATATATATATATATATATATATATATATATATATATATATATATTTAATTAATTCTTTCTCTGGGCACAGTGTTAAGTTCTTTCCATGCAGTATCTCATTCCTTCTCCACTTCAGCCCCCTATGAGAGAAGTACTAAATAGATGAGAAAATTGAAATTCTGAGAGAGGTGAAGTAGCTCTCTCAAGATCAAGTGGCAGAGCCTCACTCCACAGTCATCTTGACAGGTGAATAAAACCAGCCCCAGTGGACAGGCCAGGAGACTGAAACAGAGAGGTAAGTAAACTCCCCAAAGCCAAATGGCCAGTCAGTGGAAGAGCTAATGCCAAAACTCAGGCTTATTATCTGTATGATGTGAAATGTGGGGCTTGGGTTCCCTATGTAACACCATTTCCATCAGTTCATACATCTCTAGGCAGTGATTCTTTGAACTAGTACTCAGTGCAATGGACTTGCTAAAGGAGGTGGCCCTGGACAAAGACCAAAGTCTAGTTGAGCCACCAAGAATTACATGAGGCTAAGCTTGACTGATCAAAGTTGTGTGTGCTGAGTGTCTTTTGAGTAAGTAGATAGACCTGTGGACCATAGCTGCCCCTCACATAGACCTCAGGCAAGTCATTAGATGCCATGGGTCTAAATGTAGGTTTTTGTGAAAAGAAAGTGAAAATCTTAGTTGCTCAGTTGTGTCCGACTCCTTGTGACCCCATGGACTGTAACCCACCAGGCTCCTCTATCCATGGAATTCTCCAGGCAAGAATATTGGAGTGTATAGCCATCCCCTTCTCCAGGGTATCTTCCTGACCCAGGGATCCAACCCTGGTCTCCCTCACTATAGGCAGATTCTTTACCATCTGAGCCACCAGGGAAGCACAGGCTTTTTATACTTATTTTTGTTGTTGTTCAGTCTCCAAGTTGTGTCTGACTCTTGGAGACCCCATGGACTGCAGCAAACCAGGTCTGCCTGTCCCCCACCATCTCTGGGAGTTTGCCCAAGTTTATGTCCATTGAGTCGGTGTTGCCATCCAAACATCTCATCCTCTGACACGCTCTTCTCCTTCTACCTTCAATCTTTCCCAGCATCAGGGAAAACTTTACAGAAAACTTGCCCAATTGAAACTAGCCATGCATAAGAGAGCCCGCAGGACTTTCTTTTGCGAACGTTGAGTCCTTTCATTAAAAAATCTTTGGGGGGATTTATTTAATAGGCAAAAGTTGCTTCTGACTGTTACCTCATTTTATGTATTTTATTTCTAGGTGAGGTTGGAAGCTTTTCACATATTTATTAGCCATTTATAGTTCCTCCTTTAGAAAATAGTTGTACCTTTTGCCCACTTAACCATTAGTGTCTATTTTTCTTGACAAATTGGAAACTTTTTATATATGAAGGCTATCAACCTTTTGTGCCAATTTTTTTTAAGCTTCCTGATTCCCTGCCACTGTTTTAAAATTGAGAGGTTTTCCATTTGAGGTTTGTACGGTTGTAGATGGTTTTTTTAATTGTCCCACATCCCTTGTTTGTTCACAAACTGATCTTTCCTTGATACTGTGGTTTTTAATCACTAAAGGGTAACCAAATATTTTAGTTCTTAGAGGAAGTAGAGTGAATATTGTCTTCCCCTTAGTCATAGAGACTTGGCATTACCCTGGTAAGAAACAAAATTGAGCCTGTTAAGTAGCACACAGCACAGGTCTGCTGTCTTTCTAGTACACAGTAGGTGCTGAGGAAAACTTTGTTGTAAAATTAAAGCAAGCATGAGTCTACCCCACTATGTTTTACTAGTTATATTCTCATGTCTTATCTCAGTTAAAGGCAAAATCCATTCTTCCTCTTTCTCTCAAACTCTTTCAATATAATAAAAATTTGATTATATCAGGAACAGGATATCTATAGTTATTCATGGGCTTTTAACACTCATAATCTCCCTTTCAACAAGGGATTCAACAAGGTGCCCCAGTTCTGTGAATATTATGGAGAGGTCTGCAACATAGTGATAAAAAGCCCAAACTCTAGTGACAGAAAGATCTCATTTCAAATCCAAGGTCTGAGGATGTTCCTGGTGGTCCAATGGTTAAGACTTTGCCTTCCAATGCAGGGGGGTGTGAGTTTGATCCCTGGTCAGGGAGCTAAGATCTCACCTGCCTTGTGGCCAAAAAACTTAAAACAAGCAATATTGTAACAAATTCAATAAAGACTTTCAAATGGTCCATATTAAAAAAAAAATACAAGTTCTGCAACTTAGTAGCTGTTTGACTGTTGGCAAATTACTTGACCTGCTAGTGTTTTGATTTCTATCTCTGTAAAATGAAGATGATAGTAGTACCTATCTCATAGTGTAGAGGTATTTCTCAGGGTTAAGCAAGACAATGTATGCAGAGAATCAGGTACAGATTAGGTAAGCATTCATTGAATGGTAGCTACAATTATTACCCATAATAATAATGTGTGTGTTGGGAGCAGTGGGCAAGGATGGACATAGCCTCAGGGACTGGAGCATAAAGGACATTAACATGAAGTCCAAACACATAGATTCAAGTTCAAACTCCATCATCAACTCATTCTGTGACTTTAGAGTAGTTTCTTTCCATCTCTGGATCTGGTACATTGACAGTAAAGTGCTCTGCCATCCTCTGCCCAACTGAACTGGGGCACTAACCCCATCATTCTTTTTTTTTAAATCAATTTTTATTGGAGTATAGTTGCTTTACCATGTTGTGTTGGTTTCTACTGTACAGCAAAATGAATCAGCCATACATATGCATATATCCCCTCCCTTTTGGACACCCTTCCCATTCAGGTCACCATAGTGCCTTAAGTAGGGTTCTCTGTGCTATACAGTAGATTCTCATTACTTATCTGTTCTATACATAGTATCAGTAATATATGTGTGTCAATCCCAGTCTCCCAATTCTTCCCACATTCCTCCTTCCCCCACCCAATCCCACCCATCATTCTTACAGCAATGGCTGCAGCATCCTAATCTGCCTTGCACTCAAGAGTAGAAAAGGCCTTTCTGAGGTTAAATCTAATGTAGCCTTTGGGACTGCAGGAAGAGTAAGTACTAGGACCAATGAGGTAACAAAGTTACAGAGATAAACATGTTTCAGCTCAATAAAAGAGTTTATCACAGTGCAGTGTGTGAGCATACAGTGATAAGCTACATTGCTTCGGTCAGAATCCTGACTCTGACACTAGCTGTGTGACTTTGAGTATTTTAGCCTCTCTGACACTCAGCTTCCTCACCTGTAACAATGGGATAATAATATTACCTACATCATGCAATGCAATGCAATGCTGAGTCGCTTCAGTCATGTCTGACTCTTTGCGACCCCATGGACTATAGCCTGCCAGGCTCCTCTGTCCATAGGATTCAGACAAAAATACCAGAGTGGGTTGCCATGCCCTCCTCCAGGGGATTTTCCTGACCCAGGGATCGAACCCATGTCTCTGCATCTCCTGCGTTGGCAGGTTAGTTATTTACCACTAGCACCACCTGGGAAGCCCATCATAGAGTTATTTTAAAGATTAAATAGTTCAAAATTTGTGATTTGCTCAAATCAGTATCTGACATATATGAAGCACAATGTAAGTGCTAGTTAAATAGAAAAATAGATGAAATTGAAAGCTCATTAAGAATTGGAGGAAGTGCTTTGATGGGTAGCAAGTTCCCTGTCACTCCCAGGATGCCGGTAGTCACTGGTATTATGAAATATATTCAAGCATCAGGAGAGGATTAGACAAGATAAACTTTATCATCACTTCCTGATCAGAAGTTCTGTGACTTGCTTCACAAGGTCACCCAGCTAGTCAGTAGCAAGTAATACCTCGGATAAACCAGGTTTACTTAGAACTTAGTAGTTTTCTTTCTCCTATGGCACTCACTGTCATTTAAGCTTGTGTTTCCCTGGATGATATTTGAAGATCAATCCATGAAATTCAGTGGCATAAAGGGCAAGTTCAACCAGTCACCCTTCTCATGCTCACAAAGTAGCTATATTACTCAGAAATCCAGTTTTACTTGCTGCCTCCTTGTCAGGTCCTGGACAGCTTTGATTGACAAGAGGCTTTGGGTGAAATTGTTTCATTAATGTGCTGAATGTCACTTGCTGATTTACAGACTTCCCATTTGTAAGGTTCCTGTTGCTCTTAAATGAAAGGAATTATCATGTTATAAAGCTGATGCCATCAGATTTTCAGTTTTATGTCTGACCTAGCTGTACCTGCAGCTGCCATTTGACTTTAGACTCTAAGCAAAAAATAGCATCAATTCATCTACCCTCCACCACCCGCCACTCACTAAAGACCAGAAGAAGTACGCCTCCAGGTGAGGTTGCTCAGTGAGAGAGAGTGCTGGAGTTACTCTAAGCTCAGCAGACCAAGCTGATGCTTTAATAGACCATGAAGACAAAGGACAGTGAGAGAACTGGGGCAGAGATGATTTCTTTCTTAGAGAATCAGGCTAGACTGATCAGAGATGGAGGGTCAGTATAGCCTGCCCTAAACTTGTCTGAAACCCAAACCAGGAAGGCAAGCTGCTGCTGCTGCTGCTGCTGCTAAGTCACTTCAGTCGTGTCCGACTCTGTGTGACCCCATAGACGGCAGCCCACCAGGCTCCCACGTCCCTGGGATTCTCCAGGCAAGAACACTGGAGTGGGTTGCTATTTCCTTCTCCAAGGAAGGCAAGCTAGGTATGAGCAAATAGGTGAATGAATTTCCCTAAAGTGGCTGGGCCTGTGGGGCACCCTGTGGCTAAAAAAAGGGTCCTGTGGGGCTTCCCTGGTGGCCCAGTTGTAAATAATCCACCTTGCAATGCAGGAGACACAGGTTTGATCCCTCCCCCGGGAAGATCCCACATGCCACGGGGCAACTAAGCCCTTGAGCCACGGTTATTGAACCTATGATCTAGAGCCCGGGAACTGCAAATACTGAGCCCACATGCCACAACTACTGAAGCCCATGTGCTCTAGAGTCCATGCTTGACAACAAGAGAAGCCACCACAATAAGAAGCCAGTGCACCACAACTAGAGAGTAGCCCCTACTCACTGCAACTAGAGAAAAGCCCGTGCAACAACAAAGACCCAGCAGAGCCAAAAATAAATGAATAAATAAATTAATGAATGAAAGAAAGGGTCCTATGAGGCACCCAATTCTAGGGTCCTGGCTGAGAAACACTTGCTTACCCTGAGAATCCAAGGGGGACATCCTGCATATTAGAGAGGGGCTGGGCCCCTCGGGGTTCTTAACTGTTCCAGGAAATGCAGATATAGCAAAAAAACTGTCTCCAAGATGCTATCAGAGTAGTGGAGGGGGGAGGTTTGCCTGCACTAGAAGACTCAACCTAAGTCCAGAGAGAATGGCACTTAGTGACTGCATATGGCAGTAGGGCCTTGGAATCAGAGAGACCTGGGTTCATGTCCCTGCTTTGCCAAATTCCACTGGTTGAGTTACTTAACTTCACCAAGCCTCAATTTTACTCTTCTCTAAAATAGAGGTGATGATAGAAGTCCTTGATTCACTGGGTTGTTGTGAGAATTATGTAAGATAGAAGATAGGTGAAGCATTTAGGACCCTCCTTGGCAACAACTAACTGCCTAGTAAATGTTAACTATTATAATCATCATCATCAACATTATGGATCAATTACTGAAAGCAGACAAATATAACTAAGAAAATACCTATCTGTTTTTACATACTTGTGTGTGTGTGTGTGTGTGTGTGTGTGTGTGTGTGTGCTCACTTGCTCAGTCATGTCCAACTCTTTGCAACACCATGGACTGTATAGCCTGCCAGGCTCCCCTACCCATGGGATTCTCCAGGCAAAAGTACTGAAGTGGGTTGCCATGCATTCCTCTAGGGAATCTTCCCAACCAGGGATTGAAAATGCATCACCTTCTTGATAGGTGGATTCTTTACCACTAACACCACCTGGGAAGCCCTTCACATACTTTTAAGGCATACTATATTTCACAATAAAGCCATCATCAGAAAGAAGAAAGGAAGGCAGAATGGTTACAAATGTATGATGAATCATGGTTCACACCTTCAGCTCTGTGACCTGTGGGTGCCTGGGTAAATCATGAAGCTACTTCAGGCTCATAGGACCAACCTCACAGGATATTGTGAGAATTAAATGAGAAAACCCCTAGAAAGTGCTTAGAGCAGTGCTCTATACAGAATTAACTAAGATTTATTCTTGGTTATTATCATTATGGATGTTTTCCCCTCTGCAGTTCTCAGCCCCGCTATGTTCCATGTTATTCCACCAGACTTTACTCCATCATGTTGAGCCATAGGGAATTCCAGAGTGTCACTGATGGGTTCCTGGAGTTGGGGCATGCAACTGAGACTCTCAGGGCCTAGGGTATAACTTTGTGCTAGTGGAGAGAGGTAAGATGTTAGGAGCCTAGCCTATTAACTAAAAGCACTGTGGCTTTCAAAGGTCTTTGTTTTCCAGTGGCCCTACAGCTGAGTTGGTTTCCCAATGGACCCTGCACTATGATGTAGCCCCTTCCTTCCACATCCACACCCGACCAGCCAGTTGAACGTGTACACTCCTGGCTGATGCATTTGCCATTTTCTTCAAATATTTGCAAAAAGCTTCCCAGAGTAGGAAGCCTCGCTGCTGCAGAGCATTCCATGAGAAAGCTGAAGCAGTGGTTTCCATGGCAATGCCTTGGCACTTATTCGTGTTTGCGTGGGCACTGAGGCAAAAGCTGGAGTCCAGACAGACCTTTGCTGGGCAGGGATGAGGAGAAGAGACGGCTGAATTGCTCTCACTTTGCCCTCTTGGGTGGTTGCCCTCAGGGACAATGTAAGGGGAATGTTTGGGATGAAGTCTGCCCAGATGCCCTTCAGTTCAGTTCAGTTCAGTCGCTCAGTCGTGTCCAACTCTTTGCGACCCCATGAATCGCAGCATGCCAGGCCTCCCTGTCCATCACCATCTCCCGGAGTTCACTCAGACTCATGTCCATCGAGTCCATGATGCCATCCAGCCATCTCATCCTCTGTTGTCCCCTTCTCCTCCTGCCCCCAATCCCTCCCAGCATCAGAGTCTTTCCCAATGAGTCAACTCTTCGCATGAGGTGGCCAAAGTACTGGAGTTTCAGCTTTAGCATCATTCCTTCCAAAGAACACCCAGGGCTGATCTCCTTCAGAATGGACTGGTTGGATCTCCTTGCAGTCCAAGGGACTCTCAAGAGTCTTCTCCAATACCACAGTTCAAAAGCATCAATTCTTCGGCACTCAGCCTTTTTCACAGTCCAACTCTCGCATCCATACATGACCACAGGAAAAACCATAGCCTTTACCAGATGCCCTTAGAGAGTGTTTAACTCTTCTCCAGGAAGCTCTGAAACTACTCACCTCACCCAGTACCCCACCTTTGCCACTAGGTTCAGCTTCCCCAAACACCCCTTTAAATGCCACTCCTCTGCTGCCCCAAACCTTTGGTGCTGATCCCTACTAGTTCTAGATAAAGTCTAAATTATGGCTTTTGAGTCCTTCCACATCTTCCTCTCTCCTGAAGCTCTGGCTGCTTCCCTCACCCTATCCTCATCCTTCTCTCCCTCCCTGTCTAAAAGGTTCGTGTATGATTCACCCATATCCTGCAAGTATAATTATTTGGAGCCCTGGATTTCTGTGGAGAGAGTTTCCTGTCGTATTTCTCACATTCTGCTGTTCTGGGCTTTGATTTTTGTCCCCTTTGACCCACAAGGCTTCAACATGAAAGCTCAAATTTTCTACCATTAGAAAATTCCCTTAGGGCAAAAGAAACTACCTCCATGCTCACTTAACTTTTTAGGTTCCTATTATCACTTCAGTTTTGTCCTATAGTACTTGCTACCTTGTTAGTTCTTTTTTTTTTGTTTGTTTTTTATGTGTGTAATATTTTATTAACCATTACTGTACATTTCTTTCCTTTAATCCCATTAGCCTAATTTCTTTTTTAACCAGCATCATTAGCTTTTTTTATTATTTTTTTGAAGTGTAATTGACATATGACATTATATTAGTTTCAGGTATACAGCATAATGATTCAGTACTTGTATATACTGAAAAACAATCACCGCAATAAGTCTAGTTAACATTTGTCTTCATATATAATCACAGATTTTTTTCTTATGTGAGAACTATTCTCTTTGCAACTTTGCTAAGAGAGCAAATATGCAATACAGTATTAGCTATAGTCACCATGCTATAGATTACATTTCCATGCATGACATTTATTTTATAATGGAAGTTTGTACATTTGGACTACCTTCACCATTTTACCCCCATTCCAACCCTCTGTCTCTGGCAAGCAGCAATCTGTTCTCTGTTTCTATGAACCTGGATCATTTTCTGCTTTTGATTCCATATAGAAATGAAATCATCTAGTATTCATCTTTCTTTGTCTGACTTATTCCATTCAACATAATGTGCTCAAGTTCTATCCATGTTATTGCAAATGGAGAAACTTTGTTCTTTTTAATGGTTGAAAAATATTCCATCGTGTGTGTGTGTGTGTCACTCACAGTTCAGTTGCTCAGTCATGTCCGACTCCTTGCGAGCCCATGAATCGCAGCACGCCAGGCCTCCCTGTCCATCACCATCTCCCGGAGTTCACTCAGATTCACATCCATCAAGTCCGTGATGCCATCCAGCCATTTCATCCTCGGTCGTCCCCTTCTCCTCCTGCCCCCAATCCCTCCCAGCATCAGAGTCTTTTCCAATGAGTCAGCTCTTCACATGAGGTGGCCAAAGTACTGGAGTTTCAACTTTAGCATCATTCCTTCCAAAGAAATCCCAGGGTTGATCTCCTTCAGAATGGACTGGTTGGAACTCCTTGCAGTCCAAGGGACTCTCAACACCACAGTTCAAAAGCATCAATTCTTCGGCGCTCAGCCTTCTTCACAGTCCAACTCTCACATCCATACATGACCACAGGAAAAACCATAGCCTTGACTAGACGGACCTTAGGCGGCAAAGTAATGTCTCTGTTTTTGAATATACTATCTAGGTTGGTCATAACTTTTCTTCCAAGGAGTAAGCATCTTTTAATTTCATGGCTGCACTCACCATCTGCAGTGATTTTGGAGCCCAAAAAAATAAAGTCTGACACTGTTTCCACTGTTTCCCCATCTATTTCCCATGAAGTGTTGGGACCAGATGCCATGATCTTCGTTTTCTGAATGTTGAGCTTTAAGCCAACTTGTTCGCTCTCCTCGTTCACTTTCATCAAGAGGCTTTTTAGCTCCTCTTCACTTTCTGCCATAAGTGTAGTGTCATCTGCATATCTGAGGTTATTGATATTTCTCCCGGCAATCTTGATTCCAGCTTGTGTTTCTTCCAGTCCGGCGTTTCTCATGATGTACTCTGCATAGAAGTTAAATAAGCAGGGTGACAATATACAGCCTTGATGTACTCCTTTTCCTATTTGGAACCAGTCTTGCAAATGTGTGAATCTTGCACATCTTTTTCCATATCTTGGCTGTTGTAAATAATGCTGCAGTGAACATGGGAGTACATATACCTTTTTGATTTAGTGTTTTCATTTTCTTCAGATAAATACCCAAAGGTGGAATTGCTGAATCATATGGTAATTCTGTTTTTAGCTTTGTAGGAATCCCCATACTGTTTTCCATTGGGAAAAAAAAATGGCACCCCACTCCAGTACTCTTGCTTGGAGAATCCCACAGATGGAGGAGCCTGGTAGGCTACAGTCCATGGGGTCGCTAAGAGTCGGACACGAATGAGCGACTTCAATTTCATTTTTCACTTTTCTGCATTGGAGAGGAAATGGCAACCCACTCCAGTGTTCTTGCCTGGAGAATCCCAGGGACAGAGGAGGCTGGTGGGCTGCCGTCTATGGGGTTGCACAGAGTCAGACATGACTGAAGTGACTAAGCAGCAGCAGCATACTCTTTTCCATAGTGGTTGCATCAGTTTATATTCCCACCAACAATATAATTCCTTTCACTTCACATCCTGGCCAACACTTAATATTTCTTGTCTTTTTCATAATAGTCATTCTAACAGGGGAAAGGTGATACCTCATTGTGGTTTTGATTTTGATTTCCCTGATGATGAGTGATGTTGAGCATCTTTTGATATGACTATTCAGCATCTGTATGCCTTCTTTGGAAAAATGTCTGTTCAGATCCTCTGCCCACTTTTAATTGGATTGTTTTTATTTTGTTTTGTTTTGTTTGCTATTGAGTTTGTATGAGTTCTTATATATTTTGGTTTATTGTTGTCCTGTTACTAAGTCATGTCCAACTATTTGTGATCCCATGGACTGCAGCACACTAGGCTCCTCTGTCCTCCACTATCTCCCAGAGTTTGCTCAAACTCATCCATTGACTTGGTGATACTAACCATCTCATTCTCTGCCACTCCCTTCTCATTTTGCCTTCAGTCTTTCCCACATCAGAGTATTTTCCAGTGAGTTGGCACTTCACATCAGGAGGCCAAAAGATTGGAGCTTCAGCTTCAGCATCAGTCCTTCCAGTGAATATTCAGAGTTGCTTTCCTTTAGGATTGACTGGTTTGATCTTCTTGCAGTCAAAGAGACTCACAAGAGTCTTCTCTAGCACCACAATTCAAAAGCATCAGTTCTTTGGTACTCAGCTTTCTTTATGGTCCAACCCTTACATCCATACATGACTACTGGAGAAACCATAGCTTTGACTAGATGGACCTTTGTTGGCAAAGTGATGTCTATGCTTTTGAATATGCTGTCTAGGTTTGTCATAGCTTTCCTTCCCAGGAGCAAGCATCTTTTAATTTCATGGCTACATTAATCCTTTATCAGATATATGATTTACAAATATTTTGTTCCATTTGGTGAGTGCCTTTTCATTTTGTTGATGGTTCTCTTTGATGTGCAGAATTTTTTATCTAGTGTAGTTCCCTTTATTTGTTTTTGCTTTTGTTGCCTTTGCTTTTGGTGTCAGAGCCATGAAAATGATTGCTGAGATGTGTGTTAATGAGCTTATGGCCTCTGTAATCTTCTAGGAACTTTATGATTTCAGATGTTACGTTCAAGTCTTGATTCCATTTAGATCTAAAATTTGTGTATTATATAAGATAGTGGTCCCATTTCATTCTTTTTCATGTGACTATCCAATTTTCTCACCACTTATTGAAGAGATTGTCCTTTTCACATTGTATATAATTGGCTCTTTTGTCATAAAGTAATAGGTAAAGCATCTGTCTATAATGTGAGAGACCTAGGTTCGATCCCTGGGTTGGGAAGATTCCCTGGAGAAGGAAATGGCAACCCACTCCAGTACTCTTGCCTTGAAAATCCCATGGAAGGAAGAGCTTGGTGCAGGCTACTATCCATGTGGTCGCCATTGAATTGAATTGAATTATTATAAATTCATGAATTTATTTTGGGGCTGTTTCTTGTGTTCCATTGATCTGTCTTTTTTAAAATATAGATTTATTTATTTTAATTGGAGGCTAATTACTTTACAATATTGTATTGGTTTTGCAAGACAGCAAAAGAGACACAGATGTAGAGAACAGTCTTTTGGACTCTGTGGGAGAGGGAGAGGGTGGGATGATTTGGGAGAATTTCTGGTGTCCAGCCCTGGTGGATCCAGGGTAATTCAAAGGGGAAACGGAGTTGGCGTCTTAGAAAAGAATTATTTAATTAGAAATATAAGATTAGATTAGGAAAGAATAGTGTAGTAGGAAAATTAGTGGAGAAAAGATGCTGAATAACTTGGTTTACGTGGAAAGCTAATAAAACCTCAAGACAAGAGGTTTGCACCATCTACGTAGGCCACCGGTGCCAGCTTGAATAGCAGAGGGTGCCCCATCTTGGGTTCCCTCTCGTGTGGGTCTTAGAAGCCAGGGCAAGTAAGTAGACATGGTGAGCCTTCATGCCCCAGATGGGAATTCAGCCAGAAAAGAAGAGAAGGAGAAAAGACCACATAGGGGAAACCAGTCTTTCCAGTGACTGGTCCATCCTTTATTGTCCAGGAAAGCTTTTTATACTTTTGGTTGTACATAGAGATCAATGGATAATACAAAGTTATGCAGCATCAACAGCCCTGACTCTTATCGAGACCAGGCTTTCTCTCTGCATACCTAGCTGTATACACAAGTCTTAGGTGATTTACATCATCTTCTGGACAAGAGGCCTATTAACATTTTACAGCCCTTTTCTGATAAGGGTCTGTCAACCAGAAAACTTATTTGTCTTAAAAGTGTTGTTCTTTCCAAAAGTCTGGTGCCACTCTCAGAAAGAACTAATTAAGGTTACATTCTTACATAGCAAGGACACAACAATTTATAACAAAGAAAAAGGAGTACAGTGATTTATAACAAAGAGAAAGTTTACTAACTCAAAAGCCTATTGTTGCTAACATCAAAACTACTATATTCCTTTTTCTATATCCCAATTACATTGAATAATATCCTCCAGGTGTCTAAAAGATGAAGAATATGGAGGTCTGGCAGCAGTCATTGACTCAGCAGTGAAACTAATCACCAATATAATTTTTAGCTCTTTAGAAAAGGCTCTATATCTTTAAGATGCTTTAAGCTTCGTGCCTCTCGCAGTTGGTGGCCATAAACATTTCACATGTGTAGTTAAACCTGTCAGGCAAGTTAGAGAGCCATCAAAGGGGTATGAGATGAAACATTCTTTTCATATGCAGGAGACTGTCAATTGGAGCTCTAAGTTAACTTTTTCCAGAGAAAGGTGGTCGGGGATAGCCCCCTGTTATGTCAGAAGAGTGGAAAGCACAGTACAATAAAGCAGGCAGACTCTGGTTTTGGGGGTAGATGTTCGAGAAAATTCAGCAAGGCTCCCTTAAGGCCCGACTCGCCTTTGCCTGTCAGACCCCTTAATCTCATGACCTTTGCCACAGGCGGGACTCCTCGTGCTGACTCCCAGCAGAGAATGGCATTGAAACGTATAATATCATATCTGAAATGAATCGCCAGTCCAGGTTTGATGCTATGTGTCCTTTTTATGATAGTACCATACAGTTTTCATTCCTATAGCTTTGTAATATAGTTTGAAATCAAGAAGTACATCTCCAACTTTGTTCTTCTTTCTCAAGATTGCTTGGGCCATTTGAGTCTTTTGTGGTTCTATCCTAATGTTAGGAATCTTTGTTTGATTTCTGTGGAAAATGCCATTGGAATTTTGATAGCAATTGCATTGAATCTGTAGATCACTTTGGGCAGTATAGACATTTTAAGAAGCAACCCATGCTCCATCACATGAGCACTGAATTTATTTCCATTTATTTGTTTCTTCTTCCATTTCCTTCCTCAGTGATTTGTCATTTTCAGTGTACACGTCTTTTATCTCCTTGGTTAAATTTATTCTTTAGGTATTTTGTTGTTTTTTGGGTGAAATTTTAAGTGGGATTGTTTTCCTAATTTATCTTTCTGATAGTTCATAATTACTGTGGTTCTTTATTGATTTTAAGACATTTTTTAAAACATATATTTATCCAGAGATTTTTGATGGCTTCAACCAGTATAAGAAATCAAAGTATACTGAATGCAATTTTGTCATCATGCTTTGAAGTAGACAGGTAGTCTGGGAGGCTAAATTATGTCAATTTTTGTGGATGGGGAACTTACTTGCCTGGAGCCACACAGTGAAATAATGACTGAGTTTGAAGGAGAATTCAGGTTTCCACCATGTATCTCTTGTACTCTACCACCATGTCATCACCAGATTACCAAATAATGGAGGGGTGTTGTTCTCCAATGTGCTACCCCTTACTCTTCTTTTTAGCATTTAAAGATTAATTTATTATATTATAATATATTCTCCTGTTAGAACATTTGAGAATGGACACATAATCTAACATAATAGATAATTTCCATTTTATTTTTTTTTTGCTACCCCCTTCTCTTGACAAATCCTGAGAATGTGGCTTTCAGTTTTTCCTCATTTTCCTTCTATGTTCACTCAATGGCTGCTAATAGCACATCAACAAAGAACCAGACCTGCTTTTTTTCTTCTTTCCTTTTTTTGGGGGGAGGGGAGGGTCATGCTGCATGGCTTATGGAATCTTAGTTCCCTGACCAGGAACTGAACCTGGGCCCTGGCAGTGACAGTGCCAAGTCCTAACCATTGGACCACCAGGGAATTCCCAAGACCTGCTTTATTAATTTGGTCTTTAACCACTCTGTTTTGCATAGGAACCCCTAGAAAGAGAGTTGGAAACTTTTCAAAAGCAGTGCTATCAAGGTCCTTTCTTTTCTTTTCTGTCCAGGTACCCTGGTCACTCCCTGGATGTTACCATAGAAATAGGGAGATAAGTGGTCGCTGGCAAATAATGGATGCTTTGTTGGTTACTCCCATCTATCATCATCTCGCACACTGTAGTAGCAGTCCCTCAGGTGCAGCTTTGAAGAATGTGCATACCAGAATTCTGGAGTGCTTTAACTCATAAGTGTTAATTTTTCCATCTGTGCTGTCATCTGTGACTATGAGAATGTGATCTTAGAATGCATTTTGCAGGTTAGTGGAACAGAAACTCCAAGAAAACCTGCCATTTTGGCATTGTCCACCTAAGCTAGATCATGGAGATTGTGAAAATAAGCCTTTTGGGAGGAGAGTGGGGGCTGGCATTGGAGACTCAGAAATGTCTAGAAGATGAATGATTCCAGTTATGACATATGACATGAAAGCTTGCAGTCTGTCTACACAACCTCTGCAAGGGAAGCCTAGGGGACAGACACCCCAGCCACAGACTCCTTTAGCTCTTTTCTCCTCTTTTGCCTTCCACAATGAAATTGACTGCCACTTTAGACCTTAGGCACTGTTAGCTTTTCTTCCCAGGGATCCTCATCAGATGCTACAGGTTTAATCAGGCACAGATGTCTGGAAAGTGGCCAACAAGGGGAAGCAATGGGCAAAGTGCCCAAAATGTATAGGAAATTACCTTGAATGTCAATTTGGAAGCAGTAAGGTGGTTTGACACTAGTTAAAAGCAGAACCACATTGCTAACACTTCCCAGTAGTTATTGGCAGATATTGCCCGGTTGCCGGGATTGTGTTATACTTTTATTTTCAACAGTTCTATTTTCTGATGTTTTGAGCACAATATTTCTATTGATATTTGAGAAAAATTGTGGCAAATTTAGCATATGGTTATGGGTTTCTTTTTCATATAAATAAGAGATTTCACTAAATTTGCTGTCCCTCTAAGTGTGATGTGATTGCACTCAATCTGATGTTTCCCAGGATAATGAGAAGGAAGATAATTGGGAAGTTGAGAAAGGAAGATAATTGGTTGGATTTGCCAAACAAAAGTTGGGTCTATTCTATTAAGTAAGGGCCACCTGTCTCACCAACAGTCACATTGGGTTACACACTTCCAGCTATAGAGGTACTGGTGTAATGAGAAAAATTAATTTTCCCCTAGGAAGTCTCAAGATTATGGTCTCAAGATTCTAGGCAACTGCCTCCATGGCTGATTTCCCTGCGTCCCACTTGCTGTTTCAATGGTCCAGAGCTGGGCTAGGCTGTGGGGGTTGTGGCAGTTCATGAGTTTCACTGGCTACCAGATGCCTGTCTGGTGCTCCAGCAGACAGGAACTTTTCAACACTAGTCACCTCTGTTTGACCCTGCTTCTGAGCTTTTGTTTCTGCCACTGCCATGCCACTAAGCTGAGGTAGTCTGGCCTTCTCATTTACTGATCTAAGTTTCAGTCTGTAATCTCATCTCTTATTATTAATAAGGGTCATCCTGGCTAACCTGCTCAACTGCAGGCCAGAAGAGATCCTTGACTGATGGTGGGCAGAGTGAGCTATGTGGGAGCCGAGACTGAGAAGGCAAGAAGGCCATTACCATTTACTGCATGTTTACTATTTGCTAGGCACGTGCTTTACATGCATTGACTGTTCTCATTTGCTGTCACCAAAAGAAAAGGTCAGAATGGCTCAAGCCCTAAAGGGTGTGCCATCCACTTGTTTTCCCTGCCATCAGCAAAGTGGTCCTGTGTTGGGAAGGTTTACTCCATGAGGCATGAGGAGCCTGTGGTCCAACAAGCATATGAGTTTAAACAAGCCACTTCCTTTCACTGGTATTCAGTTTGGCACATGCGTGCTCAGTCACGTCTGACTCTGTGTGACCCCGTGGATTTAGCCTGCCAGGCTCCTCTGTCCATGGAGTTTTCCAGGCAAGAATACTGGAGTGGGTTGCCATTCCCTTCTCCAGGGGATCTGCCAGATCTAGGAATCAAACCTGTGTTTCTTGCATCTCCTGCATTGGCAGGCGGATTCTTTACTACTGTGCCACCTGGGAAGCCCTACAAATGGGGTGGGGCATCCCAAATCTCAACTCAGCAACTTGTCACCTGTGTGACTCATCCAAGTCATTCAACCTGGATGTGCCTTAGTTTCTACATCTGTAACTAAAGATATGGCTAACACCTGTTTAGATGAAAAACATTCAGAATAGTACTGAAACATTTTAAAAATTGCTATTATTACAAATAATAGATATTAATGAGTATTTCGTTCCCCTATCTTTCCTATATGAGTTGTCTAAGTGTTTGTAACCCCTAATGCAGCAGAACTTGACTAATGCTGCAATTATTATGTACAGCTCTCAGCATGCTGGGTCATAACCATAATTGTGCCGTAGAATGCACATATGACACGGCACCCGGCCACATGAAGGGGTGGAAGCTCAGTACTCAGTCCCCAGTGAATGAGAGACAGGCCTATTTGTATTTATTATCTACTAGTTTTATTGAGATATGACTGCCTTACAGCAATACCCCTTAAAGAGGTACAACATCATGACCTGATGGTACTCATCATGAAATGATGACCACAATCAGTCTCATGAGCATCCATCATCTCATGCTCATGTGGACTCAGTCACTAAGTCGTGTCTGACTCTTTGTGACCTCCTGTAGCCCAGCAGGCTCCTCTGTCCATGGGATTCTCCAGGCCAGAATCCTGGAGTGGGGTGCCGTGCCCTTCCCCAGGGGATCTTCCTGACCCAGGGATCGAACCAGCATCTCCTGCATTTCCTGCATTGGCAGAAGGGTTCTTTACCATTGAGTCACCTGGGAAGCCTATCTCTTCTCATATGGGCACAAAATTAAAAAGAAAAGCAGTGTTTCTCCTTGTGATGGGAACTCTTAGGATTTGCTCTTTTAACCACTTTCATAGATAACATAGAGCAGTGTTAATTATCTTTATCATACTGTACATTACATCCCTGCTGCTGCTGCTGCTGCTGCTAAGTCGCCTCAGTCATGTCCAACTCTTAGCAGCCCCATAGATGGCAGCCCACCAGGCTCCTCTGTCCCTGGGATTTTCCAGGCAAGAGTACTGGAGTGGGGTGCCATTGCCTTCTCCAACATTACATCCCTAGTACGTATTTATCTTATAACAGGAAGTTTTTACCTTTTGACTGCGTTCATCTAATTTCCCCTCCCCCTCCCCACCTCTGGTAACCATAAATATCTTGTCTTTCTATGAGTTTTTGTGTTTGTTTGCTTTTTAATTATAATGGCCCTACAACACCATTATCAGTGTGTTTTACACAACATAGTGATTCGATATGTCTATACATTTCAATCTGATCACCATAATAAGATTCAGGCCTCTTTAAACTGATAGCCTGTGAGGTGAATGCCATTAGGGATTCCCTTATAGAAATTCTAGATGTTTTTTAACTTTCAAAACAAATTGACTGCATTGAGATATATCTGTGTATAGATGAAGATATGATGTCATTTCACACTCTATACATAGTAATAGATATCAATGAATATTTGTGGCATAAGGCCTAGTCCCTGATCTCAGAGAGTTAGTTGAACATTAAAGGGGAGAGACACATAAACTCAACGGGTTATAGGACAGGGCCGTGTTAACTATGAGTCTAAATAAGAACATGCATATAACCTTATAAGCTGAAACTATATAAATGCTCATGGTTGTAGTTTTTTTCTGTAGGCCTTAAGAACTGCACCAGGAAAAGGAGGGATCATTTCTTGTTGGGGCATCAAGGAAGGTACTGAAATGTGGGATTTTCAATAGGCACGACTCAGGGCAAAGGCTCAATGGATAAATAAATAAATATTTTTAAAAATCTAATTAAATATGTCAGATTATCACTCATTTCCTTGAAACCATCACTTCTCATTGCACTTAGAATAAAATCCAAACTCTTTCCTGTGACATACAAGAGCCCTACAGGATTTGGCCCCTGCATGATTCTTCAGCCTCAGCTTGTGCCAGTTCCCTCTTGATCCCTATATTTCAGTCTCACTGTCTTGTCTGTTTGATAAACAAGTCCGTTAGGGCTTCTGTGCCAATTCCTCTCTCTATTTTGAATGCTGATCTCATAATTCTCTACATGTGATAGATGTCTTCTTGTCATTAAGGACTCAACATAAATGTCACCTTTTCAGAAAGGCCTGTAATGGCCACTTCCTTCCTTGCTATCACTTTCTAATACATCAGCCTGTTTTCTTTTCTTTTTGGGAGGAGGACTGTGGTGGGTCTTTGTGGCAGTGCATGGGCTCTTTGTTGAGGCTAGAGGGCTTTCCCTAGTTGCGATGCATGGGTTTCTCTTGTAGAGCATAGGCCCTAGAGCGCACAGGCTTAGTAGTTGTGGCACGTGGGTTCTCTAGTTGCAGTGCGTGGGCTCAGTTGCCCCACAGTATGTGGGATCTTAGTTTCCCACCCAGGGACTGAACCCATCCCTGCATTGGAAGGTGGATTCTTAACCACTGGATCACCAGGAAAGTCCCTGTTTTATTCATAGTATTTATCTCTATCAAATTATCTTGTTCTTTAAGTGTTTATTCCCCACCACCCAGACACACAACTAGAATGTAAGCTCCATGAAAGTAGGAGCCTTTCTGTTTCATCTGCCCTTATATTCTCCATGCCTGGAACAGTACCTGGCATGTAGTAGACATACAATAAATATATATTGAATGAATGTTGAATAAATTAATTGGCAGCAGAGCAGTTACTGCAGTGATGCAACAGGCAGTAAAGTCCCTTTAATTAAATTGGTGATAATAGGAAGCAAAATTGGAAAAAAAATCAATATCAGATCAAACCCACCCAGATTTCATTTCAGGGCATTTAATACTGGAAATGGTCTCCCCAGTGACTCAGCGGTAAAGCATCTGCCTGCAGTGCAAGAGACGCAAGAGATGTGGGTTCAATCCCTGGGTTAGGAAGATCTCCTGGAGGAGGAAATGGCAACCCACTCCAGTATTCTTGCCTGGGAAATTCCATGAACAGAGGAACCTGGCAGCCTGTGATCCATAGGGTCACAAAAGAGATATGACTGAATATGCACACATGCAATGCTGGAAACACTGGAAGGCTTCTTAGGTCACTATTTCTATTACAGAGTATCAAAACTGGGACCACAGATCAATTAAGAAATAAGTAATTATCCATTCATTAATCAAAAAAAAAGAGTTGGAGGAATAGATCAGTAGAACTTGCTATCTGGAAGTTATAGGAGTGGAAGGAAGGGATAAATGATAATTTCATAGTTTCTTGCCATGAAATCAAAGCGGAAAGCTTGGGAGAAGAATTGCTGGTGGGTGGGAAGGAAGGATGACAGGCTTGGTTTAGAACATGCTGAGTTTCACTCATCCCCTGAGGTTTCTGGCAGAGCCTTTCAATGTGGGCCTAGAATCCTACAGGGAGGAGGAGATAGAGGTGGAAGATTTCATCAGCATAGAGATGAGAGTTGAAAGTAATGGCAGCGGTTCCTTGAAGAGTACAAAGCAACTGAAGGGTATAGAAAATTCTTATTTTAAGGGATCCGTTTATTACATCTCAAACCTCCCAGGATGTACAACTAGAATGTGTGGATTATAATAATCTCCGACTCCCCCAGCCTCTTCCCCACAGTTCACTCCCTCCCTTGAGCAATCCTGTGGATTCTTTCCCAGGCAGGGGGCCCTAAGCATGGGCTGTGAGGAGTCAGTGTCATCCTCCCTGGTATCAGCTTCATAACATACGTTCCTCACTGCTCACAGGGGCGGTTATCAAGAGAAGCAGTGGAGAGTGCCTCAGAATGATTGAAGAAAAAGTTGGGGGGGGAGGGGAAGCCTGCTTATAAAGGACCAAAGAATTGATGCTTTTGAACTGTAGTGCTGGAGAAGACTCTTGAGAGTCCCTTAGACTGCAAGGAGATCAAACCAGTCAATCCTAAAGGAAATCAACCCTGAATATTCATTGGGAGGACTAATGCTGAAGCTGAAGTTCCAGTACTTTGGCCACCTGATGTGAAGAGCCAACTCATTGAAAAAGACCCTGTGCTGGGAAAGATTGAGGGCAAGAGGAAAAGGGGGTGACAGAGGATGAGATGGTTGGATGGCATCTTCGATTTGGTGGACATGAGTTTGAGCAAGCTCTGGGAGTTGGTGATGGATAGGGAAGATGGCTTGCTCCAGTCCATAGGGTCACAAAGAGTTGGACATGACCAAGTGATTGAATTGAACTATAAAGTCATCACCACTATTTTGTTTTCCCACTACAAGTGCACTTTCTGATCCCTTATCCACCGGAGACAATGCAGCATCAACAAGCTCTTCTAGACATGCAGAGCCTCTTGTAAAGCTGGCTAATGTTGTCAGTCAAAACACTTATAATTTGTATTCACGGCAAACATGTGGCTTGTCACAGTGAGGGAACTCACTCATGGAATTTAGTAGCAGGGCTCGGATGAGGTCCTCAGACCTCTAGGGCCAGCCCTTCTGCTTAGAAGGAGCTGCTGGCAATAATCTAAGAGTGTTACCCAACCCTCTCCCTCTGCCAGTAAACAAGGTCTCATCCTTCACCCTGGGCTTCATCCTGAATCCCTGCTGGGAGCCAAGAGCCTATCAGAGACTGATTGTTCTACTTCCCTTGACAGATTGGCACCGGCCAGTGTCAGGACTTGTTCAGAGAGTATATAATAGGGTCCCTAATGAGGACATGACAATGATGATTTTGTTTCAATTGAAGGGCTTATTTGTCCTATGTCAGTGTCTAGACCCCACAAGGCAAACCTGGAGGCCAGGGGTGGGTGGATAATGCTATAAAGTAGGGACTCAGGACAAAATGGCAGGTGGCCCAAGTCTCTCAGCCGCTTTGTGAAATGAAACTTACAACTATGTGTTGGGCTTTGGGCCTTGGGTTTGAGCAGAATGAGAGGGGTGGGTTTGGGTGGTCAGAATGGGTTGTTGCCTTCTGAATAAGACAAAACTGTCTGGATTTGGATTCTGAAAAAAATTTTTTTTAAAAAGACGCATGTTCCAATTGAGCAGTGACTCTGTGTGGCTTGTTCACATGTCTCTCCCCAGGGCATCGAAGGGTGCCTGGCACATAGCAGATGCACAGTATATATGTGTTAACAAAAATGAAAAAATACATGTTGAATATGTGGATGAATGAAAATAGGTTTGACTATCCATCCCAAATCTCAGAATTGTATTGATAAACTCAGCTTGTCTACTGGAAACCTTTTCCTAGCTATCACTGGAAGAGGTTAATTTCTGTTACATTCCAGGCAATAAGCCAAAAACTCACAGATTGCTTTTAAAAGATGGTCTTGGGCCCATTTCCTCCCTTTTTGTTTTTCTCTAGACCTAGTCTTCCATATTGAACATTTCAAGATTTCAAGACCAAGTCTCAAATTGGCGCTAAGGTTGAGCTTTCATTTCAAGGCAAAGGTGGACCTTCCACAAACACATATAATGTGAATCCATCCTCAGCAGCTCCAAGCTCCATTGTAAAATAAGATACTGGGAAGCTTGGAAGACAAACAAGCATGTGGCTGCAAACAGTACTTCCTCCTTGGGAGGAGAGTAAGGGGGGCAGCAGGTACCATCTAGCCCACTCCTCTGGCCCAGGGTGAGCCTAGCTCTTTGAGCTGCCTAGTTCAGAAACCTGAGTCACATCCCCTCAGCCCTCCTTCCTTCCCTCCTCCCTGATTCTCCCACCATCTCTGGAAATTACTGAGGAAGAGAAATTAACCTTAAGTTAGATACTTTAAACTGGGCTTCCCTGGTGGCTCAGAGGTTAAAGCGTCTGCCTGCGATGCAGGAGGCCTAGGTTCGATCCCTGGGCCGGGAAGTTCCCCCGGAGAAGGAAATGGCAGCCCACTCCCAGTATTCTTGCCTGGAGAATCCCAAGGATGGAGGAGCCTGGTGGGCTACAGTTCATGGGGTCGCAAAGTGTCAGACACGACTGAGCGACTTCATTTCACTTTAGATGCTTTATTCGGAGAAGGCAATGGCACCCCACTCCAGTACTGCGCCTGGAAAATCCCATGGATGGAGGAGCCTGGTAGGCTGCAGTCCATGGGGTCGCTAAGAGTCGGGCACAACTGAGTGACTTCACTTTCACTTTTCACTTTCATGCATTGGAGAAGGAAGTGGCAACCCACTCCAGTGTTCTTGCCTGGAGAATCCCAGGGACCGTGGAGCCTGATGGGCTGCCATCTATGGGGTCGCACAGAGTCGGACATAACTGAAGCGACTTAGCAGCAGTAGCAGCAGCTAGATACTTTATTGGTGAACTGGGAAGAATTGTAGGAGCAGACAAGGGTTAGAGGTCATGAACAATTTATAATTCATCAACACAGAATGAGTTAAGACAACAGAACACTGGAATGTGAGCCAGAGGGCCTCCAGAAAGTGTTTTATATAGCTTTATAGCTTAAATATTTTGTTTGTCATGTGTTATAGAGAATACAGAGTAATAGTCAATATTTTTTTTTTAACTCTGTCTTGTGGAGTTAATAATGATGGCAGCTAACATGTATTGTGGACTTCCTTGGTGGCTCAGATGGTAAAGCGTCTGCCTACAGTGTGGGAGACCTGGGTCAGGAAGTCCTCTGGAGAAGGAAATGGCAACCCACTCCAGTACTCTTGCCTGGAAAATCCCATGGATGGAGGAGCATAGTAGGCTACAGTCCATGGGGTCAAAAAGAGTCAGACACGACTGAGTGGCTTCACTTCACTTCAACATGTATTGTAAACTATGTGCCAGATACTGTCCTAAATCCTCTTAAGCAATTTATCGCACAACTTCATTTAATCCTCACAATGATTCCCAAGGGGCAAGTGCAATTAATATTATCACTAGCTTTTAGATGATGAAGCTGAGACCTAGAGTGGTGAATACATGTTCTTGGTCACACAGCTACCGAGTGATTGAGACAAGGTTTGAAGCCAGGCTCTCTAACTTCTGTGAGCAAAATTGGTGCACCTACAATAAGTGTGTTTCCTTCCTTTGACTCTCTGACATAAGTACCAGCTTTATAAAGTTTTAAGCTGACACAGTAGAAATGGAAGTGGGTAATTTTATAAACAGTTTAGCTTCTTTCTCAGAATAAGGGACTTAATATCTTGGCCACACCCCTTTATGTCAGAAAAGCTAAAAAGGATATGGTGATATATTTTATACTTTTATTAAATAATAGGCCATGTTATGTATGTTGTAAAGCTGTGAATTGACAGTGGTGGCTTCTACACTGCAAACTTTTCATAGATGTACAGCACAGATATCTCACAGGCACAGTGAAATTAGGTTCACATCTGTTCTTCTGGTACTTCCCTCATGGCTCAGCTGACAAAGAATCTGCTTGCAATGCGAGAGACCTGCGTTCAATCCCTGGGTTGGGAAGATCCCTTGGAGAAGTGTTCTGAGCTGGAGAATTCCATGGGACTGTATAGTCCAAGGGATTGCATAGTCCAAGGGATTGCAAAGAGTTGGACACAACTGAGCAACTTTAACTTTCACTATATAGGACATATTCAGGAATGTGCCCCATGTGTGAGGTGTAGGATACCTGAGACAGGGCCTTCATATATATTTATTTCCAGGAGGAATTTGAGATTAAAATTCAGAGAAGCATAGGCTTCTAGAAGACTTGATGGAAAGAGGTGTGCCTGGCTGAGGAATGAATCTCTACCACTGGCTCAAGAATGGATGAGACAGTTGGAACCCCAACAGATTCTGAATCTTGAGGTTCTCAGTGCCCTTTGGCCAGTTGCTACCAGTGTCTCTGAGTGCAAATGGGGAATTGGAGGCCCGATGTCTTCTAGATTACAAGATTTTAGGAGCAGGTCCAGAAGAATGCCCAGGTTGTCTCTATTTATTTATCTATATAGATATTAAATGGGCTTCCCAGGTGGTGCTAGTGGCAAAGAACCCACCTGCCAATGCAGGAGACATAAGAGACCCAGGTTTAATCCCTGGGTCAGGAAGATTCCCTGGAGAAGGGCATGACAACCCACTCCAGTATTCTTGCCTGGAGAATCCCATGGACAGAGCTACAGTCCATAGGGTTGCAAAGAGTCAGACATGACTGAAGTGACTTAGCATGCATAGGTATTAAATGATGGAATATAAGCCATTGAGTAGTCATCAGTCAACAAACCTTTGACAGTACTGGTTCCTTGTGTGTTTTAAGTGTCTGGATATAGTATCCTTAAAGGTCCATTCCAGGACCAGGCACTTTTGACACACTACATACTATTAGGCAGGATCTTAATAAGGAAACTCTCAGACCAAGGTACATACAGTGGGTCACTCATGCCCCATCTAAGACCCTCACATCTGTGCCATACTACAACACAAGGCAGGCCCTATCCATCTTAGAGCCTTTCTTTTTACCTTGGCACATTCCTTCAGGGATCTCATCTACTGATCAGGATAACTCCACACAGTACCTTCTCAGACCAAGATCCACACCACAATGGTGAACCCCACACAGCAGCCCTCCTGGCACTCACCCACTCTCCCAATACTGTCAGGCAACTCTTGCTTACATGAGAAGCCATACCCTAACTGTACGGAATAAGAGCTTTCTTTTTGAGGTTGCGTCTTAGCTGTGATATAAACTGAGACAAGCCTGCTCTCCACCAGAGTGCACCCTACCATTATGGAGTCTTGACAGTGACTTCCATGGCCTACTTCACCAATCTTAATTCTGTGAGGCAACTGCTGCTCAGATTGGAGCTCTTATTGAGCTTTACAATGTAGTGAAGCCACTCTTACAGGATCTGTCACCATGCCACCACTCTGAATATCATGAGGTCAATCTTGACCACCCAGCCACCACTTCATGCAGGATGGCCAGGTCAGAGACTTCCCTTGTTGGATCAACGGTGTAGCTGGCCTTACCAGCTCTCACCTTCACCAGGCTTTATGCTGCCATTTTGCTCTTAGTAATGCAACCCATCTCCTAGACCAGGGTTCACATATGACTGATGAAACAACTGTCTAAGGTAAGGTGAAGTCGCTCAGTCGTGTCCGACTCTTTGCAACCCCACAGACTGTAGCCTATCAGGCCCTTCCTTCTGTGGGATTTTCCAGGCAAGACTACTGGAGTGGGTTGCCATTTCCTTCTCCAAAGGATCTCCCCGACCCACGGATTGAACCCAGGTTTCCCGCATTGTAGGCAGACACTTTACTGTCTGAGCCACCAGGGAAGTCGACTGTCTAGTGCCCCTGATTAGTGCTGTATTATCCAGAAGGCCAGCTCATATATGCTTAGGGCATGGCACTGCAAGAGCACCACCAAATAACTTTTTTTTTTTTTTGCCTCACCGTGAGGCATGCAATACCTTAGTTCCCTGACCGGGGATCAAACCCATTCCCCCTGCATTGGGAGCCCACAATCTTAATCACCGGACCACCAAGGAAGCCCTCAAATAACTTTTTAAGGAGTTAGAAATGTGATTTTAAAAAATGAAGTAGTCATGATAAGAAAAATCAGAACTTTGTTGAATTTTTTTTTTTACACCTGTTATATGGTTTAGAATGATTTCCATTTGAATGACAAAGATGAGGGCAAACTTCCAAAATCTTTTCAGTTAATTAGGGCTTGCAAAGGCCTTGATTTGGCCTGCCTTTTCTGTTTCCCCACAAACTATGAGGCAGTCACCTGTCACTGCTCAAAATGCCTCATGCCATCAGACAGCCTTTGCTTAGAATAGTAACCTTAAAACTAGGACAAATATTCATCCAGAATACATGAGTATAGCCATAACAGTTGTTCAAATACTGAAATTCTTCCCTACTTACTGATAAATACCTACTTCTTTATATCATCATCCCTTCCCTTTGTGCATCCCATCATCATCCCAGCTTCCCTAGACCCTCCCTAAAACTTCTTGGACCTCCTCAGAATCTCACAACCAAGATATAAGGCCTGCTTTAACATCATATTCCAAGTGGCCAGTGCCCATGCAGAATCTGTTGTTAAATATTTGGAACATTATCCTCTCCTGCAGCCACTGCCATCCAACATTATATAGCTCTCTAAAGCTTACTACCTTGGTGCACATGCCATGAGGCAAATCTCTTCCAAACCAGCAAGACTCCAGTATAGGTATGCAGTGCATGCTAACCACTGACCTACACCATCACTCCCCATCCTTATATGGACCCTTTGTTTGGGGGCTATTCTTGAGCAGACCACACCCCAACCAAGCTCTTAATGGAGCAGCCCTCCAGACACTTGTTCATCTCCTCACACCATGTGACAGGTTATAACCATGCCTCCACTTCACTTATTGGCTTGACCAGCCACTCATGACTGCTCCTGTTATCTGGACAACCCATGATCTGGCCAGTGCACAAAACTGTAGCTTAAGGAAATGACTGACAAGAGCAGGTCCACATAGCTGGTACCAGTCCTCAAAGCCCAAGAACCAGACCAGAGTCCACCAAGAATATGGTGTCAGCCTATAACATGGCTCCCACACCACCTATCCATAGAGCATTAGGCTGAACTCATGAAACCAAGATCCATAACACTGTCTCCATCAATTCAAGTGAAAGTGAAAGTGCTAGTAGCTCAGTTGTGTCTGACTGCCTGTGACCCCATGGACTGTAGCCCACCAAGCACCTCAGTCCATGGGATTCTCCAGGCAAGAATACTGGAGTGGGTTGCCATTTCCTTCCCTAGGGGATCTTCCTGACCCAGGGTTCAAACCTACATCTCTTGTGTCTCCTGCATTGGCAGGTGGGTTCTTTACCATCTGAGCCACCAGGGAAACCCCCAACAATTCAAGGGACATACTAAACAGAGTCAGGTCTCAAGTCCCTCTTGCCTCAACAATGAATCACTACCCCAAGCAGTCCTGTGAAACCACTCAGGACACTGACTAGAACAGGGCAGCAACTGCTCTCCACATGGCCCTAGGTCATCCCTGACCAGTGTGAGATCCGCATCAATACTGACCAGAAAATCACACACGCATCCATGCCTCACATCCTGAAGCAAGTCCTCGCCAGGCTAGAAAATGAACCTCAGCCCATAAAACTGAAATGTTCTGAGAGAGACTAAGAACTCCAACAGAAGCTGCTAAGTTGACCAGAGCCTACAGAAGCATTCTCCACATAATGAGATGATTTGATCTGTGAACAAACCTGGCATATGGTCCCATTCTTCACATTCATCTCTTCCTTCCCTCCCCTTCCCTCTTCCTCCCCTCTTCTCCCCTTCCTCTCACCCCTTTACTTCCATTCTCTGTTCCCGTTGTTCTCTTTCTCTCTCAGTCAAGTCACTGCTGTATTATTTGTCAAGAAAAAGTTTGGATGTGTCCCCAGTTCTATTTAGGCCAAAGGAAAACTCAAGAAGGCAATACCAGCACCCCCTCCCCCGCCACCAGGCAGGACTGTTGCAGAAGACTGGGCCTCCTGAATGAGAATCTGTGGTCCTGGAAGAGCATGGTTGGGGAACAAAATCCCCTTCCTCTAGTAAGCAGGGCCCCCAAGACAGCTGCTGGTGAGGTATGACCAGAACCCAGATGAAGGGTGATGTCAGCCAAATTGAGAGGGACTAGAGGAGACCTCAAAGCTATGGTTTTTCCAGTTTTCATGTATGGGTGTGAGAATTGGACCATAAAGAAAGCTGAGCGTCAAAGAATTGATGCTTCTGAACTGTGGTCTTGGAGAAGACCCTTGAGAGTCCCTTGGACTGCAAGGAGATCAAACCAGTCCATTCTAAAGGATGGAATATTCATTGGAAGGACTGATGCTGAAGCTGAAACTCTAATAATTTGGCCACCTCATGTGAAGAAACTGACTCATTGGAAAAGAGCCTGATGCTGGGAAAGATTGAAGGCAGGAGAAGAAGGGGAGGACAGAGGATGAGATGGTTGGATGGCATCACCAACTTGATGAACATGAATTTGAGCAAGCTGCAGGAGTTGGTGATAGACTTACAGGGAAGCCTAGTGTGTTGCAGTCCATGGGGTCGCAAAGAGTCAGACATGATTGAGCAACTGAACTGACCAAGAGAAGCCCTTGAACCAAAAGTAGAGAAAACCTTCTGAGCTTCTTTATACCCCACTCCTTGCTATACCACATGAGGGATATAATTGTTAAAAGAAACCCTTCATATGAAAGTTTGTTGTCAATCTTTAGAGACTGAAACAAACCATAATTCATTGTCCTTCTTTCTGCCCATTTTTCTCCTTTCACTACATTCTATTCAGTTTTGGTCTCACATGTGATATCATCACATTCAATCTCACTCCCCACTCCCTCCTTAAGTTGTCAGTGTCCTCCATTTGGTGTGTGTATTTTAGGACCTTTTCCTCTATGTTTATGTGTAGAGACCAATGCAAATATAGAGGATTATTTTGTGGGTGGACTTTTTATAATCGCACTCTTAAGTAGCTTTTCAAAATTTAGAGTGTATAAACTTATGTGCTTCCCCAATCCTTTGCAAATATTTTTTCAAACTTTTCTTCTGAAAAATTTCAAACAGAAAAAATGTGATAGTATAATGACTGTCTATATAACTGCACCTAAATTAAATAATTGTTAACATTTACCATCCTTGTTTTATCTATCTATCCATTATCAAGCTATCATTCTTTGCTGAACCACTTCATTGTAAGTTGTAAGTATCATGACTCAACCCTCAAAATCCTTCAGCAAGGATCTCTTAAAATAAGGACATTCTCCTACATAAATGTCAATTACATTCAAACGATATCACCCTTATGAAAATTAACAATAATTTCCTAAGCTCTATATCATTTAATATCCAGTTCACATTCAAATTTCCCTAAGAGTCTCAAAATGTCTTTTATAATGCTTTATTTTGGCAGCCAGGATCCAGTCAAGGCTAACTAATTGCATATTTTATTGAAAGTAGTGAAAAGTGAAAGTGTTAATCGCTCAGTCATGTCCAACTCTTTGCGACCCCTTGGACTATAGCCTGCCAGTCTCCTCTGTCCATGGGATTCTCTAGGCAAGAATACTGGAGTGGATTGCCATGCCCTCCTCCAGGGGAATCTTCCCAATCGAGGGACAGAACCTGTGTCTCTTACCATCTCCGGCAGGTGGGTTCTTGACCACTAGTGCCACCTGGGGAGCCTTTGTTCTCTTTATCTGTGAATATTTTTTATATTCCACATATAAGTGATAACATAGAATATTTGTCTTTCTCTGTCTGCTTATTTCACTAAGTATATCTTCTAAGTCCATCTGTGTTGTTGCAGATTATAGGATCTCACTCTTTTTCAAATGACTGAGTAATATTCCACCCTGTGTCTGTTGTGTGTGTGTCTGTGTATACCACATCTTCTCTATTCATTCATCTGTTGATAGACACTTAGGTTGCTTCTGTATCTTTGACTACTGTAAACAATGCTGCTATGAACATTGGAGGTGCATGCATCTTTTTGAATCAGTGTTTTTGTTTTCTTCAGATATATACTCAGCAGTGGAATTACTGGATTCTATGATAGTTCTTATTTTTACTTTTGTGAGGAACCTCCATACTGTTTTCCATAGTGGCTGCACCAATTTACAGTTTACTAAGGTTCCCTTTTCTCTGCATCCTCACCAACAATTATTATTTATAAACTTTTTGATGATAGCCATTTTAACAGGTGTGAGGTGATGTCTCATTGTGGTTTTGATTTGCATTTCTCTGATAATTAGTGATTATGAGCATTTTTTATGAGTCTGTTGGCCATCTGTATGTCATCTTTGGAAAAATGTTCATTCATATTTTCTGCCCATTTTATTTATTTATTTATTTACTTGTTAATTAGCTTTATTTTTTTATTTTTTTAATTTTTATTTTATTTTATTTTACTTTACAATACTGTATTGGTTTTGCCATACATTGACATGAATCCGCCACAGATGTACATGAGTTCCCAATCCTGAACCCCCCTCCCACCCCCCACCCCATATCATCTCTCTGGATCATCCCCGTGCACCAGCCTTAAGCATCCAGTATCCTGTATCAAACATAGACTGACGATTCGTTTCTTACATGATAGTATACATGTTTCAGTGCCATTCTCCCAAATCATCCCACCCTCTCCCTCTCCCTCAGAGTCCAAAAGTCTGTTCTATACATCTGTGTCTCTTTTGCTGTCTCGCATACAGGGTTATCGTTAACATCCTTTGAAATTCCATATATATGTGTTAGTATACTGTATTGGTATTCTTCTTTCTGGCTTACTTCACTCTGTATAATTGGCTCCAGTTTCATCCATCTCATTAGAACTGATTCAAATGTATTCTTTTTAATGGCTGAGTAATACTCCATTGTGTATATGTACCACAGCTTTCTTATCCATTCATCTGCTGATGGACATCTAGGTTGTTTCCATGTCCTGGCTATTATAAACAGTGCTGCAATGAACATTGGGGTACATGTGTCTCTTTCAATTTTGGTTTCCTTGGTGTGTATGCCCAGCAGTGGGATTGCTGGGTCATAAGGCAGTTCTATTTCCAATTTTTTAAGGAATCTCCACACTGTTCTCCATAGTGGCTGTACTAGTTTGCATTCCCACCAACAGTGTAAGAGGGTTCCCTTTTCTCCACACCCTCTCCAGCATTTATTGCTTGTAGACTTTTGGATCACAGCCATTCTGATTGGCATGAAATGGTACCTCATTGTGGTCTTGATTTGCATTTCTCTGATAATGAGTGATGTTGAGCATCTTTTCATGTGTTTGTTAGCCATCCG
>NW_024070207.1:16892567-17038151 GCF_014754425.2 Oryx dammah
AGAGAAATGCAAATCAAAACCACAATGAGGTACCACTTCACACCAGTCAGAATGTCTGCGATCCAAAAATCTGCAAGCAATAAATGCTGGAGAGGATGTGGAGAGAAGGGAACCCTCCTACACTGTTGGTGGGAATGCAAACTAGTACAACCACTATGGAGAACAGTGTGGAGATTCCTTAAAAAATTGCAAATAGAAATGCCTTATGACCCAGCAATCCCACTGTTGGGCATACACACAGAGGAAACCAGAATTGAAAGAGACACATGTACCCCAATGTTCATTGCAGCACTGTTTATAATAGCCAGGATGGACCAGTTTGATCTCCTTGCAGTCCAAGGGACTCTCAAGAATCTTCTCCAGCACCACAGTTCTAAAGCATCAATTTTTCGGCCTTCAGCCTTCCTTTATGGACCAACTCTCACATCCATACATGACTGCTAGAAAAACTATAGCTTTGACTATACAGACATTTGTCAGCGAAGTGATATCTCTGCTTTTTAATATGCTGTCTAGGTTTGTCACACTCCAGTACTCTTGCCTGGAAAATCCCATGGACGGAGGAGCCTGGTAGGCTGCAGTCCATGGGGTCGCTATGAGTCGGACATGACTGAGCAACTTCACTTTCCCTTTTCACTTTCATGCACTGGAGAAGGAAATGGCAACCCACTCCAGTGTCCTTGCCTGGAGAATCCCAGGGACGGGGGAGCCTGGTGGGCTGGCATCTATGGGGTTGCACAGAGTCGGACACAACTGAGGTGACTTAGCAGCAGCAGCAGCAGGTTTGTCAGGGTTTTTCTTCCAAGGAGCAAGTGTCTTAATTTCATGGCTACAGTCACTGCAGTGATTTTGGAGCCCAAGAAAATAAAATCCGTCACTGCTTCCACTTTTTCCCCATCTGTTTGCCATGAAGTGATGGGACCAGATGCCATGATCTTCATTTCTTGAATGTTGAGTTTTGAGCCAGCTTTTTCACTCTCCTCTTTCACTCTCATCAAGAGGCTCTATAGTTCCTCTTTGCTTTCTGCCTTAGAGTGGTATCATCTGCATATCTAAGGTTGTCGATATTTCTCCTGGCAATCTTGATTCCAGGTCGTGATTCATACAGTTCCTAATTTTGCATGATGTACTCTGCATATAAGTTAAATAAGCAGAGTGATAATATTTACCTTTTTGATTCAGAAACTTTGAAACTATGCTGTCACTAACCCAATGGAATGTGTGAGGTTTTATTTTGCTTTGTTTTTATGCCTTCCTTTTTTTGTATGTTTTGGCACAGTAAATTATTTGAAAAACAACTACCCTTTTCCCTAGGTGCTTTGCAAATGACCTATTGGGTAAATGGCCTAGTCCATTTGTCTTGGCTAGTGTAAAAAGAGCTTCGGGCTCAAAAATCATTGAAAATGGGAGAGTATCTACTTAGAGGAAAATGTATTTGCTTATTAATTTTATTTTTCAGTACAAGCAGGTTTTCCAAAAGTCGCATAAAACATCCAGCTTATCTTCAAGTGCTGAATTATTTGTAAATGTCATTTTTTAAACAAGAGATTTGTGTTTAAAAATGAAGATCTTATTTAAAAATAACAAATGAAGATGCTATTTTAAAGCAGTGTATTGTAGCCAGTCAAAACCCTCAGACCAGAAAATGGCTTTTCAATTTCACCAGTCTGTTTTAATCCAGGTTATCTCAAGAGTCTGTTAAAATACCAGTGAGAATGTGTCCCAGCCCCACTATCACCTCCCTCCCTTCTAAATCAGAATGCAGAAAGATGAACAGCAGTAAAGATGGATGTTCTTGAGATGGGAACTAGCCTTGACTCCTAGTATGGTCAAGTTGCAATTAACCAGAAAGCTGAGGGTCATCAGCACTGAGATGCATTTTAAATTTCTCTCTGACCGAAAGCCCTGTTTTTGTTTGGAAATTTCTTAGAGTTGATGACAAGTCTTCCTTGCCTGTATAAATGCAGAAATCTCTCTTTGAGATCATGGAGTTCTGATGACTGAGAACCCTGAACCCCATCAAAACCAAACTTGGCTGTGGGATGGTCTCTTTAGCAGGTTCTTTTTCTCTATCAAAAAATTTCCTTTTCTCATCCTCTCCCCCTAAACCTGCAGCAGCTTCTATATTTTCACCTGTGCAATTCATTTCTAAATACAGATATCTAAAGGACACAATCTATGAAATGGTTAAGACTGTACTGAGAAGAACTCAATCAGATTTCTTTTACCCAAACCGAGGAAGGAAACAAGCAGCTACCTTAGCTCTTTGGATCTCTGGGTGGCTGGGAGAAGACATTGAAAGGAAGAATGGAACACAGGAAGGGAAAGAACTTATTTGTTGTTGTTCAGTCACTAGTGAAGTGAAGTGAAGTGAAAGTTGCTCAGTCGTCTCTGACTCATTGCAACCCCATGGACTATACAGTCCACGGAATTCTCCAGGCCAGAATACTGGAGTGGGTTGCCTTTCCCTTCTCCAGAGGATCTTTCCAACCCAGGGATTGAACTCAGATCTCCTGCATTGCAGGCAGATTCTTTACCAGCTGAGCCACAAGGGAAGCCCAAGAATACTGGAGTGGGTAGCTTATCCCTTCTCCAGCTAATCTTCCCAACCCAGGAATCAAACTGGGGTCTCCTGCATTCAGTGACTGTCACGTGCAACTCTTTGCAACCCCATGGACTGTAGTACACCAAGCTTTCCTGTCCTTTGCTCTCCCAGAGTTTACTCAAACTCATGTCCATTGAGTCAGTGATGCCATCCAACCATCTCATCCTCTGCCACCCTCTTCTCCTTTTGCCTTAAATCTTTCCAATGAGTCAGCTCTTCACATCAGGTAACCAAAGTATTGGAGCTTCAGCCTCAGCATCAGTCTTTCCGATGATGAATATTCAGGGTTGATTTTCTTTAGCATTGACTGGTTTGATCTTCTTGCAGGCCAAGGGACTCTGGAAAGTCTTCTCTAGCACCACAATTTGAAAGCATCAATTTTTCGGTGTCCCGCCTTCTTTATGGTCCAACTTTCTCATCTGTACATGACTACTGGAAAAACCATAGCTTTGACTAAATGGACATTTGTCGACAAAGTTATGTCTCTGCTTTTTAATAAGCTGTGTAGTTTTCAAAGAGTCGGACATGATTAAGCATAGACACAACGCAACACAGGTTTGTCATAGCTTTCCTTCCAAGGAGCAAGCGTCTTTTAATTTCACGACTGTGGTCACTATCTGCAGTAATTTTTGGAGCCCCCCCAAATAAAGTCTGTCACTGTTTCCTTTGTTTCCCCATCTATTTGCCATGAAGTGATAAGACTGGATGGCATGATCTTAGTTTTTTGAATGTTTAGTGTTAAGCCAGCTTTTTCACTCCCCTCTTTCATTCTCATCAAGAGTCTCTTTAGTTCCTCTTCACTTTCTACCATTAGAGTGGTATCATCTGCATATCTGAGACTGCTGTTATTTTTCCTATCAATCTTGATTACAGCATATTAAGAAAAATTTATAGTTTTGTTTAGGACAGGCCTGTCCATGGATTATTGTCTTAAACTGTAGAGAGATGACTTGGATGTCAACATGTGTGTGTTGTGTGTGTGGGATGGCCTTTTTATAAAAAAGTGAAATACAGTTTAAAAAAATAGATTTAGTATTTGAGGCTTTTGTTATGGAAATTCTAGATCTTTTAGCGTTTACTAAAAATCTCAGGAATTTGAAGACTGTGTGGTATAACTAGAACAGGATACTTTCTCCATCACCCTCCTCCACCAAGGAAAATCCAAATAGAGCCTGGGTGGGGGGAAGGTGATAAATCCTCAGCCCCTCACCCCCAATGTAGCTCTGATAAATGTCTCATGATTTCAACTAGAGTTGGGGGGAGAATGATGCTCTGTCTGCCTCCCTCCCTTAAGAAAGGAATGAGGGGGCGTGAGCTTTTGAAATTACAAAAAGCCTGGTTAAGAGTTCTTTCTGGCCTTACATGGATGGTGAAAATTAAAAGGGGTCAAAGATGATCCCAAGATTAGTGGGAAAGTACACCCACCTCCCACTCTCCCGTTTACAAAGACATTGCATGTCTTTCAAAAGAGAACTAGCAAATTACCATGGAAATCTGCCCCAACCGATGGTGCTCAAGTAGGAGTCAGAACCTTTGTTAGCAGGGGTTTGTGGGGGCCAGCACCACAGTGAACACAGTTAAGCCTCACTAATTCCCTGAATGGGGAAAAGGCCAATCTAGATTTGTAAGAAACTTGAATTTGAAAATATGTTGAAAGAAATGCCGTGTGATTATTTCCACAAACCTGCCTGCGGTCAAACTGCTGGCTGGGGTCTGTGCTCTGAACTGCAGAGCCTCTTAAAGGCCTTGAACAAACAGATAAGGACTGTAATTAGCATATTGGTCATTTGAATGCAAAGTGCAGTCAGAGTGGCGCTTAAAACCTGCTTGTTAGCACACTCCCCTAGCAGGATGTCACTTTCCTGGGTTTATAGTATTAATTTGCCTAGCAACCTACCCCCTTTCCTTTTTGGCAGTAAACTTGAGCCTGGCAGGTCAAAATTCGTTCAATTTTCCATATTAGCTGTGGGAATGAATAAAGAGGGGAGGGGGTGAACCACTCGTAAAAAATCAGCACCAACATATTTTCAACTTCAATTTTTAACTGACCTTTAAAACTCATCAGTTAATTCATATTTATTATTTACTGGGTACGGAATGTATTGGCCTGGTTGATTAAAAGAGGAGAGGGGCAAGCCGTTGCGGATATCCCTTCCCCCCACAAGTGACCAATCATGTGAACACAGAGAACATTGAACGTAATCAGTTTCTGGATTATAACAAAATAAGGATTGATTGTGAGGCTCAACAGGTGGATAACTATCTGGAACAGCAGCACAGTGATATTTGAATCTATTAACCACCTCCAAGATGGCCAGCCAATCCTGCGTGCACATATTAACTTGGTTTTTAAATCCACTCTTGAGACCAGTTAATTTGAAGTGTGACTGAGCTGTATTTGGGAAGGGGAAAAAAGGAAAGATAAATACAGCTAAAATTTTACTCAGATATTCAGAGTTTCATCACTTTGTTCTGCACATGGAAGGAAAGGGCTGTGTTTTTTTTTTTTTCTTTTTTTTTTTCCAAGTCGAACAAACCATCTGGCAGTTGACATGGGGATTGCTGGAAAAAACAGTGTAAATGCCTGCCCTTTGGGAAAGTTCCCCAATTCTACTTCTTGGCCCTGAGAGAGAGATGGCGAGATGTTACCCACTAATTAAGGAGGAAAGTTAATCCTTAAGTAATGAAACCCCAACTGTAGTGCTTTCCAAATTTTAGGACACATTTGAATCAGAGGTGAGTAGCATATGAGATTTTTTTAAAAACCCCAATACCCAGTTTCATACCATACAATTAAATCAGAATCTCTGGGCAGAGGTCAGGCACTGGCGTTTTATACTGATCACCAAGTGATTCCAAGTGCAGCAAATTGGGACCTACTACCATAAAGCTTGGCTTCCTTGGTGGCTCAGAGGTTAAAGTGTCTGCCTGCAGTGCAGGAGACCTGGGTTCGATCTCTGGGTCAGGAAGTTCCCCTGGAGAAGGAAATGGCAACCCACTCCAGTGTTCTTGCCTGGAAAATCCCAAGGACGGAGGAGCCTGGTGGGCTCGCGATTCATGGGGTCACAAAGAGTCGGACACGACTGAGCGACTTCACTTCACTTCACCATAAAGCTTTCCCACTTTATAGGCATTTAATCTATATTTAATTTTCTCAGTTACCCTAAGAAGGAGGTGCTACTAGATCATCATTTCACATATAAGGAAATTGAGGTTCAGAAAGGCTCAGTAAGTTGCCAGAGTCTGAGAGCTGTTAACTAGTGAATCTAGAGTCTGAATATCAGCAGATCAATTTCAGAGTCTGCACATTGAACTTCTATACAATACTGTTTCTCTGGGCTATTTTCCCTGGATCCAGTACCATTCCAACAAATCTGATATGACAACCCCACATCCACTCAGTGAAAATCTACTAGGTAGTTCAGTTCAGTTCAGTTCAGTCACTCAGTTGTGTCCGACTCTTTGCGACCCCATGAATCGCAGCACGCCAAGCCTCCCTGTCCATCACCATCTCCTGCAGTTCACTCAGACTCACGTCCATCGAGTCCGTGATGCCATCCAGCCATCTCATCCTCGGTCGTCCCCTTCTCCTCCTGCCCCCAATCCCTCCCAGCATCAGAGTCTTTTCCAGTGAGTCAACTCGTTGCATGAGGTGGCCAAAGTACTGGAGCTTCAGCTTTAGCATCATTCCTTCCAAAGAAATCCCAGGGTTGATCTCCTTCAGAATGGACTGGTTGGATCTCCTTGTAGTCCAAGGGACTCTCAAGAGTCTTCTCCAACACCACAGTTCAAATGCATCAATTCTTCAGCGCTCAGCCTGTAAATCTCAGTTTTAGGTATAGTGTGTGACTCTAGGTAGATTCAAGGAAATATGGTTAACTCTTGATAATTCACGGGGCCTTCCGGATAGCCACAGGTTGTTTGTTGCATTATTTATGTTAAAGCTTAATAAGCAAAAGGCTATCAGAGACAAGACTATAGTTGTACAAAGTCAAATGTATTGGACTGTCAAATACAATTGGACAAAGTCAATATGCATTGAGGAAATGCCTTCCAGAGGAACCGTAGGGTACCACTCTTGAAAGAGGAGGAGGAGGGAACATCTTTTGAAGGATGCTGAGGAGGGTCTAAGGGTCTAAATCCAGGGATGATTTCTGGATTGATTGCAGTTTCTGAGATGGGATCAGGAAAAGAGGGGTTGAGTAAGAATTGGGTACTGTCATGAGGCAAGGGTGGCTTAGTAATTGGTATTCCTAGTAATACATGAGAATAGCAAAGTGGGTCTGAGCCATCACTGGCAAGACAGTATCAATAGTAGTAGTCACTCAAAGAAGATGGAGGTCATTGTGGCATTTTACAGGCACTATGTAACCTTGGGAGAAACTATGTTTTCTGCTAGCTTTGCAGCTTGAGTTCCTTTGTCTGTTCTCCCAGCCTAGTGAATGGCAGGGCTGTTTTTCCTTAGTCTAAGCTGATTTTTCTCTCTTTCGGTCCCAAGCAAGTTTTGACTGTTGAGATTTTGGACTTTTTTCAGAGGGGATGGGCCTGAGGGGGGAAAAATTTGACATTCATATCTACCATGAATAGTTTTGCTGCTTTTCAACTGAGTTGGTATATTATCTAATGAGAGAGCGCATGTAAAACTGGCGAATTCTGAAAAAGGCTTGTATTTCAGTTAGTAGTACTGTATCAATGTCAATTTCACAGGTTTTGACAAGGTACTGTGGCTGTATAAAGTAACATAATATAATGTATCAAAACATTGGGGGAAACTCATTGAAGGATACCTGGGAACCCTCTGTACTATTTCTGCAATTTCTCAAAGTTTAAAACAGTTATAGAAGGTGTGTAGCAGAATAGGTTTCTGTTGATCATCTTAATAAGACATTTTAAGACTTTATTCTCTTCCCCGCAAATAATCCAAAATTGAAAAAAAAAAAACGTTCTGTTGTATGTCACTGAATTGGAACATGGTACCAAGCAGTGATGTCAGTCAACATTCATGTCTACCAGGTACAGATAACAGTGGGTTATAAACATCAGAATAGTTTGTGCTTCAACGGAGATATTATTTGAGTAGGATTTGGAAATACCCATTAAATATCACCATGTAGGGAAAGAAAGGACTTCCCTGGTGGCTCAGCTGGTAAAGAATCCACCTGCAATGCGGGAGATCCGGGTTTGATCTCTGGGTGGGGAACCCACTGGAGTGGGCAATTCTTGCCTGGAAAATTCCGTGGACAGAGGAGCCTGGCGAGCTATGAGCTATAGTCCACAGGGCCGCAAAGAGTCAGACACAACTGAGCGACTAACCCACACACACACACATATAGGGAAAAGAGAAAGAAAGCTATGATAGGCAAAGGCAAGAGCAGGAGGAAAGGCACAGAAGTGTGAAAGTCAAGACATATCAGGGAAACAAATATTGGTTTGATGGAGCTGACACTTGGAGTATAAGGGAGGACAGGTGGGAGAAGAACCTGGAAAAGATGAGTTGGAACTGGAGTGTAACTGTCTGGGTGTAATTCTCCTCTTTCTGAAATCTAAGACTTTGGATTTTTCTTGGGATACTTACTACACCTCTCTTGTATCCTAGTTACTTGGGTTTTTATTTTTTCTCCCCAACTAGATCCCAAGTTCCTTGAGGAGACAGTCCAAGTTTAGTTCAACTGTGTAGTATCTATACCACCTAACTGTGTGCCCTGTCCTTAGTAGGTGCTAATAAAATTAGATTTGCCTGTAGAACGTGTCACAGAGGTGCAGTTTGTATTCCCTCTCATGAACATCTGGAGCCCTAAGATAATGTAGAGAGGTGTTGACCTCCAGGTAAATGAAAGCATCAGGAAGAGAAGCACATAACTCATCGTTCTCAAGCTCCCTTTGTGTCTGGCTTTGGTGACCAGATATGGTCATGCCCTGCCATCTTTGACACATGCCCTCCATTGACCTTCGACCACACCATGATGGTATCTTTTAAAGAGAGGTAGTGCACCTTGCCCATATCAGTTTAATATTCCACTCACACTGTCCTCTGTTCAGCTTCTCTGCCTGCTTGCAGAGATAGGCTTCACCCTTCCACCACCTGTTCGTCAGGTCACTGGATTTGTAGTGGACATAATGGTTTAGATGGGAACTTGTCAATGGTAGGTGAGGAGCTCCTCAAGGAGATTTTTTTTTCCAGGATTGGGCTGATGTACACTGTCTGAGGGGATCTCCACTATGCCTATTGATGATTTTTTTTTCCCCTTCACCTCCCAAGAGAAATGTTCTATTGCTCACCACTTTGCTATTGCTCACAAGGGAAGGTTGAATGTGGAGACAGGGCCACTTCTGTTCCTGACAACCTCATTATGTGGTTATCAGGAGCAGACACTGCCCAGGTTGTCACGACAACCAGCAATGATTCAAAGCTTCCCTAAAAGGTCTGTATCTCTGGAAAATAATCATCCTTTTGCTCTCAGTAGATGCTGAACTGAGCAGCCAATCACAGGTGAGTTGAGAAAGCATGACATCATAGTCTTCATCGTCCACATAGTCCAGCCAGTCCACACACACACACACACACACACACACACACACACACACACAAATTAAGGTTTGGTTTTCTGTTTCTCCCCTTGGTCCTTTGTCCCCTATATTTTGTCCTCCACTTTCTCATTCTCTCTCTTTCCCCCTAGCAAAATGGAAAGAGCAATGAAAGCAACTTTTCGGACTCAGTTTACTCTGCCATTTGACTTAGGTTTGGATAGCGGTGTGGGGAAGGAATGTATAATGTGATCCACTTAGGAACAAAATCAAACACAGCATCAGCTCAATTAAATCATGTCGTTTGATATGTAGGACCATGGTAGTGGGGCTAATTAAAACCAAGTCAGAGGAGAGGAACTTCCTAATTTTCATATTAATTCATCCACATTCACTTGCATTTGTTTTCTGCTTTTCCTTCACTAACTCCCTGGTAGAGGAGAGGAGGGCAGAGGCTGTGGGCTTCTGAAACTTGTAGATTGTACAGGGCAGGTCTTTAACAGACACTAACTATAGCAAGGGAAGGTGAGGAGAAATACCCCCAAGTCCCAAGGTCCCGCCATACAGGGAGTGTATGTAAATCGGGTCTCATTAAGTCTATTCAGGAGGCATGTAGCTCTAAAACCTGTTAAAACCACTCCTGTTCCATTAGCCATTGGATTTCCCTAGTGGCTCAGTGGTAAAGAACTCGCCTGCCAATGCAGGAGACGCGGGTTCGATCCCTGGGTTGGGAAGATCCCCTGGAGGAGGGCATGGCAACCCTCTCCAGTATTCTTGTTTGAAGAATTCCATGGACAGAACAGCCTGGCAGGCTACAGTCCATGGGTTCACAAAAGAGTCGGACACCACTTAGTGAGTAAAAAGCAATGCCAACTCCATACCAGAGTCCAAGGAAATAGTCAGGACAAGTTTCACAATGGAGAAATCTCAAGCTGAGGGAAATTTGTCTTTCCCAAGGTATCCTGGCCATAGGTTAGACTAGAATCTGGGTCTCTTGATGCCCTGTTGAGAACTTTTAAGACCCACGCGAATGGTGTTTTCCTAGCCATGAGCTTCCCTCTTTCCCCAGCCTCTGGTTTTAAGCAATGTCGAATGAGACCTCTGCTCAACAGGCTACCCAGCACATTTCCTCCTACAGGACAGCTGGATCACCTCATGATTAGAGTGGAAGGCGGGAAAGTTGGGAAGGAGCCCAGTAGGGCCTGACTACAGTGATGGCAATTCGTTAGAATGAACAGGCCCAGATGAAAGAAGAGTGGGCAGCAAGCTCCCAGACAATGCCTTGTGCACTAGCTGCCAAGCCAGGTTCTTTTGTATTCAGAGCAGTAGGTTTTTGTGTTTTTTTTTTTCCAAGTGTAGCTGCTATAGCAAAAACTGTGAAGACCAAGTGCCACAGAGACCTAGAGTTGACCACCAGGAATAATTTCTGGCTTTCGGACTTGAGGCAGGGGTGGAGAGGAAGCCAGAAAATCCAGGCTGCTTTTGTTCAGTGGGTTGTACATTTCTGCCCAGCCTCCAGTGCCTGCCCAGGTATGGCTCAGCTTAGCCTGGAACATCAGAGCCTTTATTGCCAGGCCTGAACCATTGACCTGGCATTCAGATACCTTTAGGATAGTAGGGGTGCTTTTGTTTCTTTTGTTTTTTTCTTAATTCAAACTAAGCTATATTTCTCCCTTTTAATGTTTCTTACATACAAAATACTGTGTATTGTAAAAAATGCAGAAGCATATAAAGAAAACACCATTTCCCCACAACATACACACACACACACACACACCCATGTGTTTTCCTTCCCACCTTTTTATTTCCCAGAGTTAACTCTATTAGCAGTTTGGTGTGTATGTGCTCAGTTGTTTCAGTCGAGTCCAACTCTTTGTGACTCTATGGACTGCAGCCCACCAGGCTCTTCTGTCATGGAATTCTCCAGGCAAGAATACTGGAGTGGGTTGCCATGCCCTCCTCTAGAGGATCTTCCCAACCCAAGGATCGAACCCGCATCTCTTGCATCTCCTGCATTGGCAGGCAGGCATCTCGACCTGCGAGTGGATTCTTTACTGCTGAGCCACCAGGGAAGCTTGGTTTGGTGTGTATAATTCCAACTGCACACACTGTTTTAAACAAAAATAAAATAATAGTACAAGTTCTACAACTTTTTTTTTACTCAATAATGTGTATTTTTACTTCCATACAGAGGTATCAACTTGATTCTTTTTTGCTGATATATAATATTCCACAACATATATATACTGTGATTTCTTTAACAGTTCCCTTATAAGGATCATTTAGGTTGTCCTTTATGTAAAATTTTTTTCATTCTCTCATAAGACTCAGCATTGAACATACTTGAATGCATTTTGGCATGTTTTTATGAGTATATCTATGGGCAAATTCCTTGAGTTGAAATTGCTTGATCAAGTAGCTCATGCAGTAAAATTTTCCTAAGTATTGCCAACTTCCCCTCCAAAAGGCTGTGCCATTTGACACTGCCATCAGTGGTATATGAGAGTGAGCAATGTTCCCTTTGGGCTTCCCTGGTGGCTCAGTGGTAAAGAAGCTGCCTGACAATGCAGGAGACCCAGGTTCAATCCCTGCATTGGGAAGATCCCCTGGAGAAGGAAATGGCAATTCACTCCAGGATTCTTGCCTGGGAAATCCCATGGACAGAGGAGCCTGGTGGACTACATACAGTTTATGGGGTTGTGAAAGAGTCAGACATGACTTAGTGACTAAACAACAACAACAATAATGTTCCCTTTAGTTGGGATTTCGCTGAGACAGTTTGAAGATACTCAGTTTATGTCTGTTGCTACAAGCCCTATCCCAGAGCCTCTCACTTCTCATGCAAGTCAAAGGGCTGGGAACCAAAGGAAAAATACAATTGAAGTTGCCATGTAGGGTGGTAGAAAGAACAGAACTGACAGTGGGAAACCTGGTTTCTAGGACCATCTCTCTGAGGCATTGAACAGAGAGATTGATCTTACTTTCAACCCTTGGATCACCATTCACTCATCTGTGAAATGCAGGTCATAATAATTGCCACAGTACACTGTTGTCGTGAGGATGCACACGAGGAGATATGAAAGTGGTATGTAACCTAGGAGGCAGGATGCACATGCCAAGAGGTTATTATGGTAATGTTGTTGTATCCTTAAATCAATGAGCTTGGGGGAAGGGAGCAGGGGGGGAGTGGGAGTTGATGAACACATGAAATCTTCTAAGACACTTCAGTTTCCCTGCAAGGTTCCAGGCAGTTATCCTATATTCCTGGAGAACGAACCCCAACAGCAGTGAAGACTGCTTTATGGTATCAAGATTGATATAGGAAAAAAAAAGAATGATATTGGTTATCACCCTTTCACCGCAAGACTGAAATCTTTCGTGTTGATTCTGGCTTCTAAGTCCAGTCCTTTTTCTATGACACTACTATGTTTTAATTCGTCAAGCACCTAATAGGATTTTGGCCCTGTGCTAGTTTCTGTAATCACCAAAGAGAGAAGAAACACATGCATGAAACATTTAAATAACCATGTGTGGTAATGGCATAAATAGCTCTGAGTTATAGCTGAGGTATATGGGAGGATTAGGGTGAAATCAAATACCTTTTAATTACAGTTTAAATCAATAGCCTAGAAGACCCAAGTTAAATCATTAGCCAGGAAAATCCAGTAATATCTTTTTATTATTTAAATGTGTTCTTATTGTTTAAAATAACGGAAAGAAGTGCATTTTACAAATCAGAGATTTAGTAAATGACATTCATTTATATCAGTGATATTTAGATTACTTTTACCATGATATAAAAACCAAAATCAAGGTGATGGGCTCCTCTTTTTTAACCCCAAAGTTAATTAAAAAGATATCTGTGAGATCATTGGAAGCAGAACCATCCTGATTTAAACCTATTAATCAAGGATTTCAGGAGAAGGGTAATGGGAGTTTTTGCATTAGAAGACAATAACCACACTGAAAACAAAAGCTATTTTAAAATGCCTGATTAAAGAAAATCAAGCTGATATACTCAGATTTTTTTTCAGCCAATATATATTTTAACAAAATCAGTAATACCACACATCATATTAGAAAAAGCATGGGCTTTGTACTCAGATCTATACATAAATGTCAGATCGATACATAAATGCCAGCTCTGCAAAATTCATGTAATACTCATGTATGCATAAATATATTTTTTAATTAAGAAAAATAAAAAGTAAAATGCAAAGTGATCCTTAATGTTGAGGAGTATGTGGTTTAGTTAGTCTTTGCCTCCTTCTTTCCTGCTCTGTCATAGACTTGAAGGGTCAATGTTATTCTCTTTTCAATTCCCAGTATCATCACAATTTAAAAGGAATTAGTCCATGGGGTGGGAGGTGGGAGGGAGGGAGGTTTAAGAGGGAAGGGACATGTGTGTACCTATGGCTGATTCATGTTGATGTTTGGCAAAAACCAACCTAACATTGTAAAGCAATTACCCTCCAATTAAAAGTAAAAGGAAGTTAATACCCACCAATAAAATAAAATAAAATGAATTAATCCAAAGAGTCATCTCAGTCTCCAAGTTCCTCAGATGTTGTCTCTGGTGAGTATAGGGACCTGGTGTGTGACTTTTCCTAAAAGGACCCTTGCAGATATATTAGTTCATTCTTGACTTTGAAGCTTCTTTTGTTAACTTCATGCCGAAATGATTGCTGGATGTTACGTGCGTGTTGAGAAAACTGCATAAAAGTGCACTGGGGAGGATTAGACCCATCTTGACCATTTAAGTATGTGAAGACACACATCTTTATAAAAAGAAGCTTGAAAGTGAAGAGGAAAAATCACACATAATTCTACTTCTTTAACCCAACTATTATAATTTGATGTTCATCTCTGATTTTTTTTTGCTGGCATATTTTGCATCATTATAATTTGAATGTACTTATTATTTTGCACTTTTGGCCATTTTTTGATGACAGCTTACTAGCTTCTTGCTAGGCTTTACTCTAATTTACATAACCTAGCCAAATTACTCTAATTGACATAATCTAATGTACATAATCTAGGAAGGATAGATTTTGGAGTAACAAAACCTGATATTTGAAGTTAGATTTTAGAAGGCTTTTGACATCGGCAAAATTTTGAACTTTTTCTTAAAGACAAGCGATGCCGTGAAGTGTTTCAGTGAAAGGATGGACAGAGACAGCCACATCTTAACGATTGTTAGTATAATCACACACACACACACACACACACACACACACACGGGATTCCAGTCCTTGGGGTCTCAAAGAGTGCAACACAACTGAAGCGACTTAGCACAGCACAGCACATATTCAGTTCAGTTCAGTCGCTCAGTCGTGTCCGACTCTTTGCGACCCCATGAATCCCAGCACTCCAGGCCTCCCTGTCCATCACCAACTCGCGGAGTTCACTCAGACTCACCTCCATCGAGTCAGTGATGCCATCCAGCCATCTCATCCTCTGTCGTCCCCTTCTCCTCCTGCCACCAATCCCTCCCAGCATCAGAGTCTTATACACCTATATATTTGAAGTGGATTAATAGTTCTCTTTTTGTATAATGCTTTAAGAAAAAACCACGTGTGTTTCATGTGTAGAAGGGTGTTTTTCCTATCTAGATGGTCACCTCTTTGCACCCCACTGCCATATCTGCCTCTCAGTTTACTGTGGATTCAGGAGACTCCATCAGGGTAACCTGCTTGCCTGACAGGTGGTGTCCCAAATCCATAGCATTTCCCCCCAGTAAAGAGTGATTGTGTAGCTGCACAGACTTCCTCCCTGAAAATGTACCTGAAATGCCAGTCTTCTTGCGGGCAGCAGCTGAAGAAGCTACACTCAATAACCGCCCTCGTCTACCTCCGTCAGGTGCACCTCCTTCTCTAGGGCCCCACCTCTGTCTAGACAACCCTGACAGTGTAGAAGTTTCCATCTCCTTTTCCTTTCCCTCTCCCTGTTCCCTCCCCTTCATTTTTTTTTTTCCTCCCAGGCGCTTCCTGCCTGGAAACAAAAGATTGGTCCCCAGTAGCCCACTCAGGGTGATTTTAGTTTTCTGCTCCCTCTCTGATTGGCCTCCGCGCGGTGCAGAGCCCGGGTGACGTCATAGCGGAGCAGGGCGAGGGAGCGGTTGCCTAGCTAGGCTCGACCGCGGACTGGCAGCTGTGGGCAGCGGACAGTCTGGGGTCTCGCGCGGGGGGCTCCAGCTTTCCCCTGCCCGGAACGAGTGTGCAGGAGCGGGAGGAGAGCCGGGGGAGGGTGGTGGGGAGCGGGCCGAGCCCGGGCTGCGGCTGCGGCCGCGGGGCTGCGGCGCCCCAGCCCCGCCAGCCAGCCCCAGCGCTCGGAGGGAGAGGCAAGGTCTGGACGGGGTGGCTGGACCAGTGGCAGGTAAATCCCACGATGGATGGCACCCGGCTCGCTCTGGGGAAGGGGGTGGCGTCTGGGCTCTGCTTTTAGGCGGCCGGGCCGATTTTCTACCTGCTCGGACCCTCCTCCCGCTGTCGCGGAGCCCTGGCCTCGAGTCCCCTACGTTGCCTCCCCCGGAGCCCTGACACCCGGCGCGCACTGTGCACGATCTCGGCTCGCGATCGCGGACAAGTGGGTGTGTCGGGGCCGTTCCCGGAGGCCCAGGGCTCCTTCACTGGGTCTTGTCCTAGACTCGCTTGCTGGGGCCTGGGCCGCTTGAGGCAAAATCCGCCCCCAGAGCTACGTCAGGGTGTAGGTCTTAGACCATCTTCCCGCCTCCCTCCCCAGACACTGGAGCAGCGACAGCAGCGCTACCGCCCCACCACCACCACCCCCCAAGGGGAGGGGGTGTGGCCGCGGCCCGGCAAGTCCGGGGGAGGAGGAACAGCCAGACAGAAGCACAGAGAAAAAGTGACGATTTTCTTAAATGGACGCCTTTCCCCCTTTCTTTTTCTTCCTCCCCCACCCCTTTTTTGGTGGGGTGGAGGAAGGCAATCAGAGCAGACCTCCTTTCTTCTCCTGTGGTGACTGGAATGATGCAATAATGTCTCTAGAAAGCCCAGGGTCCCTCAGTTGGCCTCTGTCTTTGTCTGGAGAGCAGGGTCACCAGGTCCACTGCCCCGTTCCCAGTCCCCCTCAGCTTGCCGGGCCCTTGCCCTCAGTTTGCGAACTGGCTTTGCCAAGATACCTGCCATACTTCGGGAGGGGGGAACTTGGACCTTTCTGATTCTTGCTCTGGTAGGCTCTCCTTCCCCAGGTGGTGGTGGAGGGATGGGGTGGGGGAGCTGAGGGAGGGCGGTGCCTGAAGGGAGGGAGCCAGAGGCCCCACTTGTTTTGTTTTGTTTTTTGGTCCCACCTTCCAGAATCTAGTGCCAGACTCTGGAGTTGAGGGTTCTGGGCTGTGGTCTGTAGAAGCCAAGGAGAGAAGGGTGAGTGGCTTGGCTTTGGGAAGTATGAAGGGGGCGGCTGCAGTGCTATTTTTAAAAACTGGTTTTCAGCAGGGAAGCCTTTAGCCATGTTAGTCTTGCTCCCCCCATGGTTTTGCAGACTCAAATCCAGGCCAACTGTATGGCTGGCTGAGGTGTTGGAACAGACGGAGGTCCATTCCTGTTGGTGACAACACTGTGGCCCTGCTCTGGGATGACCGAGGTATAAAGGTCAGTGCGGTTTTCACTGGGCCATCTGCAAAGTTATAATTGGGCAGGTCTGTGATTTGGTTTTTGAGGCCTCTCAAGACACCTCTGGGCAAAGGGGCTTAATATGGTAATAGATGATTAACAGGCCCAGGCTTGGATAAAGTCATGTCAGCCTCTGTTTCTCGATACAGATATCATACCCTCCTCCCCCATGAAAGAGGCAAAATAGCCAGGGACTGGGATATATGTGGGTAAAAGCTGACAGCTGCGAGATCTCGATGGCAGGAGGACCTTGGGATGTCAAAGAGCAGGCCCTCCAAGCCTCCAGGCAGGCAAGTGCACCTTGTAGGAGAGACCTAACAGAAAAAGGGGGTTCATCTGTGATAGGGGTACAGGCATGGGGCCACAACATCCTAAGGACGTTCCAAGTAGCTGACTAGCTGACCATTCCCACAGGTAGCAGATGTTTTAGAGTTGTAGGTGGAAATGGAGTATAGAGCAAGCCAGCTTGCTGAGGTCTTTGAGGGGAGGGGAGCAGATAGACTTGAGGAGAGAGGGAATTGAGGAATAACTGCAGGGCTTGGGAGGTGCTACTCCCATCAGAGACTGTTATTACGAGGTCAGAGGCTGAGCTACTGTGAAGTCAAAGTGAGTAGCCAAGGCCAAAAAAAAAAAAAATCAGGTCTAGAAATCAGATAGAGTAGGTGGGTAAGGTCAGTGGAGTAGGTAGGAATAAAACCATACAGAGAAAGAAGAAAAAGGCAGCGTTTTCCCAGGAGCCCAAAGGCTCTGATTTCCCTGGTGAACTAGAGGAAATTTTGCTGCTAAGGCACCTGTGGCTTAGCCCAGACTTAGGGGGACAATTTCTGCGTAGCTGGGGAATCAAAAGCATTCCTACCCAGGTAAGCTGCCTTCAGGAGCTGGTAGCTTTGGTCGAGGGAAGAAGAAATTTGATGATGAGCAGGGTACCCTCTACAACTGGCACTTCCTCCAGGGTAAGGAGAAGGGAGTCGGGGGCCGGGGCTCCAGAAGGGACTGAGGGAGCTTTAACATGGCCCAGAAGGTAGGTTGACTGGTTGTACATGGGGTGGGCCAGGGCTGGGCCTGGGGCCCATGCTCAGGGGATGGGGGTATGTATCCGCCCATGCTCAAAAAGAAAGCCCTCCTTCCCAGGGGCCCATGGGACCCTGTGCAGGCCAGGGATGGTGAAAACGACTGCCCTAGAAGGTAAGTGAAGCTGCTGAGGCATCTAGAGTTCAGCTTAAGCTCCCCTGTTGTTCCCGCCAACCTCACCACCTGCTGGAGGCCAGGTGGTTGCCTCTACAGGGACTGGGGTTGGAGGGGAGGGCGGAACTCCGCTGCCAGCTCTGCACTAGGCACTACTCGGCTTCTCCAGCAGGGGGCGGGCAAGGGCAAGCCTTCAGGCACCAGGGACCCAAGTCCTCCATTTCAGGTGTGAAGCCTGAGCCTCGGATCAAGTGACAGGCTGGCATACATTTCAAGTCTGCTTTAGGGGTACCAGATGAACCTTCGGGTCTAGCAGTTTGTTTCCATTTCCTCTAAGAATGTGTTGCTTCCTCTCGTGCCCCGCTTCCTTGGGAAGGTATTTGCATTTACCTCCATGGGCTTCCCTTGTGGCTCATCTGGTAAAGAATCCTCCTGCAATGTGGGAGACTTGGGTTTGATCCCTGGGTTGGGAAGATTCCCCTGAAGAAGGGAAAGGCTAACCACCTCTGTATTCTGGGCTGGAGAATTCCATGGACTGTATAGTCCATGGGATTGCAGAGTCAGACACGACAAAGGGACTTTCACTTTCCACGATGATTACTGGAGTCACTAATATAGCCTAACCCGGAGTTTAATTGGAAATGTTAATCAATGCAATGGATCCATGTCTGGTTTGCACAGTTGGTCAGTTATCTGCAGGTTGGGGCGATCTGCACGGCACCCAGGGGTGATGCGAGGAAGGGCAAGATGGCAGAGCCACAACTGGCTATGCTGGCAGGAAGCTTAATGAAGGAAGCAGAGCTTGAAGGCTGGAAAGAAAGGAACAGGTTCCTGGTGGGGAATAGAAACCAGGATAAGGCCTGGGTGCCTGATCACTGAAGTGAAATAGGACAATCCTGGAGACCACACAGTGGAGATGGAGGCCAGGGTTTTGCCTTGGGGTGGGAGGATCCTGGATTTGGAGAAGGAAGGGGTTTTTTTGGTGGTTGTTTTGTTTTCTGTCCATGCCATGTGGCATGTGGGATCTTAGTTTCCCGACCAGAGATTGAACTTGTGCCTCTGCACTGGAAGGCGAAGTCATAACCACTAGACCACCATGAAAGTCCAAAGAAGGAAGTTTTAAAGGGAAAAATAGCTGGAGTGGAACCAACCATGGGAGTCCAAAAGTCAGTGTTCTGATCTGAGTGTTTCTTCCCCTTCTCTGGGCTTCAAGTTTCCTTGTCTTTCAAATGACTGGGGTGAACTAGGTGGTTCCTAAGATAGTAGTAACATTTTAGGAAGTGGGTCCATTTGTTCTTGGTAATGAAAAAAGTTTCACTCAAGGAGAGCCCCTTCCCCTCAATTTACACCTTTTAAATCATACTTTGGGGCATTCCTCTAATTTAGAGGAAGACAGTACAAAACAAGCCCACAACCACTACACACATTTCATCTCTCTCAGCAGTGTGGCCTTACTTTTATTTAAAATGAATGGGAAGGGCGTGGGATGGGGGAAGATGCCCACGTGTAGAATCTCCCCCTGTAACCAAGACCCTGATGGCTCAGATGGTAAAGAATGTGCCTGCAATGCAGGAGACTGTGTCTGATCCTGGGTCAGTAAGATCCCCTGGAGAAGGAAATGGCTACCTACTCCAATATTTTTGCCTGGAGAATCCCATGGACAGAGGAGCCTGGTGGGCTACAGTCCATGGGTTTGCAAAGAGCTGGACACAACTGAGCGACTAACACTTTGTACTTTTCACTTCAACCAAGCCCCTAATGGGGAATCTCACCCAGATCTTATACCCTGGGGTGGAGGCAGATACCCAATAGTCACCCTGACTCAAGTCATTCTGAGAACAGAAGGGCTTGGGGTGAATGTGAAGGAAGGGCCTGGCTTAGGGTCTGTATCTTTTTCCTTCTGTCTTCCTCCATCCTGCTCTCTCTCTGAGCCAGGTGGACTTTTTGGATTTCTATACTTTTAAGAGACATTGCCCCTAACAATCAGCACAATTGCACCCTCTAGTGACCTCAATGGGAATGCCTTTGACAGAGCTCCCCTTATACCTGGGGTGTCAGTGTTTAACCTGCTCTGCAACTGTTAACTCCCTGTGGAGAAGGGGTCCAGTACTTCCAACAGCCCAGAGAAAAAATTCTGGTGGCTGCAGCTTCCTGCAGGCCCATCTGGGGTTGGGAGTTAAGAGAGGAAGCCATCCCACCCCCAGTGCCCAATTTACTTCTTTGGGCCTGAAAAAGGATCTGGAACATTCCCAGCTATCTTCAGTGCTTGACCAGGCACCTACCATGGGAGGGGGCTGCTCTGTAGTAGAGAGAGTGGTTGTTCACAGATTCCCTACCCCACCAAAGAGGTGTCAACCCTAATCCCCAGACAGATGCTGGCAGGAAGGTGGCAGCAAGGCTGGGGTCTTGGTAAGCACACGAGGGCTCCACTGATCTCTACCTCTGCCTCCAGTAGGAGTCTGAGCCACAGGTGCACACACAAGCAGCATAAACACACAAGAAGATACACACACTGTGGCAAAGACATATGATACACACTATAGATTAGACCCAGGCACCCCACAGCACAGAATAGATGGAATACGCATGCAACACAGTGCAGGCCCAGGGCACATACACAATACGGTGCTGACCTGATATACATATGCAAGACGATATAAACACAACTACACACCACACACAGGACATGGTAGAGGCACACAAATATGTGGTACTGGATGCAGTTCAGACATACCCGACCCCATTTGTGTGCACACACAGGACACCCCCACTCCCGACTTGCAACACTGACCTCCGGACGGGTGGGAGGAGTGTGGCCACTAGGTGGAGCTCTGTGTCCTGCTCTTGCTGTTGCTTCTGCCCTGGCTCCCGCTGTGCAGTCAGCTCAAAGCAGGCTGCCCGGGAGTTAACAAGCAGCTAAAGGGAAGTGGAGGTCTGCCTAAGGAAAGCTCTTGATCCGGCACACAAACCTGGAGTTGCTTGGTTAGTACTGGCGGGTGCGCTTGCCTCCTCCCCTCCTCCAGGTCCTCTAGTGTGCCTCCCCACTAGGGGATGGGCAGGGGACTTACTGCACCCCTTCTTCTTGAGCCCTCTCAGGAGCTTTGGCAGCCCTCCCGCCTTTGCCCCCATCCCATGCCCTTGTAGGATGGTCTCACGCAGCGGGGGAGGGGGCAGCATACTGCTCAGCAGCGCAGTGGGTCGGATTTGGAAAGACTGCCTGGAGTGTGCATGTGGGCCGCGCCCAGGGAATGCCAGGGCCCCCAGGGGACAGACGGCCCCCAGGGGACAGACGTGCTTGGGAGGCTTGCCAGCAGCAACTGGCATTCCTGGGGGATGGCTTGATCCTTTTATTCTAGAAGAGGGGAATTGGGAATGACGGGGCTTTTCCTGGCTCCCTGAGGCTTCAATTTTACTGTCTCTACCCATCCATCCATCCATCCATGTGTTCAGATTAGGACCCTCTGTGTGTGCTAGCTTGTATCTGACTCTGTTGGAAGTTAGTCCATAGGTGCTGCTCTTCTTTGAGGACAAAGACTGTGGAGAAGAGGGGGGCAGGGAAGGAAGGAGAAGGATTGCAGAGCTTGGGGTCCTATCAAGGAAACAGTCTCCTCCTTGAGAGGCTGAAGTGATTATGAGGAAAGGGAGGGGTTAAACAGACCCTGTCTTCTTTGTGGTTGGGCGTGGAAATCTCTTGGGAGAAGCTAGGATAAATTGTAACCTCCTAAAAAGCCCTGGATGTATTCACCCAAAGAAATCTGGAGAAGACTAGGGAAGACATCCCTGTGGCAGAGATTAGAGGAAAGTTCCAAATAGGATTAGAGGCTGAGGGCCTCGGCAGCTGTGAGATGATAGCAAGTTAGGGAACCTCAAAGTGCTCTGCCCACCAACTCAGTGAGGGACATTGTTGAGAAGGGAAACGGAAATGGTGGTGGAGACTTGGAGGTTAAGGATGAAATAAGCTGAACAGCTGAGTCTTGAGGCAGCTCAGGTGTCACCAGAGCCAAACCTGCATTTGCCATCATCTCATGGCTTCCTCCTATCCGCTAGATGACACCATCTCCTGAAATATGCAAATATTTCACATCTGTCATATTTGACTGAGCACTCTCAGCACTTACCCAAGCTGCTGAGTATAGTCCACTCACTAGCAAGCAGTTCCAGAGTGGTGAAGTGATAGCCGTTCTCAACTTGAAACCCCCAGTTCAGTGCCCTGTCTGGACTCTGATGTACCTGGGCATTTTTATACTTCTTGACTGTGACTCTGCCTTCTTAAAGGATTTTCTGTAGTGTGTGTGTGTGTGTGTGTGTGTGTGTGTGTGTGTGATGTTTGGGGGAGATGGATGGAGCAGGAGCAGGTGGGGAAAGAGGTTCCCACACCCCCACAATGCTTTTCTTGGCAGGTTTCCCCCAAGAGAGAGCAGCTGAGTCCTTGCACCCTGTGACAGCTGCTGTTCCCAGCCCTGAGCCCATCGGAGGTCCTGCAGCAGTGGTGGTGTGAGGTGAGTAATGGATTCCAGGGCAGGAAGTTAGGGATCTCTGAATTCAGGTAAATGCCACCTTTCCACCAGAGCTCCTGCCATCAAAGACCCTACTTTCTAGGGGCTTATACCACTGCCCTTGGTTTCCCATCTCTGAAATGAAAATGACAGCTTCGACCTACATCCTGGAGTAGGAAAAATAAGCTAACAGTCATTGCCAAGTCCTTTGCAAATGTCAAGCGCCATCTAGGAGCTTTAGTATAACACAGGCACACATACCATCAAGCTGTCATTTCCTTTCCTCTTGCTTTCCTGATAGTGAAGTCGACAAATTCACCAGTTCTTTCCTGTCATTTCTACTGCCCCATAACCTTCATGTTACCTTCCTGTTCAAAGCGTACCCCTATCCTGACCATCCCAGTTTCAGGGTCTGGCAGGCTTAACTTAAACTTTCCAGAACCTTCCCTCTGTCTTCCCACCCAGCCAGGGGGTGTGTCCTTCCCCAACTCTCCAACAACGCCTAAGTCCATAGCATGTAGTGTAGCCCTTGTTGCTCTGCTGCCTTAACTAACCCTTGCATGGTTTCTAGCATATTCCTCTTGGCAGGTAAACTAGACTGAAGCTCTTCAGGAGTAGAGACCAAATTTCACAGTTCTCTAGTCTCACTCAAGTGTCTGACAGTTCCCTACCAGCTTTTCCGTTTGAGCCTCTCTCTCTTCCTGTCCACTTCTTTCAGATTTCTTGGCCTGCCTCTCTGATCATCTACCTGGGTCTTTTCCTCTCAGGCGGCCATGACAGCTTCTTCCTCTGTCGTCTCCTCCATCTGGCCTTCTGTTGCTATATGCTACAGTCTAGCTATCTGTTTGTATCTTACCATCCCTCTGTCTGTCTGGTCTTCTGTCTCTTTGTCAGTTGCAGAGATGTCTCTCATATTGCCCAGGGCAAAATCAGACAAGCAAAAGAGAAATAAAATACCCCATGAGAAAAGCAGACTCAAATCTATGCCAAAACCAATACAGAATTGTAAAGTAAAAATTAAAAATAAATAAATAAATTAAAAAAAGAAAAAGAAACAAGGAATATGCAGTGGAGTTCTCTTTCACACTGAGCCTGTCCTGGGCCTACAGGACAGAGGAGAACTGCAGCTCAGTGGCAGGTGTTTCTGTGATGCCTTCTCATGGAGAGGGAAGCTCCAGACTTTTGGCCGTGAAATTGAAGGTGTGAAATTACAGCCTTGTCGATACCGAGGCATTCAGCTTTCCAGAGATGCCCTGGCAGGGGATCCTCTATAGAGCTGGAGCAACAGAAAGTAACTAGAACTGGCTAAAACAAGAGGCAAGCCCCTGGGTCTCTCCTGGGTGTTCAATGACAGCCACAATAATAACTTACATTTATTGAGTACCTACTGTTGCCAGCATTATGCTAGGTGTTTTTATTTGCATGAGACCGTTTGATCCTACACTAACTCTGCAAGGTAGGTTTTTTTTTCCTGATACTTGCTGTTTTTGTCTCTGATTTAAAAAAAAAAAGTGATACGAGCATGAGGTAGGTATTTTTATCATCTCTCTTCCCCATGAGAAGATAGAGGTTGAGAGCGGCTAAGGCACTTGCAGGTAACTTGACATATATTGTGACTTGGAGGGGAGACACTTCCTGAAGTGTCTCTCAGCATCTTATTTTGGAGCCCTCCACTGTTCACATGCACACATATGCATGCACACACAAAACATGCACACTCACACACTCTTGTACATTGACATGATCATATTTACCTCCCTGGCTCACACTCACTGTTCACACCAGACACATTTATAGCAATGATCACCCTTAACCCCTCACCGTGTACATGGTCATATTTCCAGACACACTATGTACCAGTACATTCCTACTGCCATACACTGATACATACATTTATTTATTTTTATTTTAATATATTTGATGCACTGTATCTTAACTTTTAAAATTTTTGGCCCATCACATGACATCTTAATTCTCCGAGCAGGGACCAAACCAGTGCCCCCTGCAGTGGAAGCATGGAGTCCTAACCACTGGATCGCCAGGGAAGTCCCCATACTCATATTCACCTTTCCATACTGACACACACCCATGCTCACGTTCTCATACACTCACCCGTTGATGTTCCTTCTTACGTTCTTACACTCCCAGTCATACCTACAGACTCACATCCACACAGATGATATAGTCACCCTTAACTCCCAATTTCCTACACAATCACACACACTTTGTGTACAGATACAGGTTGACATTCCTCTGCCTGTTTCTCATGCAATCCACACACACACTCTGTAACACATTTGCACTGTCATCACTATTTCCTCCTTACAGTTACACGTTTACACATCTCATAACTCACCAGGACACACACATGTGTATACATGCTCATATGTTCACATTTATACATGCTCACACCATAAACACAATCTCACCTATTTAAACTCTTGTTTTTGTACAGTCTGGATTACATTCTCTTCCACTCATGTACTCAGTGCTGACACAATCACTGTAACTCAGTCACATTTGCATGTAATCACACTTACACGTGGCAACACTCATTTTAACATAGATTCACAATAGTGCTAAATAGTGACCCACACTAATGTACACACCCACATAAAACTTTCCCAAACTCTTATGTATACACATAGACTGATTTTTACCACATTCACACACTTTCTTACTTCACATGCACACATACATACACATTGTGACACACTCAGTTGTGTTCATGATCACAACTGTCACTCCCCCCCACCATTTGCCTTTGTTCTCTTCTCAGCCTCAGCTAAAAGGAAGAGAGTTGCTCTTAGGCAGGTGCCAATGGGACTGGATCTTTCTGACAGAAAGTAGGGAAATTTATGTCTAGGATAAAAAAGAAGCAACTCAAATCCTAGATCAAGTTTTACATCCTTTTGCCACAGATTCCTTTTGCAGAAATCATCTCAGCTTAGCCAGTCCTTTCCAGAGAGGTTAGAATTTAGATGGTTTGTTTGTCTTTTCCAAGTTTATGGCTTAACTTGCCACTTCATTTCCCTCCCAAGGGGAGATGAAGGTGAGGCGTGCATTTCTTTAAGCACTGTTAGTGGTTTCCTATGCAAATGCAGCTGTCTGCTTTTATGTTTATGATCTGGAATTGCCTGCTGATTAGACACGTGGAAAGGGCAGTCATGCTTCCAAACAGGTACCTCTCATCCAGCCAGGTCTGCTTCTCCCCTGTTTACTCTGGATCGTGGTATTCAAGGAGGAGAAAGAGAAGGTTAATGAGCTAGCTGGATAATAAAATGCATTTCTATTGTGAGTGTGCACGTGCATATATAGACTGCACTGGAATTTCAACAGCTGCTAAAAGTCAAGTCAACAGAGGAAATTTCTCAGTAGGCGGGGGTAAAGACAAGCTGAAGAAACTTGCTTGCACTCCAGACAGACTGTAGATTTCCTTGCAGAGGGTGAGAAAAAAACCCAGGAGTGAACCAGTAGATCAGGAGCCTGGTGCTGGAGCTGTGAGCCACCGTAGTCCGCACCAGCGCCCTGTAGAAGGCTCCCTGGTCCATGACTGCCCCTGCTGGAGTCTCCCTGGAGGAAAAATCGTGCAAGATATGACCGTGCTGCCATGGGATGTATTTTCTGGCACACAATAGGGAAGAGTCTGTACTCTGGGATAACAGCTCCCCACCACCCTGCCATGCACACCCATCATTAGACTGAGAATGTCTTTAATAGTAGAGACCACATCACTTTACCTACTTTGGATTCTCAATGCCTGGCATAATGCCAGGCTCAGAGCAGCTGCTTGTGAAACTCAGCTAAGAAACTATAAAAGGGGTGGGTGGGCAGTGGCATATTGTCAGGACAGATCCAGTGCCTCTGTCCCTCCATCCCAGAATTCCAATGGCATTACCAGCTCAGATTGAGAGTCCTCTGTGGACCTTACATAGTAGGGGAAATACAAAGGGTGAAAGCCCCAGACTCTGCCTTTGATGTAATCTCCTTTGAAAGGGAAAGATGAAGTCACCATGAAACTGTAGTCCAAGGCAGCAGTCTTGAAGTTTGGGGTTAGAGGAATCTTTATCATGTCATCCAGTGGTTTTTCAGCATCCAAAGGCCTTGAAGGCCCATAAGTGGTTGGAAACAGCAGTCAGGATTATGGAAACCACTTCCTGAAGCAGATTGCCTCATAGACATCTTTCTTAGCACAGGGAAGATGGTTCATCTTTATAGAAAATTGTGTAACAAAGCACTTTATCACTGAGCATAAGGCACAGGAAGAAAAGTGAGCCTTTAGACCTTAATGGAAATCTTGTACTTAATTAAGATTTAGCCACAACCTCCTCCAGGAGACAGCTTTAGGGAAATTGCCTGGCAAATTTATATTTGATCTATTCTGCCAATATGCTGAGACTTAACTGAAAGCAAATTATAAAACTGACAGTACTGACTGAAATTTAGGAGGGGAAAAATGCACCTACCTGAATTCACTTCAATACAGTGAGGAGTGCTAAGTAAAGAGACCCACCCCTTGTATTTATATGGTATTTTATACTTCTCAAAATATCTAATAACCTGTTCATTCACTATGATAGAGGTGGTGGTGTTCATTGTTGTTCAGTCACTAAGTCGTGTCTGACTCTGTGACCCCATGAAATGTAGCACACCAGGCTTCCCTGTACTTCACTGTTTCCTGGAGCTTGCTCAAACTCATGTCCTTTGAGTCAGTGATGCCATCCAACCATCTCATCCTCTGTCATCCCTGTTTCCTCTTGCCCTCAGTCTTTTCCAGCATCAGGGTCTTTTCTAGTGAGTCTGCTTTTTGCAAGAAGCATTAGGAGCACCAACTCTGGAATTAGCTACCCCAGCTTCTGAATCCCAATTTGGCCACTTCCTACCATGTAACTTTGTTTGAGTCAGCTACTTATGCTCCTCAAGTCTCAGTTTCCTCATCTGTAAAATGGGCATGACACTAATACCATCTACCTCATTGAGTTGTTAGGATGAAATACAATGTCTGGCTCAACAAATGTTGAGCACAAAGTCAGTGCTCAACAAATGGCAGCTCTTACTATCCTTACCACAACCCTTGGACTGTGGTGCTTTCAAAGGGGCAGAACCCTGAAGTAACAGAGAAACAGTATTGTTCTTTGCTGCCAAAAACCCGATTTTCACAGAACTTGTTGCCTGCTTTTCTTTAAGTTTTTATTTCTCTTAACCGCAAGCTGGGGTTAATGTTCATTCCCACTTAAGAAGAGTGAAAAAGAAAACCCATGAGCATTTCCTCAATTCTTGTGTCATTTTAGGACGTCCTTATCTGGCCACTGTAGAGATGTTTCTTGTTCATTTCGATGTCCCCTCTCATCCTACAACTTTTCCCTTGAACTCATGAAGCCTTCAGTAACATCACCTTCATTTGCTGGTATACCGAAACTTAGGGGAGGAGGAATGAAAAAGACTCCTTATGCTAGTGGAGCCCAAGATCTGGTCTCTAGCCACAGGCACGCCTCTGACCTTGATTCTAATGCTGAAATGCCTGCATTGTGGGCACTGGGGCTGCTCATTTCCAAGCTTTGTTCCGAAACATTACAATGGAAGCACAGTTCACCCATCTCAAAGCCCTAAGAGCTTTGTTGTCTATGTGAAAGCCTTGGTAACTGAGAACTCATCATCTCACATTAAAACTGTAGTGTGATTGAGGAAGCATAAATAAGAGCATAGACTTTGGAGTCACACAGACATGAGACTGTATAACTTTTTTCTATTATGGTTTATTACAGGATATTGAATATAGTTCCCTGTGCCATACAATAGGACCTTGTTATTTATCCATTCTATATATAATAGTTTGCATCTGCTAATCCCAAACTCTCAATCCAACCGTCCCCCACCCTACCCCACCTGCCTTGGCAACCACAAGTCTCCAAAGTCTGTTCTCTATGTCTGTGAGTTTGCTTCTGCTTCGTAGATAAGTTCATTTTTGTCATATATTTTAGATTACACATATAAGTGATAATCGTATGGTACTTGCCTTTGTATAGTTTCACTCTGTGACCTTGGCAAGTAAGCTGCTGTCTCTGAATGTCAGTTTCATCTGTAAAATGGAAATAATGATACCTCAAAGGGTTATGCAAGTTATGTGAACTGGTTCATGAGTAACTTTTAGCAGAGTGCCTAGGACATAAATCTTAATGAATGGTGGTGATTTTATGGCCCATGAAATCGTGGCAGTAATTGTAAACATCTTCTGTGGGTAACATACCTTAAATTGCTTTACTCATTTCTCACATGTGGATCATTTGATCCTCACAACCTCTTGGTGAGGTAGTCACCTTTCGTCTGTGAAGAAATAGATTCAGGGCAATCAAGGGATGTACTCAAGGTCATAAAGCTCATTAGCAGCAGTGCTGGGCTGAGAAGGTTCCAGTCCAGGCTGAATATTTGCATCTTTGCTTCACAGCACCTTTGAGGTGGTGGTTAGCAAGTACAACCTCTTTGAATTGAGCATAAACCTTGTGAAAAAAAAAGTCTAAATGGTAGCTACAGTTTTTCTGTTCTCTGAACCATGTGGTGTTTCTCTCTGTGTCTTGTGGGTTGTCCATCATGTTGCAGAAGTGCAAAAAATACGACATCATAAAAGTGCCCTTTGCGGCAAAGCTGAGGGTCATGGTGATATATGGCCATGGCAGTACCAGTTCCCACCAAAAGGAAAATCTTTCTCAAGGCATGTCATGTGGTTTTGTTCATGCTGCTCAAGGAGTACCAAATGTCCAGAGCCTGGAAATGGAAATTCTTGAAATATACTGAAACACATCACTAGACCTCTGGGGACTCCTTGGCTGTTTCTCTTCTGACCTGAAAATGACGAGGCATCAACTTTAGTGAACCCTAGGGAAAGGATGGAAGGACAAAAAGATAAGAGCACTTTTGACCTCTCTGTGACATTTGCCTCATAGCCATACTCATCTTGGAATACTTTTCTCTTGGTTTCCATGATGTCATAGATTCAGTTCCTCCACTTCTTTAATCGTATTTCTCAAGGATCCCTGGTTCCTCCTCTAGCCCCTAAATATTGGTGTTCCCCTGAGATCTTGCCTTCTGTCATTCTGTCTTCCTGGGAGATTGCACCTACTTCCATGCTGATGGTCTCCAAATTAATATTTTCAGCCCACGTATCCTGCTCTCCATTGAACCATTCCATAATGCCATATAAACATGTTATGACTGCTGCTTTGTTTATATTTATTGTCTTAATTTTGCTGTCTCTATTGAGAGGAATGTTGCTCAGGTGGCACTAGTGGTAAAGAATTCACCTGCCAATGCAGGAGACGCAAGAGGTGCAGGTTCCATCTCTGGGTCGGGAAGATCCCCTGGAGAAGGAAATGGTAACCCACTCCAGGATTCTTGCCTGGGAAATTTCATGGACAGAGGAGCCTGGCGAGCTAAAGACCATGGGGTCAGAAAAGAGTCAGACACGACCAGGCGACTGAGCACACACATTGAGAGGAATAGATATAGCTAGAGAGAATTTTTTCCCAATCACATGTGAATTGATGTTCCTTTCAGCTTTTTATTTTTGCTATGTAATAAAGACAAGGTTCTTAGATCTTTGTTTTGCTTCCCACTAGATATTTCTAATATAATTTTTATTGAGGTATCCAATGTGTCACTGTGTTTGTTCTCTCTTCTTTGTACATAGACTTGTAGAAAAGTTATATATTTGAGGACCATTTGTAGATATTTAGTCTTTGTAGAATGTTTATGTTTATTGGTAGAGTCTTTATAAACATTTAGACAAATTTTTTATGAAACTGATAAGGGCTGTCCAATTGGCCAAAACCAGAATAATGTGTTCTTAGAATTCTCTTGGGAATATGATTACTGGTGGCAGTCCAGTGGCTGCTCATTTAAGAGGCCTCCCACATCATCATATTTGTTATCAGCATACCAACTTCATTAACTTTTTAAGTAATCATCATTCTAAGCTAGTTGTTTGCTCTCATTTCCTAAAAACAAACTGAAGCACAGTTCTGTCTGGAATCCTGAACAAAAGGTAAAGGCTACACTGGGGATGTAATGAACAGCATGATGACTGTAGTTAATAATACTGTGCTGTATCTTTGCAATTTGCTAAGAGAGCGGATCTTCAGTGTTTTCAACATAGCAAAAAGCAAAACAAAGCAAAAAACAAAACAGTGTGAGATGATGGATGTATAAATTAATGTGATTGTGATAACCATTTCCCATTGTATACATATACCAAAGCATTAATCACATTATACATCCTAAATATATACATTTTAAATTTGTCAATTATCCTTAAATAAAGCTGGAAGACCCCCTAAAGCCTTAAAAAAAAAAACCACATTAGTCCTCCAACACTCCTCTGGGCTTCTTGGGATAGAACTCTATTTGTACCCAGATTTCTATTTAGGGTCCTGAGACCAGTTAATCCCACTACTAGCATCTCTGCCATCTTTGGCCAATGTCCAGAATAGAGCTACTTTTTACTTTTTGAAACCTCTCTTTTCCTGTTTCCATACTGCCCGTGCTTCCTCACCCGTGGCTTTTTAATCTAGACAGGCCCAAACCCCTAAGAAAGGCATGTGAGATCCTTCTTAATTTGGTCTTTACTGGTCTTATTTATTTTTTTTTTTTTGCATCAAGTTACGTGTAGCTTCTCTCATACTGCATTGTCTGTAATCTTCTCTTGGTCTTAGTACATGTTGTTCCTTGTGCCTGAAATGTAACCTTTGGTTACTTGTCCTTTTAAATTCAACTCAAGTATTCTTCCTCTGTGAAGCTTCCTTCTTCAGGCTGTTGGGAGCCCCTCTCTTGTCCTTCAGTAGCTACTTGTTGTCATCTTCACCCTGAGCTGCCATGGCCAACACCCATGAAACTTTTCCTTGAGGGCAGGGACTAACTAGTTCACATCTTGCCCTAGACCCTGGGGAGCTCCTACTTATCCTTCAATACCTTGCTCAAGGGTAGCATCCTCAGACACCTGTGGGGAGTACTAGCTACCCTTCTGCACTAACTTTTCAAAGCATCCCCCTCCTTCTGGGCACATATTAGACACTCTATAAATGCTGAATGAAGGATTGAATTTATTTATGAAGATTTATTGATTGCCTCAAGATTGCAGAACAATCCAAAAGTGGAGCTAGAACTAGCCATTCTTGTTGGGTTGGAGACAATTTGGGGGGGGGGGTTATAAAAAGACCTAACTAAAAATCAACTCCAGAAATTAAAATTAGGGAACAAGATGCAACTTAGTTCTTAAATGGAACATGAAAGGAAGTGGTTTCCCACATATTATAGTCTTAATATATTTTCCCTCAAAGAAGTCTGTTCTGCTCATATATGACTTTAGGTCTGGAAAATGCTTTGTGTTACCCATACTGGTCCCTTCTGTATGTTACCAGGATCCCATGTTCTGCCTTTTGAAAGTCTTATACATGTTACTTTCTTCCAGAGTTTTAAGATCTGTTTTTACATAAGACTGGAATCACTTAGTTCAGGAGAAACAGCTACCCAAACCTTAGAAACATGATCTAGCATGGTTGGAGTATTTGTTTGCTGGAATATACTCTTGAATAATGTATACCAGCCTAGTACTTCCCATTTCTCAAACCCCGGCAAACTCCCACTCATCCTTCAATACTCTGCTGAAGTGATATACGTCTGATCTTCTCTGAGAACATTTGTTACCCTTTCTGCTCTGTCCCTCTAAAGCATCCTGTGCCTACCTGGGTTGCATCCCTTTGTATTTCCTATTGCATGTATGCATGTCCACCATCCTTATTTAACTGTGACCTCTTTGAAGACTGGGACCGGTCTTCATTCATCTCTATTTGTATATATCTCCATGTACCTGACACAATGCCTGGTAGGTATGAATGTTGGTGGTGTGGAGATGAGAGGCAGTTCAGTTTAGTTCAGTTGCTCAGTTGTGTCCGACTCTTTGCGACCCCATGAATCGCAGCACGCCAAGCCTCCCTGTCCATCACCATCTCCCGCAGTTCACTCAGACTCACATCCATCGAGTCCATGATGCCATCCAGCCATGTCATCCTCGGTCGTCCCCTTCTCCTCCTGCCCCCAATCCCTCCCAGCATCAGAGTCTTTTCCAATGAGTCAACTCTTCGCATGAGGTGGCCAAAGTACTGGAGCTTCAGCTTTAGCATCATTCCTTCCAAAGAAATCCCAGGGTTGATCTCCTTCAGAATGGACTGGTTGGATCTCCTTGCAGTCCAAGGGACTCTCAAGAGTCTTCTCCAACAGCACAGTTCAAAAGCATCAGTTCTTCGGTGCTCAGCCTTCTTCGGAGTCCAACTCTCACATCCATACATGACCACAGGAAAAACCAGAGCCTTGACTAGATGGACCTTAGTCAGCAAAGTAATAACTTTTCTTCCAAGGAGTAAGCGTCTTTTAACTTCATGGCTGCAGTCACCATCTGCAGTGATTTTGGAGCCCCCCAAAAATAAAGTCTGACACTGTTTCCACTGTTTCCCCATCTATTTCCCATGAAGTGATGGGACCGGATGCCATGATCTTCGTTTTCTGAATGTTGAGCTTTAAGCCAACTTTTTCGCTCTCCTCTTTCACTTTCATCAAGAGGCTTTTTTAGCTCCTCTTCACTTTCTGCCATAAGGGTGGTGTCATCTGCATATCTGAGGTTTTTGATATTTCTCCCAGCAATCTTTCCAGCTTGTGCTTCTTCCAGCCCAGCGTTTCTCATGATGTACTCTGCATATAAGTTAAATAAGCAGGGTGACAATATACAGCCTTGACGTACTCCTTTTCCTATTTGGAACCAGTCTGTTGTTCCATGTCCAGTTCTAACTGTTGCTTCCTGACCTGCATACAGATTTCTCAAGAGGCAGGTCAGGTGGTCTGGTATTCCCATCTCTCTCAGAATTTTCCACAGTTTATTGTGATCCACACAGTCAAAGGCTTTGGCATAGTCAACAAAGCAGAAATAGATGTTTTTCTGGAACTCTCTTGCTTTTTCCATGATCCAGCGGACTTTGGCAATTTGATCTCTGGTTCCTCTGCCTTTTCTAAAACCAGCTTAAACATCAGGGAGTTCACCGTTCACATACTGCTGAAGCCTGGCTTGGAGAATTTTGAGCATTACTTTACTAGCATGTGAGATGAGCACAATTGTGCGGTAGTTTGAGCATTCTTTGAGAGGCATGAACATCCATATCAAACATTTGCCTTGAATGTGCAGGTATAATTATTGGTACCAATTTCTCATCTAGTAGCAGTCAAAAAGTGTCTTTTCTTCCTTCTGAACTCCTCCAGTCCCTCTTTTTTTTAGCACTCTTCAATTTGCAAAACACATGCCCTTACCTATTCTGTAGTTGTATTGTTATCTGTATATTTAATATACATTTTATATAGAATATGCAGCCAGAGATGAAACCCATTGTTCAAGCCTATATAATCTCTTTTGGGGCTGGACATTTACTGATATTTATCTCTTTACTCCCAGCACCTCACATGGTACCCAGTACATAAGTCTCAATAAATATTTGTTATTGAAATAAATGAATACAAGCACAGATGGGTTGCTTAAGAGGCATGAGTTACTATCTGACCTCCTTACAGGGTAGCAGGTCTCTGTTTTGGTCTTCAGATTCTTTGAAATGAAAGTCAATCAGCAATCCATAATAAGAAGGCATGTACCTGGTTTCTTTTCCTATAAAAAGCAATGTCAGGCTGACATAAGATCTTCCCTTTTCCTCTCTTTATACAGCTGTATAACCCACTGGTGATTGGCTGACATAATTGTAAGTGCAGGGAATGTATTAGGCTCAATCTTAAAGGAGAAAGAACACTGTGAGATGACCATTGCTTGACACAGAATTATAATACAGAGTTATATATATTTATTTATTATGAACACTCAGCTTTCCTCCCCTTTTCCTGCCCTTTTTTTTTTTTTTTTTGGTCATGCTGCATGGCACGTGGGCTCATAGTTCCCCAACCAGGGATTGAACCTGTGGAAGCGTGGAATTCTAACCACTGGAGTGTCAGGGAAGTCCCTTCCTTCCCCCAGTTTTGGTCAGGATGTGTCCTAGGCCATAGTTCTGGCTCCACAGGAGTCATTGGGAACTACTGACTGAGTCCCCCTGCTGATTCCCACTCCCTGCACTAAATCCTGCTTCTGCTTTATCTGCACTTTTCCTACCAGGATATCATTTCCCTCCTTTGAGAGGTAAGGGCTGGGCCCTATGATCTCAGTCTGGGGACTTCCCCAGGCCACAGAAAGACTTAGGTATCTGACAGCCTTCTCTTTGTGTGTGCGGGTGAGTACTGGGGCATCAAAATTGATCGTGTGCTAGAGGAGGGGTCTGCTCCAGCATGAACCAGGCATGAGCCATATCTTAGAGAAGATAAGTGGCAGCTGCAACCATGTGGCTGAGTACCCAGCTGCTAGTCACTTGGTGGATCTGAAGTGAACTTAGGAAAGCCAGCAGGCTTGATTTTGAGGTCATCCTTTAGGCTTTTGGTTTCTAGAGGAATTTCTTTGGGTGGACTGTAATCTTTTCTTAGACCCAGGGCCAATTTTCTTTAAGACAATAATAATCCATCTTGGTGGGGGTAGGAGATGGGGAATTCCTACAGCTAAGGCTGTGGCCAGCAGTTTATCCCCTACTATTTGTAAAGTGTGATAGATGGAAATTGGGTCTGATCATTTCCCATTCTTCCTTTTTTTAAAGATAATATTTCCTTTTCATTAACTATAGCCCCCCACATGCTATATAGACACATGCTCAGCTCTTTTGTAAACTTTGGTTGAAGGGCAAAAGCTGAAGAAGAGTTGCTGCATTTTATACCAGTTCAAATTCTTTGACCTCCAGTTCTGGCAATATGTCTTTTTTGGAGGGGTGGTGGGTAGAATATGAGCTTTGCTAAAATGATCTAAATTCCTAGTTTAGAAAAATGTAATGTGAATGTCTCAATTGACCCCATGTAGCTCTTCTCTTCAAATGTTCAGTGGGTACCTTCCCTATAGAAAGCCAATTTGGGCATAGACAAATTGAGACTGGAGCAAGTTCCTAGGTCGATGAGCCATAAGGCACAGGTTTGAAAACAATGTCCAGACATCTCTATGTATACAAAGAGCCCTAGAAATTTTGGCAATTGAATTTTTAGGCTTGAGTTTGAGGGAATTTGTGACTCTTTCACCAGCGTCGATCAGGGAAGGGTGTAATTATCACCCATGCATAGTCACAGAGAGCAGTTAGAACCCCAGAGACTCAAGATGTTGGTTTACCATATCCTGTTCACTTGAGCTGCTCATCTGCATCTAATTTTTTTCTGTCCAACAGCTTCCAAGGATACTGTGTTCTGTTTTGAGAACCAGGAAGTGTTTGATTACTTGGTTTTACTTCTCTTCTCCCCACCACATTTATTTGAAGCATCTTTTACTTTTTTATGCTTTAACAATTTCTACCTCTGTTCTTCATGCATCTTATTTTCTCTTCTTAGAAGCATCAGTGTTGGAAATGGAAAGCCCAAACCTGTAATAATGCATCAGTTTGCAAATATAAACACACGTCAGATGGTCATTAGCATTTTCTTGGCATTAGCTCATGCAGCATACACAATGAATGATAAAGTACGGTGCTGCATTCATTTAGAAGCTTAGGAAGTCGCTCAAATAGGGAGCTACTTGTCCCACATAATATGTGCAGTATGCCATGGTGTACCTATTAATTTCTTTATTTGCAACCTATCATTGAAATTTGCAACTATAATATGCTGGCTTATTGGATTTCATTAATGTGAAGTTCCTGATGCAAACAATGGAAGTCACTCAGAAAGATGTTAGCAGAGAATAGGACTACAGCAGAACTGACCTCATTTGCTCTTGTGTGTGAGACAGAGCATGGATGTGTTCTGTGTGACCATGTTTTGTATGTGTGTCAGTTGTGAGCTATCTTTTGCAGGATCTAAGACTGAAACAAGGCAGCTGTAAAAAGAGCTAGTGCCTCCCTTACTTGTCTGGCTGCTTTTGCAAATCTGCCTAATAAGTAGCTCAGCTCCTCCTGATCAAATGATCTTCGAAATGGCTTCCCTCCATTACACGCTGTAATGGTATCTCCCAGGCAAGGCTCTCTGAAACAGCACACCCCTGTCTCTGATAGCAGAGTTCCCTTGGTGAGTGCCCCAGAACAGACAAGCCCCAAAACAAGGCCGTCTAAGAATTGGTCCTACCAGCCAACGAATCCTCCTGGAGTTGTGTCAGTAAATCTTCTAGCCTTGGGTCTTTGGATGAGAAATGCAGTTGAAATCAGTAAGTACCAGCCTGAAGTTGGTTGAAATGAAAAAAGGTAGAACTGTCATATGAATATTTGGGGAGGATGAAAGTGTATGTATAAAGAGAAAGAGTGTGTGCATGTGTAGGTGGGTTTACCTGGATCCACATTGTAATGGTATCAGGGGAAGGGAATTGAAGAGAGTTCGAGATTCTAGTCTCGGTTCTTGCAGTTATTTTATGACCCTTGGGTAAGTCATTTAACCTCTATGCCTTGTTAATTCCCCATGTGGAAAATGCGGATGGTGCTCCCTTCTTCACATGTTGTTGTCCGGCTCAAATAAGAGCAGAGCTTGAATAAACTTGTGGTCGTTACAAGGCCATATAGTGAACAATGAGGTGTTGATCATCAAAGGTGGCTGGCTTCTCCATGATGCCCAATTTCTTGGCCAATAGACTAGTGCCAAAATGTCCAAACTCCTTCTTGGCTCAGACCTGCTTGGAGTAAGCATATAGGCTTATTCAACATTAAGAAAAACGTACTCAGAGCTTCAACAAATGCATAGAACATATAGAGTTCCATTCATTCCCTCACATGTGTACTTAATGCCTACTGGGAACAAGGCACTGTACTAAGCAGTATGAAAGCATGACAGTTATGACTGAGGAGTTCTTACCCTCTAGGAGTTTATGATCTAGTGAGGGGGATGACATTTTTAATGACTATGTGCAGTTGGAGACAAGATGGTCAAAATGCTAAGTTGGGCCCATCTGGTTGCTATTGTTAGGGGTCAGGCTCTCATCTACCTAGCTTGGGAGTGGGGGTTTGGGGCTACTGAGGGACACAGATGTGGTGGCTCCTCCTCCCTATAAAATGGGAGGAATGCCCTTTCTCCCTTCTTTGGCATCTTAGCCTATTATGGGAAACAATGGCTGAAAAGTTGCTAGAAATCTTCAAATGCAAGTTGCTGTAAAATGCAAAGCACTGTATATTCTTTCAAAGGATAATACATTGTCCCCTTTGTGGAAGGCCAGGTGTTTTGTTCCTTTTTGGCAATTGAAAACAGTTCACTACATCTACTTACACTGCCAATCATAAGTGTCTGGCTACTGTAGTTGCTAAGAATGTGTCTAAGGTAAAGTGGGTTTAGTTATCAGCATAGGCTAGTTAGCAAAGCATCATTTGTGTCCCCATCACAGTTTATACCTGGAAGCTCAGCTAGCCATCTTGAAAAATGTGTACTTCTGTTTACAAGGGAGCCCAAGAAGGAGCCAGCAAGTAACTCTTGGATCCTTTTTCCCACAACCAAGTATAATTCAGTGTATACACCATTCTCACAGTAAAAGCAGTAACCTCATCCCAAAATACAAAGAACAGTCCAGCATTGGTATCTTTGTCTAAGGAGATGTTGGCTGACTTTAAATCTGTGTCAGCCTAATACCTCCAAATCTGGAAACTTATTAAAAGCTCACTTCTTCTTGATCTGTAGAGCTAATTCTTGCTATAAAGATTTACCCAATTCTAGAAATTTGAAATGCCCTCATGTTCTATTAATGTCTTAACATAGTGAGAGTTCTTTGACTTGTTGACTACATTTTTGTGATACCAGAATCAATCTTCTTATGTGTGCTTGTCAGTTTGATTGTCATCTCATCAGCTCCAGGTGTCTTGTAGCCAACCCTATTATTTTTGTAGGTATCTCAGAAATGTCAGAAACCTTGGAAATTTCCCCTGGGCTGCATCTCATTACTGCGTTATATCCTCTAGTTTGATATGAGAGGGACAAAGCAGTGTTGATGGGCTCACCGATTTATAGTAATGGCCTTGTGTGGCTGGTGGTTTGAGAATTTTACCTCTGGGTTTATTAGATCAAGGCTGTGTGTCTGCTGGCCTAGGCTTTTGTTTTTGAAAGGAGGCCAGTATTAGCTTGTTTCTCATTGGGAAAGTATGCAAATAAACAGTGATTTAGATTTTTGAAAGCAGACAGAATAATACAGACATGCATTGTCTCTGTATGGTATCAGATACCATTGTCTCTGATGGTATCAGATCTCGTGAAAATATTGATTTCAGTTGCCAGTGGCTTCATAGATGGTCTTGCAAGTCGTAGGGCCAGTATTTCTGGATTCTAACCTTTCACACATGTGAGTAGAGCACCTGTGACAAATGGGCACAATTGGTATTTTTGATTGTATCCAATTCCACACTTATGTCATGGTATGAATTTTGGCCACATTATCTAGAATATATTTGAGCATCTATCTTTCCCCTTGACTCCTGGAACATGCAGGTTGGTGGCTTTTTTTTAACCTACTGAATGTTCTCTGAGGGTTTCATTTGGTACCACATTAACAGAATACATTTGGAAGAATGAGAGAATGACCAGTATATACAGTACCTAATCATTTCCTCTAAAGTTGCCATGCATCTTGATAAAAGTTTTCCTCTGAAATACTTTGTAGTAAATCTCTGGGTCCAAAGGCGACTCAGTGAAGGGGTGTGTGTGTGTGTGTGTGTGTGTGTGTGTGCACATGTATGCACATGTGTGTGCACCTGTGTGCACATGCCTGCCCTTGCATTTAGGGGTGGGACCATGGGAGTAGATAGGAGAGTGAGAGAAAAAGGCAGATAAGGAGGGAGGGAAATAAAAAATTAATCTTTTTTGTACTCTGAAAGAGGGTTGTTCCATCATCTTGGTTATCATGAGACAAGAGGCTCATTTCTTACTGCTGATGAATTTCAATTGTAATTACATAACTTTGGTAAGCCACATTAACTCCCAAGGGCTGGACCAAAAATATACCATCTGCAAAAGCCATTTGAATTCTCTTGGAAAAAACCTAGTAGCCAAGTCTGAAAGCAATTTGTGAACAGATACAAGCTGTTGCTGGGTGTCCATTCAAATTAGTTGTTCCTCCAGCAATGCAAAGGGCCATGTTCTAAAAATGAAATGACATGGCTGTTGGCTGGGTCCGGCATGACCCACACTTGCAAGTTTCTTCTGTGTTGCAGAAGTGAACAACAACAGTTAAACTTTAAAGATCAACAGTTTTTCGATTGGGTTCCTGGAGAATAATGGTGCTTTTGTACAATTCTTGAAGTAGAGCCTACAGCCACCCCAAACAAAATAGTCTCTTTCAAGATCTTGGAAATAATGACCTCATAGGCAGATTGAACCAGCAATCCATTAATAGTTTCCTTTGTAGAGAGGTGTCTCAGGGGAGGGACCTGGCTTCGTAAATCAGCATTGTTTATAAACATAGCAGAATAGAGTCCCCCTTTTTTCCTACGTCTGTGGAATAGCCGGAGATACCTCCCACTTGGGAAGCAAATAGATTAACAGCAAGAGTGCCTTACAGGGCCCTAGCCTTTCTCCATTGGTCACCTAAAAGTATCCTCTGAAGCCCTTGCTTTTAAGGTGAGTTAGAGATAAGGAGTCGCCCACATTATTCCTTGGTCACAAACTCAGAATTATCTGGGACCATTAGAAAAAGATGAAGATTGGTTGTGCCTTGTAAAGGGTCACAAAGAACTAGCATAATAGGATAATTTGAGCAAAACAGAATCTGAAATGTCTAGGTAAACTGAGTGTTTATTTGCTTCATGTTCCTATTGTGGAAATGTGCCAAGATTCTTCAGTTTCATTTCCATCTCTGTAAGAGATTTATCTCAGCTCTTCTTATAATCCCTTGATGAGTTGAACAGAATTAAACCGATTCCAGTTTGCTGGGCAGTAGAAAGGTGTGCCATTTAAGCTGGGTCCCTTCAGAATGCCTGTGATGTAGACTGTGGCAAGTATGTAGTATTCATATTTTCAGCAGCAATTTCTAGTCTAGTATAGGAGAGTATAGTGTGAGTTCTATATTCCAAGTAGCCCTTTTTAATCTCGACCTGAAAAGAAACAGGGCATCTACTTTTTGAGTCTCTCGCCAGAGAGAGTATTTAAGGATGAAAAAGGCCACTGTTAGCCACACCTAATTATCCACAACAAAGGCGCCTAGTATTTTGGATTACGTGGGTGCACTAGAACCCTGAATGGCTCAGACTCCTACTTGCCTTATTATGTAAGATCAGTTTTGTATATCATTTTAAAGGGGCCATGTATGTTTCTCTGGCTTCTGCCATCTCAAGTTAAATATGTCCTCAGAAAATAGATATCATCCAGAATATGGTGGCTCTCTCTCCCCATGAGACACATTTTTCAGAAATCTGTTTTCTAGGTCTTACTTAGAATCCTCAGTTCTTTTGCAATAACTTTCAAATTTCATTATTTTTACCAAGATTCTGTACATTTGAGCTTTATTTAATAATCATCTCATATTCAGGCATTATTTTTGAACCCAGAAAGGAAAACACACAAAACACATACAAGGCGAAAAACTAGTGCTTTTATTCTTTGTCTGGCAAATTCTTCTTCACTAGTAAGTAAAAACCATGAACCTGTCTGATACAGAATACCATTGGTGAAATCAGTCTTAAACTCACTTCTCTTCTGGAGAAAGAATGAATTGAGAAGGATCAAAATGTGAAAGAGAATGTAGACCCGTTAGCACTGATTTCATATTCTAGTGAAAATATTTACCAGCAGTCTATGGATATACTTGATCCTTGACATCACAGTTTCTTTTTCATTTTACCTTGTGCTATAGTTTCACCAACTTCCCTGGTGGCTCAGTGGTAAAGAATCTGCCCGCCAAGCAGGAGACGTGAGTTTGATCCCTGGGTTGGGAAGATCCCCTGGAGAAGGAAATGGCAACCCACTCCAATATTCTTGCCTGGGAAATCCAATGGACAGAGGAGCCTGATGGACTACAGTTCATAGGGTTGCAGAGTCAGATACCACTGAGTGATTAAACAATAAAGACAACACAGTTTCACCCATATAGGAAAATGTGAGACTTAAAAAGCTGGTGGTGGTAGTGACAAAACATTTACTACTGAATATTTTCACTGTCACGATTTCCCCCAAAAAACTAGAGTTGGTCTTAATTCATTAAGATAATGCAAGGCATGACAATTAGACAAAGGAAAATAGATCTCTTGTGCAAATCAAGGTCTCACCAATCATTGTTTGTTGGCGGTCACCTGTGCAGATGGAGAAGCTATGAATTGGTACTCAGTTATTTTTGAATACTTACAGGCTCTATATATTTGAGAAAATTTTAAACAGTAAAATTTTTTAAATTTCCACTTAATGTAATATAATTTAGAATTCATTACCGAAAATAAACATGTAACCTCTGAAGGGCTGAAAAGAATGATAGCAGGTTTTTTGTTGTTGTTAATTTATTTTTTCACTTTACAATATTGTATTGGTTCTGCCATACATTGACATGAATCCGCCACGGGTGTACATGTGTTCCCCATCCCAAACCCCCCTCCCATTAGGTATGTTATTGGAATAAAGCGATATGCTGAGTTGTGTTTGGAGAGCTCTTTTACTGCTAATTAGTTTCAGTTAATACTTGATGAAATTACAAAGATTTTGTTGCAGTAGGATTTGATTTTGCTTGTATTGGAAGTAGAGATTCACTTGGTAGGTACTCTTTTTAAAAACTGAGGTATAGTTGATTTACAATGTTGCATGTATTGCTGCTGTACAACAAAGTGATTTAGCTATATATATATATATGAATAATATATATATCATGCATTCCTTTTCATTATGGTTTGCCACAGGATCTTGAATAGAGTTCACTTGTTTTTTATCCATTCTGTATACATTAGTTTTCATCTGCTAACCTCAAACTCCCACTCCATCCCTCCCCCAACCTGTTTCCCCTGGAAGGTATTTGTTAACACCTGCCTTGGAATGGCAAGTGTCAGGGCCCTAATGGAAAGACTTGAACTAGAGTGGGAAGACAGCCAGGAACCACAACATTTCCTTGAGTTTGTGCTTTTCCAGTTCATGTAACCCTTCAGTGGGATGAAACCCAAATGTGTTCAGCTCTCAGCACAAAATACTAGAGAATAATGAAATTAAGAGCAGATTAGTTGCTAAGACCCAAACTGGTTCTTACAAGCCTGTCATCCCTGTCAACTCCCTTGTTCCCTCTTCTAGGACATAAAATATGACAAGGAATAGGGTTATGGTGTCTCCTCAGGAAACAGGCCTCTCCTTGGAGTTCCTCTTTGCTCCTGGTGACGCTTATCTCTGTGTTATCATCTACTCTGTTACTTGAAGATGGAGCAGTGCTTCTCCTAGCAGTATACCCCAACTCTGCTGAAACTACCTAGTTTACTAGAATGTTTCTCAGTTCTTTCTCATAAAGCAATAGAACGTGTTTTGTTCATCAGGTACACACAGGTAAGAATCAGATGCTGAAGGCATCCCAGTATCAAAGTGACTAACACGATTGTTGTGGGCGTCAAAAATCAATAACCAGGCCTATGTCAATTCTAGGCTCCGAGGAAGTGGTGCTACTGACCAAAATGATCATTCTTGTTGTTCAGTCACTCAGTCCTCCCTGACTCTTTGCAACCCCGTGGACTGCAGCACTCCAGGCTTCCCTGTTCATCACCAGCTCCCAGAGTTTGCTCAAACTCATGTTCATTGAGTCAGTGATGCCATCCAACCATCTCATCCTCTGTCACCCTTTCTGCTCCTGTGCCCAATTTTGTTCACAAAGAGGAAAGATTGTAAATTGTGCATTAAAAGACTGTGTGTGGACAGCAGAAAATAAAGTGTCTTTGGGAGAAAGCGTCTTAGGTATTTGTATCTACATGTTGAAAAAACTCACCTTTGCTTTCCTCTTTAGGAAATTACATCATTGGGCCTTAGGGAGACAGCTCCCTTCCCTCTAGAAAAGGAACCCCTCAGAAAAGTTATTGTCAAACCTGAAATAGCATGATACCAATGCTTCTGTTTCTAAGATGTTAGACCTCCTGTATATACCAGACTGTCTTTCAGACCTCTCTGAACTCCTGTTTTCTCCTCCTCTTCTTTAGGAGCTGTGCAATCAGTTATAACTGAAAATGTCTGACGGTCTGGATAATGAAGAGAAACCCCCAGCTCCCCCACTGAGGATGAACAGTAACAACCGGGATTCTTCGGCACTCAACCACAGCTCCAAACCACTTCCTATGGCCCCTGAAGAGAAGAATAAGAAAGCCAGGCTTCGCTCTATCTTCCCAGGAGGAGGGGATAAAAGTAAAGTATCAGTGGCCGGGTGTTGAAAAGGGGCTAGTTTATTCTTTCATTGTCGCTTTCTTTCTCAAGTCATTTCTTGAGCATGGGCTGTTCAGGGCCTGCCTGACTTTTGCATATCCATCTTCAGAGGTTGCATTTTGTCAGAGGATGATGTTTGATTGACTTACTGTAGGTTTACAGAAAATACACTTAAATGCTGTGTTTGCCTTTCACATAACATCGAATTCAGCAGTAAGCCACGGGAAATCATAGCTAGAAGACTGTTTTACAGATATGAATAGTGCCTTTCTGATAAAATTTAAAGGAGAATTTATAGTAATCCCTTCCTAACTACAAGTTGTCCTTATTAGGAATTTGAGTATTGGTGGATTTACTTCTGTATACCATTTTGACAACCATGAAAATGTTGAATTGAGCATACCTAAGTCAGTCCAAGTGCCACGTTATTGTCTGTCTGACTATATCACAAAGTGTGAAGAAATTTCTGAGTCATTTGTTTCCTCTACCATTCTTTTGCCAGTCATCCCCTACACAATCAGCCTATTTTGCATTAAGTATCACAACAGTATATTATCATTTATCCTTGGGCCTCAAATATCATATGCTGACACTTTGTGACATTGGGGAATATAAAATCCCTCATAAGTAATTGTCAGGTTGCATTAATTCACATAAAGCCTAAACATGGCTTCTGTAAATGTGACTATTGTGGCAGAAGAGAGTGAAACCAGGTACAAGGACTCCAGCACCAGAGAAAGTTGCTAAAGGGCAAGAAAAGTAGTATCTCTTGAAAAGATAAGGGACACTCTTAAGCTTCTTAAAGGTAAAACAGATAGCTTTATAGGTAGCTTATATTATATTAATGAATTTCCATAAGGAAAGCTGAAACTCTTATTGAGGCTAAGATTACCTCCTGTATACCTATGGCATGTAATAAATGCTTTATCCCTTGTGACCCAAGGATGGAAAAGACAGAAATGTTGTTAAACCTCTGGATTGAAAACAAACAAAGGAATAAGAAAACACTTCCAAAAAAAAAAAAAGAAAAGAAAACACTTCCCTGGTGGCTCAGATGGTAAAGACTCTCCCCGCCAATGCAGGAGACCCAGGTTTGATCCCTGAGTCAGGAAGATCCTCTGGAGAAGGGAATGGCTACCCACTCCAGTATTCTTGCCTGGAGAATTCCATGGACAGAGGAGCCTGGCAGACTACAGTCAGACATGACTGAGTGACTAACACTTTCACTTTTCCATGAAAGGGATCTCCCATCATGTGAGAGGAATTTTTGAAGACGTGTTTTCAGACACCAAAGTGGATCTCAAAAAAAAAAAAAAACTGCCAAGAGCAATGGATGGTTTGAGAAATGCATGGTGCACCTGGAAATGCATGCATGACCTGGAAACTGAATCCTAGGTGACAGTGGTGCCAAAGAAAGAACCACTAGATCCTGCAGCTCCTGTGGTTTATCTGCCACAACTGTAGAAAGCAACTGAAGAGTAGAGTCATGTGTGTGCACAAATCTTTGGTGCTGTTGAGACCGCCATGCTTTGGAAGCCCTTAAACAATCCTGTTTGCCCTTCTGAAGAGCATGAGCCAACTGATGCTGATATGAGGCCAGCCAAAACAGAGAGGCTGGTGTTTCTGTTTTGTGCCAATACTTCAGGTGACGTCACAGTGAAACCATTACTGGTGTGCAGAAAACTAGGCCCATATCCTCTCAGAGGAAACAACTAAGCTAAGTTTCCAGCATACCAGCATGCAAATAGAAAAGCCTGATGACTCCCTCTCTCCTTAAGGAATGGGTTTAACAGTGCTTTCTTGCAGAAGCTCAAGACTACTCAAAAGAAATCTTGAGTTCAAAGTCGTATTGATTCGTGCTTGTCCTTTTGGTTCCTCAGATGCATTGGCAAATGTGCATCCTCATTTTAAGATTGTCTTTATAACCAGTGGCATGATTCAGGTCCTGGAACCCTTAGACAGTGTTTAGTCTGACCTTTAAGAAGACTTATGCCAAGCTAATGTATAACTTTGTTGTTTAGGATCTTACAAAGGCACCCCTGTCTAAAGATCCTAGTGCATGAAATTCCTACACCATCACTCATGCTGTGTTATTCATAAAAGAGGCATTAGATAGTTTAACATTAATGAGCCATGGGAAATTACTGGGCATATACCCAGAGAAAACCATAATCGAAAAAGACACATGTACCCCAGTGTTCATAGCAGCACTATTTACAACAGCTAGAACATGGAAGCAACCTAGGTGTCCATCAACAGATGAATGGATAAAGAAGATGTGGTACATATACACAATGGAAGATTGCTCGGCCATAAAAAAGAACATATTTTAGTTCTAGTGAGATGGATGAACCTAGAACCTGTTATACAGAGTGAAGAAAGTCAGAAAGAGAAAAACAAATATCACATGTTAATGCATATGTATGAAATCTAGAAAAATGGTATTGATGAACCTATTTACAAGGATGGAATGGAGATGCAGACATAGAGAATGGACTTGTGGACACAGTTGGGAAAGGAAAGAGTGGGGCAAATGGAGAAAGTAGCATCAACATATATACATTATCATGTGTAAAATAGATAGCTGATGAGAAGTTGCTGTATAACACAGGGAGCCCAGCCTAGGCTCCAAGCAGCAGCCCAGTCCTGCTCTGTGATCACCTGGAGGGGTGAAGTAAGAATAAGTATGTATTCTTCATAAAAGAGGCATTAGCTAGTTTAACATTAATGTTAAACTGATTTCCCCCATTAATGTTGGGGGAAGGGGAGAGATGCTCAAGAGGGAGGTGATATATGGCTGATTTGCATTGTTCTACAGCAGAAACCAGCACAACATTGTAAAGCAATTTTCTCCTAGGATGGGGAACACGTGTATACCTGTGGCAGATTCATGTTGATGTACGACAAAACCAATACAATATTGTAAAGTAATTAACCTCCAATTAAAATAAATAAATTTATATTAAAAAATAAAATAAAAATGTTCCTATGGGAAAAAAATATGACATGGGAGAAAATTGGACTAGAGATAGAGAAGTGTCTTTCAGTGATTTCTCCTAAAGACCTTAAGAATATTGGAACAAGAAGAAGCTATGGGTGAGGATCAACATCTGACACAGGAGCAATCATTGGCTGAAGTTGAGTCTGAACCTATTGATGCTGATTTAAGTGATGTGCTGGGCTAAAGGATGACTCAGGAAGCTCGTGGGACCCCAGAGGTGATTATCGTTAAGTGATGATGAAGATAATTAGAAAGCTATAGTACTGGAGACAAATACAATTATAAGCAACAGGAGAAAAATTTTTAGAACAAGATTAAAACCTCCCCCAAGAAAGTAATGGAAAAAAAAATGTGTACCTTTACATATCAAAGCTTACCTGTTCAGAGCTTGAGTGATTTAGCTGAATTCTTTAAGAGGTGCTATGATGTCTTCTAAAAAAAAATCACTTTGGACAGAAACCATCTTCAGCAGAGCTTAAATCATCAGGTGGTACCATTTAATATGATTGCTGAACAGCTGATAAACTGCCTTTGTACAAGGCTTGAGTGATTTAATTGAGTTTATGAAGAGGTGGAGTCTTTTTTTTTACAACACCATGTTCAGAAGAAAGCAACCTCAGAAGAGCCTAAATCATTAAGTAGTGTCATTTAAATATCTGTGCCAGACAGCAAATAAGCTGCCTTCAGACAAACTTTATTGCAGCATTATTTACAACAGCTAGAACATGGAAGCAACCTAGATGTCCATCAATGAATGGATAAAGAAGATGTGGTACATTTATACAATGGAATATTACTTGGCCATAAAAAAGAGTGAATTTTAGTTCTTTTGAGCTAAAGATTTGCACTCTATGCAGACGTGCTATGGTGTCTTCAGAAAAAGACTTGAGAAGACAGAAAGCATCTTGAAGAGCCAAAGTTGTTAAGTCATGCCACTGAAATTCACTTGCTTGTTAGGGCTAAAGCCCCAATCAAGTTGTTTTAATCCCAGGATCAGACTTAGATGAAGACTCTGAGAGCACAAAGATCCATAATTTGAACTAACAGTCCACCTCTGTTTGTTGCTTCACCGTCACCCAAAATTTCCATTGCCATGAGTGGGTACATCCTTATCACCTCTGGAAACCATTTCAGGCTCTAAATGGAAACTATACAAGCCTATCACTTTTAACTAATTCAAGCTATGTAAATTTTCATTATTCTGTTTATGTAATGTACTGTTATTATTTTGTTTTACTGCATAAAAAATATTTATGAGGACTTTCAAATGTTCACATGTGACCTCAGTTCCCCCCCTGGTTCTTTTAACCACAAAAAATTATCATTTCCTCAGTGGAACTCTCCTATCTCGGTGAGGGTCATTGAGGAACTTGACCCTCATAGGTAAGGAGGGGTTGCTGTTTATATGTTTCTGCCTGTGAGTGATGACTTGGGTTATACCACAGGCAGTCTCCAATGAATGAAAAGAGCACTGTACTTGGGTTCTGGAGACTTAGGGTCAAGGCCAGCTCTGCCACTGATTATTGTGACTTTGGGCTAATAACTTAGTTTTTTTGATCCTCAGTTTCATCACCTGTTAAATGAAGATAATAAGACATGGCCTACCTAGCAAAATATTTTTGATAATCAAATGTAATTCTCAATATCAGAGTGCTATTAAAAGTAAAATTTTAAAGTGCTAAGTAATTGTGAGGTGTTATTATATCTGTATCATTCTGGAACTTTACAAACAACTAAAAACCTAAGTTTTAGAATTCTTGTTTCTTGTTTTAAGTAACTTTGTCCATAACTAGAATTTATATGTCAGTTAATAGGAATTTATTTTTAAGTTAAAATCAACCCAACCAAAGATAACTAACTGGGTTGGTATTTTTCCTCCCAGTTCTTCTCATCATATGGAAATAGTCATCATTAATAAAAACTTGGAAAATAAAGACAAACATATAGAAAAGATAAAAACCACTCATATCCACAAATCTCAGAAACAATATTAACATTTAGTGGCTTGCTTTCCATACTTTTTAATGGCTATATATATATATATATATGTAGTTTTTTATATAGTTAAAATCATAATATATAGTTTTACACCAGCTTTTTCACTCAATATTTTATCATGAACATTTTCCCCTATGTTTAAAAATTTTTTCATAAATACAGTTTTTGATGGTGTAGACTATTTCATCATATGGTAGCATCATGGTTTATTTAACCATTTATTTTCTTGGTTATTTGGGATCCTATCCAAATTTTTGTCACAAATAATATCACATTGTCTATTTCTTGAGTTAAATGAAAATACTTGCTTTGGTGACAGCAGAGGTTTCTGTTTGTTTGTTTGTTTTAAGGAATCTCTTTTGTTGCTACATTTCATTGACCGAATGGAACTTCAAAAGACAGGTAGAAGAAAAACAAGCAGTAAATATAATTTCCAGGTTGAGGATCTGTCTTTGTTGGAGGCCTTTCCAAGAGCTGAATCTTAGTTTTAGAGCAAAGTAAGAGGGACAGTTGGCCACCATATTATGATGCTTCACCATAGAAAAGTTTTAGAATTTAGACCAGGAAAAGGATATCCTGAACACGAGGTTCATTTTCTTTTATGGACCCTGTGAAGTGTGAGATTAGGTTTCTCTTTTGTTGGCTGCTTGAAAAATTAGTGCCAAACGTGTGGCCCATGCCTGACACCTGTAATGGGCCTCTATGGTGTGTATGCACTTGGTATAGCTTTCCTCCAGGCTCCATTTTATGAGCTTATCTTTGTTTTGTTTTCCTTTCACTTGATTGACTTTGAATTTCTGCTGCTATCATACTGTATTTTGTATATTCTTTTTTTTTGGGGGGGGGTTTCAAAATTTATTGTACATCAGTTACTCTGGAGAGCTTGTTCAGACACAGCCTGCTGGTGCCACCTCTCAGAGTTTCAGGTTTATTTGATCTGGCTTGAGGCCCAAGAATTTGGATTTCTAACAAGTTTCCAGGTGATGTAGATATTGCCAGTCCAGGGGCCACACTTGGAGACCCACTACTCCAGGCATGAATTCCTTGAAATCTGGAAACAAAGGAAGACCTCTTTGCTTTCATTTCCCTCTACCTAAAATATCTTTGGCTGGTTTCTAAAATGGATAAAAAAAAAACTATTCAGATTTGACTGAAAAAGGAAAGAGAAAACTAAGAATATTGATGGGAGGAGCCTTAAAATCTGTAACAATTGTGCCTTTTCTTTCCTGGGGCTTAGCATCCAGGTAACAACAAGGCCCACTCCAGTTTCTAAGTGAAAGTAGCCAAGGGCAATTTTCCTTGTTACCTTTCTTTTTTTTTAATTTATTTAAAATTTTAATTGGAGGCTAATTACTTTACAATATTGCAGTGGTTTTTGTCATACATTCACATGAATCAGCCATGGGTGTACATGTGTTCTCCATCCTGACCCCCCAACACACGTCCTTCCCCATCCCATCCCTTTCTTGTAAACCACCTTATATCCATTACGGAACATGGTGGATAATAAATACATGGATGAATAAATCCATAAAAAATACATGAATAAATAAAACAATAAGGCAAAGGCAATGAGACAAGTGAATCAGCTAGGATTCTGAAAATGGCATAGTTCCTCTTAAAAAAAAGAACATGTGGGAAAGAGGCAGGTGAGGCTACCTTTGGAAAGGATGGTCCCGTGTGACGTCTGTGTCATCTGAAGTGTGCTTATGTGTCTCATATCTTGTGCTGCACTAGAGCTTTAGGTGTCTTTCAGGGGGTATGCAGTGCTGTGTGAAGAGCTATGTCTTTAGGGAGCACAGTTCCTGTGCATTTTGTTTGTGAGAAATCCAGAGATTCGGGAGCTGGTGAGCCCTGCAGATGGAAGTAAAGGCCCCTACTTCCTGGAAGCAGACAAGGAGATAGCTGGATAAAGCAAATCAGGATGAATAGAAAGTGATCTAAGATTAACTTATTAGTTCCTAGTGTCAAGCCTGTGCCAGGCACATTACATGTATTGAGTCTTTCAATTCTTATAACTACTCTGTATTAACCCCCTTTTACAGGTGAGGCCATTTAAGCTCAAAGCATTTAAGTAGACAGCCTAGGGTCACACAGCAGATGCCAGAAGCCAGAAATCTCCTGGGTCTTTCCAACTCCAAACCTTCTGCTTGTGCTACTCTATCACACACTCCTTTTTATTGCCACTCAGAAGGAAAGAAAACTTTTTTTTTTCATGTTTTTTGGAAAGAAATGATGGTGAGAAAATATTGTTGACCAGAGAGATGTGCTAACAATTTGATTAGGGTGTTTGATGAGTTAGATTCTCATCCAGTGTGTGTCTACTGGCTTACATATTGCTTACTTTAAAAGGTTGAGGTTCTAAATTGAGTATGTTCGTATATGTGAAAACTTATTTTAAAATTATATTGAAAAAGTTCTTACAGTGCCATATAGTTTTGTTATTGTATATCATATACATTATTGTTCTAATTCCTAGAGTATGTTGTCTTCTATCTATATTACACAGCAGGAAGAATTACTGTTTAACATTAAAGATTCAGTTATCCTTTATGGTCTTGTTATTCACATGTTTGGGTCAATACACATTATTAACTTTAATTGCTCACAATAAAAAATTCTTAGTGTGCTAACTAGACTGAACAGTATGCCATCTTTCTTCAGTGATGCTGAAGACCCTTTGGGATTTTGCAGTAGCTCAAGGTTATTTTCTTTGCGTTAACAATGAATGCGAGTCTCAATTAATTGAGGATTCTCTTAGCAGAAAGCCAGATGTCAGAGACGACTACATCCTGGATAGTGTTTACAATCCCTCTTGGTTCTTCAAATGTGGACCATACAGCTCAGCAAAGAGTACTCTTTGGAGGTCATTGCTCTGCCCTTTGGGGAGTCTGAAGGACGTAGCATCTTGCTTGTCCTCCAGGGTCAGTGCTCTGCCCCAGGGCAAGAGCCTCCTATATTACCCCCTTTACTCGTAGAAGTCCACTGTGTTTGAAATGGGAAAATGGTGGGGTAAGGATGCATTCTGTACTAGGGCCTTTGCTTCTATTTCAAGGCCAGTAAACAGGGAAGTTGAGCACAAATATGGTATCCCACTAGAGACAGCAGACAAATGCAAAAAAAAAAATAGTATGGAATGCGGGATTGGGCGATAAGTAGAAAAAGGGAAAGAAGCAATGGGTAGAAATTGAGAGGAATGAGGGGGAGAATTATGAGAGTTATGAGAATTACGAGGAATTAAGAGAGTGTATGAGGGGGAGATTAAGAGATGCAGAAGATATAGGAAATGGAGGGGAAGAGAGGAAGGCAGAAGAGAGATACATCAAACATTAACATGAAGGGTTGCAAGGAGACTAAAATTGACACCAGCTAAGGGATATGAAGTTGTTTTCCTCCTTAAAACAAATGAGGCCTCCCCGACTCCTTCAAACTTATTTGTGCCCTATATAATTATCCATGTGAATGGAAGTGTATGGTTGAGGGCATTGCCTCATATTTCTTTTTTTTTTTCCCCAACATTTTCCATTGAAATTGTTGCATGTGTGAATTGGGTATAAATGAGAGTGAAACTAGTGTGTGTTGCCTTGGAAGAAGATGGGTAAGAGTCAGGTTCCTGATAATTTGCCAGAATGATCACTTTTGCTGAAAGTTTTTGAAGATGATGCCACTGAAGTTGACGGCTGTCTGTATGTGAGTGGGGGGTCACCAGAAGGGCTCACATGGGACCATCATTTCCTTTTCCCTATCATCCTCATGGAACATGCCATTTTTGAACTGGGCTTATAGCTACTCTTGCAGAATCAGGTACCACTTTGAGTTTTTATCTATGCATTAAAGGCTGCCAATTTATAGAGAACATATATTGTTTTTCATAGCCACTGAAGAGCTGATGGGGGAAATGGACTTACTATTTCATCAGAGGGAATGTAACTAGCCATAAAGAAATTCCAGATATGCCGATTAAGTTTTATCAATTACTAAGGGTGAAATTTTCTAGGTTCTTTATTGGAGGATGGAGTCTCATGGCTTTAGCACATTCTACCTGAAGACAGGAGGATGAACCTTCCCCCATGGGCCTTCCCAACTACTGGGGTTTGCTAATATAACAAAAGACATAAGAGCAGTGACTGTTTATGATAGCCCAGTTTAATCTCCTTTCTTGGTAGTTATGTTTGAAAGGTCATCATTCACTAGATGGGAAGTGCTGGGTTTAGATGATGACATGATTCCTTAATTCTCCAGCAAAAACAGTCACCCTGTTAATATGTATGTATATTCCTAGTGAGATGATGTCTTTTGGATGGCAGTTGTAGGGTTATTATAGTATTTGATGAACTTTCATATCAATCACCTCCTTCAAACCTCCTGTGATGAAGGCAAGGTTTATCCATTTTACAAAGGAAGGCAGAAGTTTAGAGAGGTTAACTGACTTTCACAAAGCTTCCCCACTACCAGTTACAAAGTGAGGCTGGCCTAGAATTTAGATCCCCGACTCCTGGTTCAGTGATTGACTATGATACTGCTTGTCATAAAAAGAGAGTCACCTAATGTGTTTTGAAAATAGGTTTGGGGCCAGTGAAGTATCAAAAATGGAATGTTTATGGAAGCAAGTAAAACCTAAGAGAATCTAATCTATTTTCTCACTCAACAGTTACAACAGTAGTCATGCCTTTTTACAAGTTACCCCTCCTGAAGGCATAACTTGCTAGTAGAAGGAAACAGCCTTTGTTTAAAAAAAGAACACTGTTAATTATTTTTCCTTGATTCCTGTATTATATTTTTCCATCCTTTATCTCTCGATTACAAAAATATCTGATACTTTATAATTAAAATATTAAAGAACTATATAGAGTCACCTGTCATTCCTCCCTTTAGATTCATTCATAATCCAGTGTTTAAGGGTTTGGGCCCTTTCCCTCACTTACTAAACATTAGTTTCCTTTTCTGCTCAATCAGTGTGTATTTTGCCCAGGATGCTAGGTTTAAGCCAGAAATATATGTTATGTAGAACCTCTTTTTAAATCTTTTACCCACCTTGCTTTAAATACTTATAGCCAAGAATTAAATCTACTTTTATGCCTAATTTTCCATTGTAGTTACCACATAGAAGTATTTCCAATGGGAAAAATAAATTTGAAGGCCCACAAAATGTCATTCTTTCTACCAAAATAAATAAATAAAGGGAAACTAGATAACTAGTCTCTCTCCTGCATAAGGGAAAATGTGCATTTCATGAATCCAGGAGGTGAGACTTTCCTGTGGGTCCCCTCTCATAATATGTTCTCCAACAGGATGTTTGTTTATAGAGCAGAACTGCCAAAAACTAGAACCGTCTTTGCATAAATCAGTCCCTCTGGAACTATTGTCCTCACAATGAGCACTCACTTCTTTTTTTTTAATTTTTTATTTTATATTGGAGTATAGCTGATTAACAATGTTGAAACTATCACAACATTGTTATTTGAGCACTTGCCTCTTTGATACCACCTGCAAGGCTGCTCTGTTGCTTTAGAAAGAATTGTTCTGGGATACTTAGTCTTATCCAAGAATAAGGCTGCGAAAAGTTTCCCTTGGGAGAGAGGGAGGTTTATGGCTCAGGGTGCTCAGTGACCCACAAAGCAGGGGATGGAGCAAAATGGCATTTTTTTTTTAATTAAAGCAACAACTGCAGTACTTAATTTACTTTCCTGGTAGTTAAGCAGACACTGAGGCATTCTAATTCTTAAAAGACCACAAGGGTAACATTTTGTACTTGATCTTTGTGAGCCATTGACTAGTAGCCTCTTAGTGAAATAGAGAAAATGATTGAACCACTGAAAGTGTCTCTCATCCAGTTAAGGAGTGACCAAGTCACTAAGGATCGTCTCTTAGGAAAAGTAAAGGTTGTCACCCATAGATGGGTGGCCCTTTGAAAATATTTCTCTATCCTTCTAACACGGCATTCGTAGAGCAAAGCTCAGAAATGTTGAGGTGAAAAACAAGCATTTTAATATGATGCATCTCTAACCCAGCCACCTCTACCAGCCCTGCCAGAAATGACCTCTCTGTCCACACAAGTTATTTGGCTTCAGGAACACACAACACTGAGTACAGATTGCTCCTGGGTTGGGGGAGCAGGAGAGGGCTTCTAGTGTTAGGCTAGGGGTTGTAGGACAAGCGGCCCTCCTAGGAGGGCTGCAGCTCCAGTGCAAGCCTCCTAGTGAAGTATGGGATTAGACCTCCTTGGTCGCAAATGAACTTAATGGAAGATCACGTGATAGAGACCTGTGTGCAACCAGCCAATTAAAGCTGAGCTGCATGCTGATTTTGAGCCCGGAGCTAGTTTATTAGCTATCTCAGTTTAAAAATGAGGTAGAACAAAATTGGATGTCAATATAGGCTTACCTGGAGCATCTTTTGCAGTTTACTTACATATTTTACTCAGAAAAGATTGGTGTCTGCTTTTTATGTGTCTCGCTCTGTGCTGAGAGTCGTGGGGGAATCCTACCTGTAAGACAAGGTTCTCTGTCCTCAGGTCATTTTCAATTTAGGTGCAGAAATCAGACACACACACACAGAGTTTATATAGAAAATGCCCAGCAGGTGATCTCCAAGGCAATAGATGCAGTGGCAGATGGATCTTCCGATTCCATCCCCACCATTCATTTTCTTCCTCAGCCTGTGTGAAAGAACAGCCATTTTGAAGCCTGCCCCCATCATCCCATGTGTACCGAGTGGCACAAAGCTACCTGGTTTGTCTTACAGTAGACACCTTTTTCATCATCGCATCCGTCTGCTCAAAAGCCTTTCCAAGCACACTGTTTATGACTGTCCAATTTCTTCTTTCTTCCTGATTTCTAAGACTATATCTGATCCATTTACTCTTTCTTCTCAGTTCTTCATCAGTGTGCTATAGATATTCCAATGTCCAAGCTTTGCTTCTCCTATTTTTCCTACTTGAGACGCCTTACCTTTCCTGCCTACCCCTTCTTTAAGACCCATCTCTCAAACCCTCCTTCCTCTCCAGTAAGCCCTCACTCTCCACCACAAAGTTCTCTGATCTTCTTTTCTTTGGACAGACAACAGGCTTTATACTCTGTTCTTCCCAACTTAGCACCAAATTTCCTTTAGTCTGGTAGTATTGGTTTCTGTTTCTTTTTTTTAATTAATTTATTTTTTAATTGAAGGATAATTGCTTTACAGAATTTTGTTGTCTTCTGTCAAAGTTTCATGTTTGCTAAGCTTATTTCCCCAATGAGATGACACATTTAGAACATTCCTTAGGTTCCCAATGAGTCACCCAGTACAATCTGTCACCACACTGATCCACAATTCCAAGTCTACTGGTTAATTGACCCACTGACTGGTTCCGAGGAAAGGGGGCCAGGACCCTAGCAAGCATTGTTCCTCAGAGCCAAGGTTGTGAAATGCTTGCTGTTTAGAACTAGTCAGCCTCTGTGGTTTTTTAACCCCCTTTGGAAAAATTGTTTCTGCATTTAAAAAATGTTTTATATAATATTTTTTAAATCTTTCTGTATTATTATGGCTTTCAGTGTCACTTTTTCCTTATGCCATACATTGTAATTTTGCATGCTTTCCATTGCTTTTCTAAAAATAATGATTGTTCTATGCTTTTAGGCCAAATTTATATAGGAAAGTGTTTCTCTATGTCTGTCCTCTGTTATTCCCTTTCTTTTCCTTCATGCTCTGCTTTGAAGGAGCTAGGTAGTGTTCTAAAAAATAATTCTGCCTGTGACCATGACATCCAATGAGAAGGTCCAAAAAAACTTCCAGGAATTTTAGGGGAAGATGACAAATGGAACTCCTACAACAAAGACGACTCAGGTGACAGTTTTCTAAAATGCTTTCTGAAGGCAAGCATAGCACTGCCCTGGGATTTTGTCCAGAGGAGAATTGGTTGCTTTGCTGTACCTTGAACCCGGCACAACTGAGTTACCAATATATGCTTTTGACCCTAACATGGCACCTGGCAATAGGTGTGCCTGAATGAGTACAGGGTCATCCCCAGTGTTGGGGAAAACAGCAACACTGCCATCACCACCCAGCGCAACTCTAAAACATACCCTCCCACCCCTCCAACCTTCTTGGGGAAACTGGATAAGTGTCTCCTCATCCATGAACACATAATGGCAAATAGGCATGACCTGTTTCCATATCTTGGGTCTCATTTCATATAATGAAGGTCATTCATTCACCCATTCATTTTTTCATTTGCTTATTCATTAAATATTTGGTGAATCAGACACCAGGCTAGATAAACATTGATGTACAGAGATGAGTAAGTCCCAGTTCCTGCCTTGAAGGAACTGATGGCCTAGCAAGGGACACATACAAGTCAGTTAGTGAGTATAGTTTAGCATGGTAAGTGCAATAGAGAGGTTAGCACTGAGGAGGGGTGTCTATTGAAGACTGAGGGAAGGAGCAGTTAGGGAAGGCTTCCTGGAGGAGGGGACCACTCAACTGAGGTGAGTCTTAAAGAAGGAATAGAGCCAGCTATGTAAGAGTTGGGTGGCATTTAAGATACAAGGAACAAAATATGAAGGCAGTAAGCATGACATAATATTAGTTGAGGTTCTATGATTATAACTACAGGTAGTTCAGCATAACTAGTGCATAGGGTGCTAAGGGGAAGGGTAAGACATGGAGCTGTGAAAGTAATTGGGGATTGGGTTCCCGAGGGTTTACATATGTCATACTAAGGGCTTTGGACATGATTCTGAAGGCAGTGGGCCAACACTGAAGCAGGGAAATAATATCAGATTTGTGTTTCAAAATATCACTGTAGCCACAGGAGAAGAATGAATGTGGATGGTGCAGAGGATGGAGGCATCATGAAAGAAGGCAAGTCAGGCTGTGTGAATCACACAGGTGGGAAATCACAGAGGCCTAACCCAAGGGCCAGTATTGTAAGAATAAAAGAGAGCAATGCAGAGAGAATATTTAGGAGGAAGAGTTAATAGAACTAGGCAACTAATCAGGCTTCCCAGGTGGTTCAGTGGTAAAGAATCTGCCTGCTAATGCAGGAGATGCAAGAGATGCAGATTTGATCCTTGGGTCAAGAAGATCCCCTGGAGGAGGGCATGGCAACCCACTCCAGTATTCTTGCCTGAAGAATGCCATGGCCAGAGAGGAAGCTGGTGGGCTACAGTCCATGAGGTTGCAGAGAGTCAGACATGACTGACTGAGCATGCATAGCATTCCGACGACTAATCAGATGGTGACAGAAGCAGCTAAATAGAGTGAGGTAGGGAACACAAGAGGAACTGTAGTTTCTTCTTGTAGGTGGGGAGAGGCAGTTGAGAAGGTGTTTTCTTTTGAAAATATTTCAAGTGAGGGGGCTGTGACGCAGCCAAATAAAGGTGTTCAATAGGTGGTTAACTCCATGGGGTCAGAGGAGATCCACCTGGGGAGTCTTGAAAGTAGACAGTAATTGAAACCATACAAGTAGATGAAGTGACCTAAGGGGAAAGTGTGTTGATGATAAGAGATGAGGGCCTAGGACAGCTCCTGGGGACTACTAGTTAGAGCCTACAGAAGACCCAGAAATGTACGAATAGACTCTCGGAAAGAATTGTGTGAAAGATGGTGGGGAGACGTTAGTTTCATGAAGATCATAGTCAGCATGTCAGTTTTGACTTGAAGTCAGTGGCTGTGACGGCTGAAAAATGGCCATCTCAGGGCGGAGATCAGTTTGGGACCTCAGATTCATTTCAGTGGTTTGAAGAGTGAGGGTCAAAGAAGTCTAGATTGCCTTTTCAAGAAGTTGAAGCTAGAGAAGAAACGGTGGAGAGATTATAGCAACTGAAGAAAGCTATGTGGTAGCAGGGAGTTTTAATTTTTAAGGACAAAAGAAATCTCAGCATGTATTTTTAAAGCCAGATAGGAAGTGTCAGTAGAGAGGGAGAGACTGAAGATATAAGAAGAAATAGGAAATAATCAATGGAGTGAGACCCCCACCCCCACCCCATGGAGAAATGAGACGAACAGGGACAGTGGAGCACCAGTTAGGGTATAAACCTCAGGTAGAAGGATAGGACAGTGTTCCACTAAGATGTGAAGGGAGATGTTACTAATGGAGATACATTCCTAGGAGTGGGACAGGAAGTGAAGTCAAAGGAGTTCTAAACTCATGGCCTGTGTTTTTTTCAGTGAAGTAGAAGGAATTTCTTATGCTGAAAGTAAAGGAGGAGAAGATGAAGCAGAAGTTTGAGTGAAGTGGTGAAATTCTAGAATGTTCCCTAAGAGGAGTGGGAAAGGAAGTTGACCAGGGCCAAGAAGGGTGTTGCAAGCACCACTGATGATCCAGCCCTGGTCCATGACCTTTATAGTAAGCACTAGTCTACATGGTTGTGATTTTTGCCCCCAACAACTTTACCAGCCTCGGTATGGAAATGGAGGTTTCATGGCTAGATTCTATCAGGGTAAAGTTTTGTTGGAGAGTTGAAAGAGGAGGTCAGAGGAGCATAGTTTCCAGGGCAGTGGCTTAAGGGCAGTTTAAATGATGTACTGTAGAGTCTAGGCCAGGAGGAAGCTGAGAAGTTGGCTAAAAATGGAAGGATCCCGGGATTGGAGGTTTTGTTGAAATCAAAGAATAAGTAAAATAGGAGTAATGACATGAAAGAGTGAGAAAGCTGGGCCCAGAGAATAAGATAACAGAGTTATCTGAGAGAATATTACAGAGAAAGGGTCATTCTGGATAATGAAAAGGCCTGAAATAGCTGTGATTCTCCATTCTGCACATCATCTATGGTGCTTCAAAACATCATTTGCCCAGGCCTCTCTTTCAGAAATTCTGATAGGGTAGGTTCTGAGTGGGCTCAAGATATTCAGATTTTTGTGAAACTCTACAGGTTATTCTGATGAGCCGCCCTGGTTAAGAACCACTCGTGTAATGGTGGCCATGGGAAGGGATTGAAGGAGTGGAAAGGAGATGAAGTTCTTTAAAGCTGAGAGGCATCAAGGACTTAAAAGGAGAGGATGTGTGTGACAGAGGTGCCCATCTGTATATTATGTTTAACAGCAAGATGGCAACACTTAGTGTTGGAAAGAATACTGGGAACCAAAGTCAATGATAAAGGGGACTTGACCACGAGAACTAAATGGCAGTGACTTCAAAGGAGGGGGCTTTGTAGACAAGTGCAGAATTGCTTATCTCAAACGATTTGGAATAAAAATGAGGCAACTCTGCCCTTCTCCGTTGCCCTAGGCCTAAAGACTTAGAATGGGGAAGAATGATCAGCGTCCATCAGGATTATCTGAGAAAGTGATACCTTCGTTGGATAGCAGGGTTTAAAATGATTTTTCTCAACCCCAGCTGCTTAAGGAAATACTGGAGGGCCTTTAAAAATCAACAGTTCTGGGGACAACCCCAGAGTAAATCTGAATCTCTAGCAGTAGGGCTCTGAAATCTCTCTCTACCACCTCTCCAACTCTCTCTCTCACTCACTCTCTGACTTTTTTGAACTTTCCCACACAAAAGTGATGCATAGTGAGGTTTGAGAACCTAAGGCAGGAAGTAAACAGTGCCTTTAATGAAGAGGTTGGAGTGAAGGTGCAGAGGGATTTTAATGGGGTAAGCCCTAGTCACTAGAGGAAATGCAAAACATTGGAGTGAAGAATATAGGAGATGGCAGATGATTTCTCCTTTAAAATTTAGGGGGATGGAGAAAGATGTCAAGATGAAAGACTCTGGAGAGACTAGCTGACCCCTGGAGTTACAGCCAGAACCCATACACATGCAGAGGGTCCCAGTACTAAACACCATTTGTGATTTGTGGTCTAGTCAGCAATTTGTGACCTTTGTTCTAGGTTCCGATAGAATATGGTTGATAGTCTTACAAAGTGGTGCTTCTTCTTTGTGCTTCTGCTCTCTGCAAATATCAATCCAGAGCTGAACAGACTGCATCTTATGAGCCCAAGATTCAGGCTAGGCTGAATCTTAATATAAACAACCAGTTCTCTGAGAATTTTCTAGAGGAGATACAGACATTTTTAGTATTCCTTAAAAGAAAAAGAAAGAAAAAAGTTCTAACTTAGGATCCAGTCATTGAATATTTGCTGAAGATTAGGCTCAAATCTATTGATTTTTTTAAATGAGACTGAATAATAAATGTGGAAGTTGCTCAGTCATGTCTGACTTTTTGTGACCCCATGGACTGTAGCCCACCAGGCTCCTCTGTCCATGGGGATTCTCCAGGCAAGGATACTGAAGAATACTCAAGAATACTGAAGTGGGTTGCCATTTCCCTCTCCAGAGGATGTTCCCAACCCAGGGATTGAACCTGGGTCTCCTGCATTGCAGGCAGATTATTTTACCTTCTGAGCCACCAGGAAAGCCTGAATAATAAACAGTGCAACTACTAAGAGCGTAGGTTCTGTGGACATAGCTGGGATCTAGATTCAAATCCTGGCTCTGTCGGCTGTTGAATCCTGCATATGTGGTTTAACTTCATTGAGTCTCACTTTCTTCATCTATACAACAATGTGTGTGTGTGTGTGTGTGTGTGTGTGTGAGTGCATGCTCACTAAGTCATATCCGACTCTTTGCAACCCCATGGACTGTAGCCCACCAGGCTCCTCTGTCCATGGAATTTTCCAGGCAAGAATACTGGAGTGGGTTGCCATTTACTTCTCCAGGGGATCTTCCCAACCCAGGGATCGAACCTGCCTCTCTTGTGTCTCCTGCATTGACAGGCGGATTCTTTACCAGCTGAGCAGCTCTGCCTTATAAAATTGTGGTTGAAATTAAATGAGATAACCCTAGAAACACTCTGCACGTGGTAAATATTCTCTAAATGCTAGTGACTACGTGTGCAGATGTAAGCTGTGTGCTAGGAAATGTGAAAATGAGTAAGATACAGTCTCTGCTGTCAAGTGTCTCCAATTTTAGCTACAGAGATAGGTATGTAAAGAAGAAATGAAAATGCAGTGTTAATCAGGGCCAAGCTCAAAGTATACACTGAGTCACTCTATGGGAGGAGGAAGAGAGGGGCATTTAACTTTGTCTGCAGAAGGAAGACAGCAAAAGTCTTGCCAAAGGGGAGAGAATGCAAGAGTGAGTCTTCAAAAGTAAGGATTAATGGGAGTTGTCCACACAAAGCAGAGGCGTGTGGTAAGAGGTCAGGCTTTCCAGGCCTCAGCCTAGCACGTGTAAAAGCTTGGCAGTAAGAGAGAAGCTGGCAGTTGAGGGAGTATGAAATGGATAAGGAATAGTGGGGGCCACAGCAAGAATAGACAAGGGAGAGCTAAGCCGGGGGCAGATCATGCAGGCCCTTGGTTCACATGCTAGGGTGCATGATCTTTGAACATCTGGATAATGCGGGATCTTAAAGGTAGGAACGTGGTCAGATACGTATATTCCAAAAAGATTATTCTGGCCACAGAGTAATGAATCACAGAGGGCAAAATTGGAGATAGTAAGACCTGGTGAAAAATGCTGGTACCTCGGACTAAGATGATGATGATTTGTGGAGATGAAAGAAAGAAGATGGATCCAAAATGAGTTAGAACCTGATGACTGATTAAATTGAATTAACGAAGGAGTCAAAGAAGCTCCCAAATTTAGGATTTGAGCAGTTGGGCCAGTATTGAAATACCCAATAGCCAGAGTAAGCATGTGTCTAAGACCCAGCAAATTAGGGCACCCAAAATGTGAAAACATTTTGGTTTGGGATATACAGTAGTTAGACAAGTTAATCATCATAGGAACATCAGAACTTTTGTGGCTTCCTTACCTTTTTTATGAAGTAGGATTGTTTTTATTTGAGAGAGCAAGTCATAATCTTTTCATTGCTTAGAGTCTCCCAAAGAGGAGGAGTCCAAGGCCTTAATCCTTCTCTGATCTGGGCAGTGAGTGGTTATCATTTCACTGAGAACATGGACACTGAAGGAGGAGCAGTTTGGATGTCCTGCCTCTGTTATAATTAGTGCTACATGATGAGAATGGCATAATTAGGCTGGTAAGGGACTGGCAATCAGGTGGCCTTAGAGGGACACCATTAAGCTGATTCTCGTCATTCAGCTTAAGTAGTGGAGCTTCCCTTGTAGCTCAGTCGGTCAAGAATCTGCCTGCAGTGCAGGAGACATGGGTTCGATCCCTGGGTTGGGAAGATCTCCTGGAGAAGGAAATGGCAACCCAGTCAAGTATCTTTGCCTGGAAAATCTCATGGACAGCAGAGCCTTGTGGGCTGCAGTCCATGGGCTCGCAAAGAGTTGGGCATGACTGAGCAACTAACACTTATTTACATCTCAGTCAACATGCTTCAGTTGTGCTGCCGTTGCTAACAGAGAAATAGGGAGAGCCTGTTTACTGGCAAGAGAGATCATGAATGCAAATTGATGTCATGATTAAAGATATAGCCTGAGCTAGGGGTTCTTAACCTGGATCCTAGGGAAATTTTGAGCCTCTGAATTTATATTCAGAAGTATGTATATGTGTGTATAATCCAATTTTGTAGACAGAAGTACCACAGCTTTCTTTAGATTTTTCATACTGGTCTTTGATACCAGAATGGTCACCAACCACCAGTAGATTTACTGTGAAGTAAATACAGCTGCTTCTTCAGAGTTTCTCACTTGGGATTCTTCCAAGGCTCTTGAAGGAGTCCTACCATTTTTGTACTGTTTTTACTTAAAGGGAATATTCATCTCAAATCACATAAAGTCTTTGTACCCACAAAATCTATATCTACCCCTGCCAACCACAGATTAGGAAACTACCCAGCATGAGTTAGTATCTGGGAGTGAATGCCATCCAAGAGAAATGAATACCAAAGACTGTACTAGGAAAGGAAAGGCAGAATAAGAAATGCCCATCAAATAAAGAATGATTACTTAGGGAGGAGGAGGATCAGACCACATTGTCGAGGAAACAGAAAGGTGGTTAGCCATGTTCAACATGAATGGGAGATCAGGAAAGAGGAAAATAAGAAAATGATTACAGGAGTAGCTGGGTGATCAGTGGTGATCAGTGGACTGACTAGAACAGAAAGCTGAGTGTTTTGTTTGCCTTTCTGGACAAATAAAAGTGGTAGTTGAACAATTATAAGTGGTAGTTATGGTCTATAAACATGCAAGGGAAGTAGAAGTACCTACAGAAAATGCTAATCTTCATTGTTCAGTTAAAATGATAGTCAATAAAATAGATTCACTTTAAATGTGGAATCTATACCGAGTTGAATTTAGATGGCACATATATACTTTTCAAAATGAGTCCTAAATGTGTTCCACGACCAGGCAAAGACTTTGAGTGACCCTTGTCCCCCTCACCCACTCCCCCTGACCGCCTAATCTTTCTTTCCTAATCTTGTATCTTAATCCTGTTACTTCTTGAATTTCCATATTTGTGTCCCATATCTCTGTCCCCAAATAGAAGCCATAAGAGTGACCATTGGATATGAAATGTTTTGAATTTTAAATTCATCCTGGATAACCCACAGAACCAGTAATCCATTATGGTTAATTGAATGTTGTCTAAAATTCAGGGTAAGGAAACATCTATTTGAACCAGAATGTTCTAAATTTGCCACCCTGGCAGCTCTAAAGTTGATTGGTTTCAATTGGGCAAAACTGGTTCATGCTGACTTACCCTGTATTAGGAGATTATTACTTTTTTGACTGTGAAATGCAGCCATAGCAGAGATACATACTCAAATTTGCTGATATATAAATGCCATCTTAGAGTGTTTCCACAATAACTTCCTCCTGGGATCATTTTGAGATAGACTAATTTCATTACAGTTCCCAAATTTATTTCTTCAGTGATTATTCCTTTAAAGTTTTTTGACTTATTAGTTATTGAAATATTTATTCATAATTGTGTCACTATGAAAAATCTGTTACTTGAGGACAATGATTTTGAATGGCTACCATGACAAAATTTACAAGGACATGGAAGAATAGCTACAAAATACCAGAATTGGTTTGAAGTTTCTAGTTCAGTTCAGTTGCTCAGTGGTGTCTGACTCTTTGCAGCCCCATGGACTGAAGCATACCAGGCCTCTCTGTCCATCACCAACTCCCAGAGATTACTCAAACTGATGTCCATTGAGTCGGTGATGCCATCCAACCATCTCACCCTCTGTTGTCCCCTTCTTTTTCCCACCTTCAATCTTTCCCAGCATCAGAGTCTTTATAAACGAGTCAATTCTTCGCACCAGGTGGCCAAAGTATTGGTGTTTCAGCTTCAGCATCAGTCCTTCCAATGAATATTCAGGACTGATTTCCTTTAGGATAAACAGGTTGGATCTCTTTGCTTTCCTCGGGACTCATAAGAGTCTTCTCAAACACCACGGTTCAAAAGCATCAATTCTTTGGTGCTCAGCTTTCTTTATAGTCCAACTCTCATATCCATCCATGACTACTGGAAAAACCATAGCCTTGACTAGATGGACCTTTGTTGACAAAGTAATGTCTCTGCTTTTTAATATGCTGTCTAGATTGGTTATAACATTTCTTCCAAGGAGCAAGTGTCTTTTAATTTTATGGCAGCAGTCACCATCTGCAGTGATTTTGGAGACCCCCAAAATAAAGTCTGTCACTGTTTCCATTGTTTCCCCATCTGTTTGCCATGAAGTGATGGGACCAGATGCCATGACCTTAGTTTTCTGAATGTTGAGTTTTAGGCCAACTTTTTCACTCTCCTCTTTCACTTTCATCAAGAGGCTCTTTAGTTCTTCACTTTCTGCCATAAGGGCAGTGTCACCTGCATATCTGAGGTTATTGATATTTCTCCTGGCAATCTTGATTCCAGCTTGTGCTTCATCCAGCCCAGCATTTCTCATGATGTACTCTGCATATAAGTTAAATAAGCAGGGTGACAATATACAGCCTTGATGTACTCCTTTCCTGATTTGGAACCAGTTTGTTGTTCCATGTCTGGTTCTAACTGTTGCTTCTTGACCTGCATACAGATTTCTCAGGAGGCAGGTCAGGTGGTCTAGTATTCCCATCTCTTGAAGAATGTTCCACAGTTTATTATGATCCTCATAGTCAATAAAACAGAAGTAGATGTTTTTCTGGAACTCTCTCACTTTTTCAATGATTCAGCAGCTGTTGGCAATTTGATCTCTGGTTCCTCTGCCTTTTTAAATCCAGTTTAAACATTTAGAAGTTCACGGTTCACATATTGCTGAAGCCTGGCTTGGAGAATTTGAGCATTACTTTGCTAATGTGTGAGATGAGTACAATTGTGTGGTAGTTTGAACATTCTTTGGCATTGCCTTTCTTTGGGACTGGAATGAAAACTGACCTTTTCCAGTCCTGTGGCCACTGTTGAGTTTTCCAAGTTTGCTAGTATATTGAGTGCAGCACTTTCACAGCATCATCTTTTAGGATTTGAAATAGCTCAACTGGAATTCCATCACCTCCACTAGCTTTGTTCATAGTGATGCTTCCTAAGGCCCACTTGACTTCTCATTCCAGGATGTCTGGCTCTAGGTTACTGATCACACCATCATGATTATCTGGGTCATGAAGATCTTTTTTGTATAGTTCTTGTGTGTATTCTTGCCACCTCTTCTTAATATCTTCTGCTTCTGTTAGGTCCATACCATTTCTGTCCTTTATTGTGTCCATCTTTGCATGAAATTTTGTTTCTAGGAATGACCTGAAATTAATTCAGTAAAAAGCAGCAATTTGTCCTTATTTTTTATTTTTTTCACTAGCAATGTTCTGGGTGAGATATGATTTAAAACATTTTTAATGATAAAGAGAGACTTGCAATATTATTGATTTGCAATAATATTCTTACTGACAGAAGACTATCTGTTAAGATATGCTTTGTAATGTAAAAATGTAAGTTTTAAAATTTCTAGTTACTTAATATTTAGCTATGGTTTAACATAAAAACACTTAATAGATAAACACTTATAGATAGTTTAAGCACTTTTCTATTCATTCTTTCTAATAGTAAAGCTTAGCTTTACTTGAGTCTGATGAATTCCTTCTTTAGTAGGTGATATTTGATTCAGCAAAGCCAGTTAAATACAATCTACCTAGATATCTGTTGATTATATCATTAGACTGGTAAAAGATATAAATCAGTTTGACTACAAGTTTTGTTTGAATTGGATTTGGAAATTTGTAAATTATTTGGACCTGACATTTTGTCCAGCTCTCAGCCACTTACTTATATAAAATTATAAATTCTGGAGTTAAATATTGTTATAATTGCATTGGTCTCAATTGTCATTCAGCTTTGTAATTATTTTGATGAACCTAACTGTACAACTTATGGATGCCAAAACTTTATCCCAAATAAATACATGTTAACATTTTGCCTTTAGCCAATAAGAAGAAAGAGAAAGAGCGCCCAGAGATCTCTCTTCCTTCAGACTTTGAACATACGATTCATGTTGGGTTTGATGCAGTCACCGGGGAATTCACTGTAAGTAAGCTTCTTATTTTGTTTTGTAAGGCATAAAAAAATTCCTTTGTGAAAATCAGTTTCAAAGAAGAATTGCCATGTCCCAAAATATCAGACTTGATGTTTTTGGTGACTTCAAGGAAGATGGACTTTGCCTAGACTATCACAGGTGGAACTAGAGAGTGGCTTTAGAATTGGCAAAATTATTTTGTTCATCATGACAAAAATGTCTAATTGTGGTTAGCCTTCAACTTGATTGAAAATGCTAATTTCCTATGGCACAGGAAGCATAGTCTAGATAGATTCAACTTGAGATTGTTCTTTATCACTTGAAGTGAATCAGAGAACCATTGACTCAACTTGGCCAATAAAGACAGTCTATCTGAATAATTCAGGCTTTACATTAGATCCTGGATTACCTAGATAAATTAACCACACTAACCAAAAATCTCTGTAAAACTGACCTTTTTTCCCTTTGATTTCAAGAACATAGCTTACTTTTAGGCTTATATACAGGTATATTTTATAGCCATTCAAAACAACAAACCTCATGTGTCAGAAAGAAGTATTGATGGGTGTATTGTGTGCTTTAGTGGTTATATACTTACTTTATATTTGTATATATAAGAAATACCAATAAGAATTTCCCAGAAAGGCTATAGCTATAGATCCAGTCTTTCTTTGGATATTGGTAAGGTCCAAATGGCACATAATCTCAGATCTGATATTTTATGCCTGTTTGTTTTTTTTTAAAAGATCTAGCATTTTTCTTTTAGGCGGATGAAGGAAAAGATATGGGTAGAAATATGTCCTCAGGAAGATCAAGTACTTTTTCATACTAGTAAGGACCTCAGTCAAAATGTGCATTCTGAGATAATGAGTAATTTTGAATGCATTCTGGAAAAAGAATCTTTGATAGAACCATCTCCATTGATTCTTGGCTTCTTAAACCAGAGAGAAATTTAGATATTAAATAAGTAGATTTCCTATTTCATAACATGATGGTTAGTGAGTAGACTTTGTCATAAGATTAAATTTTTTAAAAGAAGGAACAAATTAATTTGATTTAGAGAATCAAACCATGTTTCTAAATGAACAGACAAGTTATCTTTTTTCTTAATTCCAAAAGTAAGCTGTGTGAGAATGAAATGGAAATCGATTAAACATCTTAGTCTTGTAAAATGATATAAACTTATTGTATGTTCTCAGTAGCAAGTAGAAGAGAACGTTAAGAAGTACTGACATTAATAAAGTTGAGATAATGGTTGAACCAATTTCATCATTGAAATCAGAGACATTATTTAAATAGCTTTGAATTTGAGCCCAATCTCTGTTCTTTGCCATATTTGAGAATATTCTGTTAGCTACACTTAGAAAATGTAACCTCACTGCCACTGCTACCACCGTTATCACCACAACCAAAACCAACAAATCGTTATATATTCGTATTTTGAATAATCTGAACAAGTTTAGATTTTAAAAAAATCATAAAGAGATGACTCTTTTTTTCTGACATTTGAAACAGTAAAAGCACTTTATTATTATAAGTTTTCTCTTAAAACACTGCACTTATTTAAGAGCTCTCTTTCCCAGTTTTGACCTTTTGTTTTCTATGTGCTTTTCTTCTGTTTTATTGTTTTATTTCATATTTCTCTTTTCTTTTATTCTTCCTTTTTGTTTTTGGATGTGAAAAATTTCCCCTCTACTATTCTCATGTGATATAGTCTGGTTCCTTTCCAATTTTTAAATATTTTTCCACTTTTTCTTACTTGTCTGACATCTTATGATACAATTTTTCTGTCTTTTCTTTCCTTTGTTCTTTATGGGTTTTGAATGGAAATGAAAGAAAATGAATCACCAGCATTTTGCTGACTGTAGATCAGTTGTTTTCACTTTGCTATCAATTAGAACCCAAAGAACCAATCAGAGCGGTGTGGAGTAGCAATATGTGAAGGGCAGTCTTTCCAATCATGAAAAACAGCTCAATGCAACTAAACCAAACCAAACAATAACTTTTCCCCTCTTCTCAAAAATCTAATATTGAAATAAAGTGTTTCATGCAGTTGTTAGAAATCCATTGAATATGGATAAGACACAGGCTAAATTTGGAAATCTGATGTACTTTATTGTCATCATGATAATCTTTTATAACTATCTGACCCCACATTATTTTTTTAAATACCAAATTCTTTTTTTACCATCTTAACCTGTGATTTATATTTACTGACTTTAACAATACCAAATGATAATAAGCTTTTAAAAGTCATTTTATTGGTAGGATTTAGAATTAAGTCTTAATTGCCCCCAATCCACTAATTGATTATGTATATGTGCGTGTGCATGTGGAGGGGGAGGGACATATTACTAAATTTGCCCACTGCAGTTGTTGAGGTTGAATTTTGAGCAATTGGTTGAACTATCTAGTCCAGTTGCGTCCCAAGGGCCTGTTATAATATTTGGACACTGATTTGGTGTATTGCTTGGTACTTATCCTTTGACTAATTGGCCCATAAAACCTTGTATACTTGGACCCTGAGGTTAAAATTATTGGTTGGGAGGTGAGATTTGGGGTATGAAACTATTACAAGTCCTTACCCTTTATCTTGCCATTTTTGTCCCAAATACTTCAGAACTCCCCCTTCCAGACCTCTAGACCTGTGACGGTCGCTTCAAGTCAATCAGAGGGAAAAATGGTATGAGTGATATAAATAATCATTTCTTCTGATAAGATAAATGCTTGGCCTGTTGTATCATGCTGCCATTCTCCTGGGCTACACTGGATAATCCCCAGCTTGATGTACATCTAGTTGTTATTACCCACATGGTCAGGCCTTGACATGTGCTCCTGCTTCTGATGCTCACACGTCTAGGTCTTCATGAGCTATCTGACTTCTGGGGTTTGTACCTCAATTTGGAGTAATGAGATGGCTTTCTGTTTTCATCCCTTTGTGGCATACATTCAGATTTAAGTGTTAGGTCTCATTGATGAACTGGTTTATCTCAACTTAAAAAAGGAAAAAGACTAAGTTATGTCAGCAGCATAGTCACATGGTAAGTATAGTTGTCTGGAGGATTTTTTGCAGTTGACAGCAGTTATTCCTGCTGCCTAGTGATCATAAGACTATTATCACAAAAGTTTAGAAGTGCCATGAGAATATATAGTAACTGCAAATATTCTAATGATTATGGTAATGATCATGCCAGTGACGTCCGCTCTAGTGGTTATGTGCAATGCATACCTAGTTTTGTAACACTTAACTCCTTTGGCCATTACAGTATTAACCAAATGCTATTAATTGCACTTAGAATCAGAACTGGGATCATGCATGGGCTCCTGAGTTCAAATTTTTGGCTTAAAGCTTTAGCATCAAATTGCGTGATGAATGCATGTAAAAGTGTCCTTTTCACTGTGCTTGGAGTAACCCCAAATGCCAGGAATCAAAGACCTGTATCCCAAATCAAACCAGTTAGGTCAAAGCATGTTTCTGTAGTGTTGTAAATAATATCTTTATTTAGACAAAGGTGTTACCTTATGTCTCATCTTATTATGTGGGAAATGGGACTTTGGAACAGCAACATTAAAATGGAAATTGTTCATAATATGGTTGAAATGAATGGTTTCCCTTCCCTGGTCTAAATGACTCAGAAATTCAAACATAGAGTCTGGCTGTGTGGGAAATCCTTAATCTAGTTTTTTCTAAGCCAGCCATGACTTTAGCTCCAAAATACATGAAAATCACTTTAATGAGGTCAAGGTTAAATTCAGCATCACAATATAACTCTTCTTTGAATTTTAGCCATACAGACACTTCCCATGTAAAATTGAAAACGGTTCACCAGAATTGGGAACTGAAATTTGTAAGTTCATCACATGGCCACTGGCCACCTGTGATCACCCAGTTGTAAAAGATGACTTACAAATTATTGTTGAAGCTTTTCATGATGCCATCCTTCTTTCCTCCAAATTCATGTTTCTGCCTTTTGGTAATTTCTCTAGCCATGTAATGGTAACTCTTACAATTGCTTATTTATGGAGGAAGCATCTGGCCAAAACTGGAATTACTGCATCCAAACTTTGGAACATTGTCATTTTCTCTGTTTTCTGAAATCTGTTGTCCTGTAGCCTGTCCTGGCCCTGATTTAGTTAATACCTCCCTATACTCACAACCGCCCCACTTTAGAAGGGATTACCCCCTCCCCATTCAGACCCATTGGTTTCATCTCCTCCCACCTTCTAAGTTGTCCCACATTCTGTTTTAACTTTCTTTTCTTTCTTTATTTACGTCCATTACAGCCAGATCTCTATGGCTCACAGATGTGCCCAGGGAAGCTCCCAGAGGTGCGTCACAGGCCCAAAAGAAGCTTGCATCAAAGTGCTTCTTTGAGATGTCATAGCACTGCAGCAGCAGGTTCATGTGTGTGCAGTAGAGTTGTTGCTTGGCTTATCTCACTTTTTTGTTGTCATTCCCAAACTCTGGAGGCCCACGTCACACATTGTTTTGCCGAGACTTCATAGGACAAAACCACGTAAATTGTATCTAGATGCACTTCAGGAATAGTGTGTCTGTTTCTCGCTCCAAGTTGCTCTTGGAGGTTGGATAATTATGAAATGGGGGCATCCATAGGCCGAACATGTAGGAAAGGATGCAAAGCTCACCTCCCAGTGTAATCTTTGCAATTCTCCTTGGTTAGAGTGCCAAGTACTCCCTCCTCTCTGCTCTAAATGCTCTGGATGATTGCAAATTTTCACAAGGCTTTGGCTTGGTTGCCACAGTCCCCAGGTTCTATGTGGCCAGTGAATGAAGCAAGGAGGAGGGGATAGGGGGAGGAGAGGAGAAAGCTGCAGGGAAAATACCCAAAGCAGCCTTGACTATTTAGCACTCCTGTGGTTATTGCTCTGCCATGATTCTGTTTTCATCTCCTCTCAATCCCTCTTTATATTAAAGTTCTAGACCCCCCCAAAATTGCATTTGATAATCACAAAATATGAACTGACCAAGGGTGAGGCTTTCCTTTTATTCTAAGAGATATTCTGATTACAACATGCTCAGAAACAGCTTATGTTATTCTAGACATATAAAACCTATTGATCTGAACTATACTATGCTGTGCACAAATTTAGAGAAGTCTTGCTATGTCTGCCCTGAGTCACCAGAAAAAAGTAAGCTAAGCCGTAAACATCATTTCATGGATGAGCAGAGTTAATATGGAGGTGATTTTCATGCGCTTTTTTTTTTCTATCACAGTCATACTCCCACCCACCCTTTTTAAGTTGGATCCTAGTTTTACCTATGTGTTTTAATTAGAGAAGAGAATGATTGCATTATTAAGTTACTAACTTTAAATCTAGAGTGTAACTTCAGTTTCCCAAGTGTAATCCTACAGGTAGCATGGGCTTCTTGGTGAAGAACTTTACTGGAACATGAAAATGCAGCTGCCGAATGTTCTGAGCTGCCATTCTTTCCCTTTGGTTGTCCACAGGGAATTCCTGAGCAATGGGCACGATTACTCCAAACCTCCAACATAACAAAGCTGGAACAGAAGAAAAACCCCCAAGCTGTTCTAGATGTTCTCAAATTCTATGATTCCAAAGAAACAGTCAACAACCAGAAATACATGAGCTTTACATCAGGAGGTAAGAATAAATCTAAGATATCAAAAAGTAAAGGAGAAGGAATTCCCTGGTGGTCCAGAGGTTAGGACTCCATGTTTTCATTGACATGGACCTGGGTTCGATCCCTGGTTGGAGAACTAAGATCCTACAAACTGTGCAACACATCCAAAACAAACAAACAAAAACTGAAGTCATTTCAGTCTCAGAACTTCAGGATTAGAACAGAATGCCTGGAGGGCATTTGAAGACAGTTCAAGCTCCTTTTCCAGATGATGTCAGCCAGAGGATAAGTTGGAAGTTGAAGTTGATGTTAGGAGATTTATGGTATTTGAGTGATTTTAGAGCTCAAACAAGGAAATTATCCAGTGAAGTAGTAGTTGTCAGTTTGAATCAGCAATCACAATTGTTGTTTTGACTCTTCACTGGTGTGAAGACACTCAAGTCACTTAGGATCAGGCCTTGTGATGTGTTCATGAAATAAAAGGTGTCTGGATCAAACCCTGGTCTCTTGAAATTTATTTTTTTATCTCTTTGATCATTGAATTGCACCATGATGACACAGCACAAGTTTTATGGTTGCTGGATTATTTTGATCAGACCTCAAAATCAGACTTTCAAAAAAGACATGTCTTGGTATTTATAAGAGATCAAAATGGCTGTGTTCCTCCTGCCTTATTTCAGCTTCATTTGCTAGCATGTGACCTGGCCTTTGATACGTTGATGTCCAAATTTGTACGATAAACAACTGGAGCAATATACCAAAGAATAATTTTACATTTTGAAAAGGATAATCTGGGTTGCATCTCTAAAGCAATTTATTATTTTACATTTAAAGGAAGAAGAGAATACTATCATTACAGCTCCAGCCAAAAAGTGCCCCTCCCTCTTGGCATTGGTTTTAATACATAGGGCAGATTTGCAGAATTTATTCTTTATTCCATGTTGCAAAATCACATGAGTCGTGTCCGACTCTGTGTGACCCCATAGACGGCAGCCCACCAGGCTCCCCCGTCCCTGGGATTCTCCAGGCAAGCACTGGAGTGGGTTGCCATTTCCTTCTCCAATGCAGGAAAGTGAAAAGTGAAAGTGAAGTCGCTCAGTCATGTCCAACCCTTAGCAACTCCATGGACTGCAGCCCACCAGGCTCCTCCATCCATGGGATTTTCCAGGCAAGAGTACTGGAGTGGGGTGCCATTGCCTTATTCCATGTTGCCACTGCTTTTTAACCATTTTTATGTGTCGAATTTTCTCAGCTCACAAAGATGAGTTCCTGAAAACTAGGTTAGAACTCAACAGTATCTGAGCTACTGCTGTATTCTGAAACTCACCATGTGTTTTCTTGATGCTCTCATGTTGTGACTAATAGCATAGGAAGGGGAGGGAAGGAGCAGAAAGGGAAAAGAAGGCAGGGCGGAAGGAAGGAAAGAAGGGAAAGGAAGGAAGGAGGGGAAGAGGGAAGGAGGAAGCTGAGGAAAAATTCTGAATATAGATGAGCAGAGTCATACCAGTCAGGAGTAGGTAATCTCAGCATTGCTCAGTATAGGTGCAATTCACTGGAGGCCGTCATTAAAACCTATAAAATGGGGTGGCGAGAATATGATGATGATGCAAGGGTGTGAACTATTTTAACAAAAATGTCGTTTGTCATGATATCTATTTAATACTGAATTGACAATTTTCCTTCTGGTCAAACACATGCGGTTTTGTAGAGCGTAGTCTCTCAATGAGGCAGTCTTTATAAAACAAAGGTAATATCTTTATCTTCACTTTTCAGATAAAAGCGCACACGGATACATAGCAGCCCATCCTTCGGTAAGTGAAAAATTGAAAATGGTCTTGTATGATTGGTATTTCTGGTGGTCCAACAGAATATAATTGTGCAGGACTAGTTTTTAAATACACAGAGTCTTTTAAAAATAGTTTAAGCGGTATAATTTAGAATGATAAAATTCACCCTTTTAAAGTGTACAGTTTGATGAGTTTTATTAAATGTATATACCTGTGCCACCATCACCATAATCCAATTTTAGAACATTTCATCACCCCAATAAGGTCTCCTAAGTCTGCCTAGAGTTAACCCCATCCACCCTACCCTAGCCCTAGGGCATCACTAATCTGATTTTATGGATTTGTCATTTTGGACATTTCACATAAATGAAATAATATAGTATATGACCTTTGGGGATTGACTTTTCTCACTCAGCATATGACCCAATTAAGTCAGTCTTATCACTGTCTCGTTTTACAGATGAGATTGAGAGAGGTGAAATGACTTGTCTAAGGCCATACCACTACATCTTTTGGTGTCACCTGTTCCAACAAACTGAGATGAAGTGGGGAGGGGATTACTAAAAGTCCCATAGACAGTTTTATCAGAGAAGTGACTGGAAAATAAGAAACTTAGCTCAAGGGCCTTGAAAGTGCTATAGTATCTGAAAGAAAACTCATACAGAGAAAATCATCTTAGACAAGGCTTCTCTTTATATGAGTTTCATTTTGAAAACCTGATAGAAATAATTTCCTGCCTTGTCTGCTTCCTTAAGAGTGAAATATTATAATTAGCGTTAGTGAAAGTTTCCTAACTGCTTATTCAGAGGCATGGATAATCAAGCTAATTCTTCCTTTCATAAAGGACAAATGCTGGCCTGCTTGATGTCACCCTGGGCAGTCAGTGTGACAGCAGTAAATCATTACTGGTGAAAATTAAAGACTCTCAAATAATATGGCAGTTCCTCAAAAATTTAGAAGAAAATTACCACATGAATCAGCAGTTCCACTTCAGGATATATACCCAGAAGAACTGAAAGGCGAGTCTTGAGTAGGTATTTATACACCCATATTTGTAGCAGCAATGTTCACAGTAACCAGAATGTGGAAGCAATCCAAGTGTCCATCAACAGATGAATGAATAAACATTGTGGTATATCCTTACAATGGGTTATTAATCAAACTTAAAAAGGAAGGACATCCTTACATATGCTACAACATGGATGAACCTCTAGGACATTATGCTAAGTGAAACTATCCAGTCACAGAAAGAAAAATACCATGATTCTGCCTATATATAAGGTACCTAAAGTAGTCAGTATCATAGATACAGAAAGTGGTTGCTGGGTGAGGTAGAAATGGAGTGTTGTTTAATGGGTACAGAGTTTCAGTGATGAAAAGAATTCGGGGGATGGATAGCAGTGATGGATGCACAGCAATGTGAATATACGTAACTCTCCTGCACTGTATACTTAAAAATGGTAAATTTTATGTTATGTCTATTTTATCACAACTAAAGAGAAAACTTAAAAGAATAAAGGCTCTGGACATAAGTGTTTGGTCTTTTCCTCCACTTACAAGCAGAGGCCACTTTGGGAAAGTGGCTTGATTTCTGTGACCCTCTCTTTCCTCAGCCTTAACTGGGAATACTAACAATACTTGCTTCCTAAAACATGTGTGACTGTTGAATACGATAATGCATATAATATACTTAGTACATTTCCTAGCACCTACTATGTCTTCATTAAATGTAAGCTACTACTGCTGCTGCTTTTAGATGGCAACAAGGACGAAAACTCATTCTCTCCACACGTGAGACTTGCATGAGGCTCTGGTACTGGTGCCTTGCTCAGAATTCTTAGAACAGAGCAGAAGGTAGCCCTTCTGTTCTCACTGCTCATTGCCCTCCTGCTGCTTCTTTGCTATGACAGCTTCCTGGACTCCATTGAAAACAGCACATGAAGGAAGATGCTAACAAAGTGGGAAAGACAAATGCCAACCTTCCATCATCAACACAGACTTTACCTCCCTTGATTTAATTACTGTCATTATTGCGCAATACAAGATAGATATGTTGACAAATAGTTGTTATCTCTTTAGGGAGGTCAGTTATTTTGAACACCAACTTCCTAGGATGGCCCACTGGCCTTATTTTTAGCTTTCTTCTATTGGCTTTACTTGTAGAACTAAAACTAAATCTATATAATGTTCAAAATATTCCATCAGATCAGGAAAGAAACTGATGGATTCACTGTTGGAGTTAAGAACAACTGGATATTTACTTTGTAAAACATGTATCTATCAAGTGCCTCCTTGTTAAAACTAGGAAATTTAGAGCTCAGTCGAGTAAGGGAAGAGAAGTATGAACATAAAGAAGCACAGTACCATATGGATCATGTTACACACCATAAAATATTTCCATTTTCTATGAGAATTCAAAGAAAGGAGCTTCCTTTTATCTGGGGCGGGATCAAGGAAGCAGGCCCTTTTCAAGGGCTTAAGCTCAGTGCCTAGTACAAAATATGCACTTGGCACATATTTTGAATGTTGAATTAGAAAAATGCTTCATAGAAAAGGTGGAATTTGAACTCAATCCTAAAGTTCAGATGCGATTGGATCTGTGAAGATACAGAAGGGTATTCTTGGCAAAGGGAAAGCATGATAAAGGGCAGGGTAGTGAAGAGAGCAAGGGGACAAGCGGGTATGAGTTTGAATGAAGACTGAGATGCTAGAAAAGGAATCATAAGAGTTCAGCTTTGAAAGGTTGGAGCCAAATCATAGAAGCCCTTAAACAGTATTCTAAGGAATCTGGTCTGAATAAGTGTACAGGGGGAAGCCCTTGAAGTTTTGTGGAGCAAGAGAGTTAAGTTATTAAAGCTTATGAAGGGTGATTTGATCACACATGTTCAGAAGGAATTAAGGACAGAAGGTAAGACTGGATGAAGGGAGACCGACCGGAGAGATATTGCAGGCATCCAAGGCCAGAGGTGATGCGGGCCTACGTGAGACAGTGGCAGTGGGAATGGAGATTAGATTTAAATTCCAGAGATATCTAGGTTACTAATTAGATGTTGGAGGAAAGGTTGAGGTCAAAGATAATTACAGGTTTTGCATGATATGTGGGTGGCCAAAAAGATGAGGACATTATCTTTCAGGAGGTGCATATTTCTGTAAGAAGATGCCGAGTTTCCCATCAGGCAACTTGAGTTCAAAGGGCTGGCCAGATTCCCAGATGGAGATAATTGATTAAACTACTTGACTAAGGGTGGGTTTCTATTGATCAGATGGACTAAATTTGGAATCTTAAGGTCACGTTGGATCACTTCTTTGGGACTCAGTAACTTAGGACTGGGGAATTGTACTTTATGTACTTTTTATGATTTTAGGGGGAGATTGTACTTCACACTGCTTGTGCTTTTGTTGCATTAGAAACACTTCCAGTAGACCTAGCTATCCTATAGGATGTGACTTCATGGGATTGACTACGTCTTCTGGACATAGCCTGAATTGTTTACAAGTTTCAGCATCTTCTAGTAGCCTGGATGGGAATCAAAATAGAAACAATGTTGTAGTCACTAAATGTGTTAAACTAATGGTTATATAATCAATATGGAGTTAACGATGCCTCCCATTGTTGTAGGAATCTGATTTGCTTCTCACCCATCACAGCTTCTTTGGTATTAGTGTTATTAAACACTAAATACTGTTCAGGGACCTACTCTTCTGAGGCTGTTTTGACATTTGTGTATATTTATTGTACTATCAGGGCTTCCCAGGTGGCGCTAGTGGTAAAGAACCTGCCTGCCAATGCAGGAGACACAAGAGATGTGGGCTTGATCCCTGGGTCAGGAAGATTCCCCGGAGGAGGGCATGGCAACCCACTCCAGTACTCTTACCTGGAGAATCCCATGGATAGAGGAGCCTGGAGGGCTATAGTCCATAGGGTCCCAGAGAGTCAGACACAACTGAAGTGACAGCATGCACACACACACATTTATGCCATATCCAGATGCATGCTCTTATCTTTAGGCACAAAATAGCCCTTTTCTTGTTGATAAACTGTCAGCAGTCAACACAATGATAACCTGCCTGGTACAAATTCAAGGCTTTATTACCAATTAATTTGATTTTTACAATATATTCATTGATTTAAAAAACATTAAAACTCGAAAATGTTACATGAATAGTTTACTGTTTTTGAGCTCAGTGGAAAATGAAAGGAATTTTAAAAATCTCATGGTGCTTAAATCCTGACCTGAATTTATCTCTGAGTGTGGGCAGGTCCAGGCCACCAAACTGCAGACAGTTCTGCTGACGTGTAAAAGATGAAATTCCCTCCTATCCCTACGTGCTTAAATATCTTATCTCCCTTTTCTCATTTCTGAAGAAAAACAATGAATAGTTAATACCTGGTCTTTGTTTTTATCCTAAGAGTACAAAAACAGCATCAGAGCCTCCTTTGGCTCCTCCTGTGTCTGAAGAGGAAGATGAAGAAGAGGAAGAAGAAGAAGATGACAATGAGCCCCCACCAGTCATTGCACCAAGACCAGAGCATACAAAATCAGTAAGTCCCAAGTGACTGTTTCCAAATGATTCAACAGATGTCCTTTGAAACAATCCTGGAGTTCAAAACTAGTTGATGGCCCAGTATCTATTGAGCATCTGTTTTCCCAGAACTAGAAGGAGTGAGTGAAAGTCGCTCAGTCGTATCCAGCTCTTTGAGGCCCCATGGACTATACAGTCCATGGAATTCTCCAGGCCAGAATACTGGAGTGGGTAGCCTTTACCTTCTCCAGGGGATCTTCCCAACCCAGGAATCAAATCCAGGTTTCCTGCAATGATAGCTTAGTTGATAAAGAATCTGCTGTGATGCAGGAGACCCTGGTTCAATTCCAGGGTCAGGAAGATCCCCTGGAGAAGGGATAGGCTACCCACTCCATTATTCTTGGGCTTCCCTTATGGCTCAGCTGGTAAAGAATTAGAATATAAGATACAAATTTGGTTGGGGCTACTGTTTGAAGATACAGATTAACACATGACAGTGAGAGAATAATACCAAACAATATATAAATAAGTGCTAAATTTTAAAACCATGGCAGAAGTTAAGCTAGAGAATGAAATCATGGGAATCACGTAGGAAATATTGCATCAGCAGAGGAACCAAGACCACAATTAGCACAGCATGTTTGGGGACCTCAAAAGACTAGCTCCTTGAGAGCTTTCAAGGGCAGTATACTTGAAGCTATGTTAAGTCCTTGAGAGAAATCAGTTGTCTTTAAAAGCTTATTAGAGGCTGAGGGACAGGGTGGAGGGAGGGATGAATAGGTGGCACGCAGAAGATTTTTAGGGCAGAGAAAATATTCTGTATGCTACCATAATGATGGATGCATGCCATTATGTTGTTTAGTCACTCAGTCGTGTCCGACTCTTTTGCAACCCCATGGACTGTAGGCTTCCAGGCTCTTCTGTGGGATTTTCCAGGCAAGAGTACTGGAGTGGGTTGCCATTTCCTTCTCCAGGGGATCCTTCTGACCCAGGGACTGAACCTGTGTCTCTTGCACTGGCAGGTGAATTCTTTCCACTGAGCCACCAGGGAAGCCCACATGTCATTATATACTCATCTAAACCCATAGAATGTACAACACTAAGAGTGAACCATATGGTTGTTGGATTGAAAGTGATGAAAAATAGGATACTTGAATATCATAATTCTATTGATCCAGGCAGTGTGTGGCCAAAAATGTAATAGCTCAATGCTACCTTTATTATAGTTTGCTCTTCTAGTTCCTCCTGCTTGACTTCTATAGGTAAAAACAGTTTGGTAAATACCTCTACAGAAATTGATACTCCTGGAGGTTGCCATCTCATATACAAGATGATGGGATACAGAGAAGGCATTTCTGGAAAGAAAGAATTAAGGGGGAAGGTCAAACATAAATTTTGAGAATTAGAAGAGAGATAGCAAGTATGCTGCTGCTGCTGCTGCTGCTGCTACTGCTGCTAAGTTGTTTCAATCATGTCCGACTCTGTGCGACCCCATAGACGGCCTTGTACCAGGCTCCCCCCCGCCCTTGGGATTCTCCAGGCAAGAACACTGGAGTGGGTTGCCATTTCCTTCTCCAATGCAGGAAAGTGAAAAGTGAAAGTGAAGTTGATCAGTCATGTCCGACTCTTAGTGACCTCATGGACTGCAGCCTACCAGGCTCCTCTGTCCATGGGATTTTCCAGGCAAGAGTACTGGAGTGGGGTGCCATTGCCTTCTCTGGATAGCAAGTATACTCAGACCCTAAAACTTTAGGAAGATGATGTAATTATCTAAGGTTGTTGGAGAAGACTCTTGAGAGTCCCTTGGACTGCAAGGAGATCCAACCAGTCCATTCTGGGAGATCAACCCTGGGATTTCTTTGGAAGGAATGATGCTAAAGCTGAAGCTCCAGTACTTTGGCCACCTCATGTGAAGAGTTGACACATTGGAAAAGACTCTGATGCTGGGAGGGATTGGGGGCTGGAGGAGAAGGGGACGACCGAGGATGAGATGGCTGGATGGCATCACTGACTTGTTGGACGTGAGTCTGAGTGAACTCTGGGAGATGGTGATGGACAGGGAGGCCTGGTGTGCTGCGATTCATGGGTCGCAAAGAGTCAGACACAACTGAGTGACTGAACTGAACTGAACTGAACTGAACTGTACAACTATTTAGTTACAGAATTTTCACTAGTATTTTACTCAGTGATTTTAGATTAAAGGGACATTGAATTTATTGTTGTTGTTGTTCAGTGGCTAAGTCATGTCTGACTCTTTGCAACTGCACGGACTGCAGCACGCCAGGCTTCCCTGTACTTCACTGTCTCCCAGAGTTTGGTCAAATTCATGTCCATTGAGTCAGTAATTGAATATATTAATGATCTACAAAAATTGATACTTCTAGAGTCATAGTTGTAAAGGATACATTTAATTATGAAAGTACATGATAATAAATCATTGTGTGTATGTTTTTAAAAAAGAGTGAACCACATGTAAACTGTGGACATTCAGTGATTCTGATGTGTCAATATTGGTTCATCAATTGTCTTTAACTTGTAACAAACCTTTTTGTCTTTAAGATTTACACTCGTTCCGTGGTTGAATCAATTGCTTCACCAGCAGCACCAAATAAAGAGGTCACACCACCTTCTGCTGAAAACGCCAATTCCAGTACTTTGTATAGAAACACAGATCGGCAAAGGAAAAAATCCAAAATGACAGATGAGGAGATCCTAGAGAAGCTAAGTGAGTTTTTTTTCTGCCATCATCCATTTCTTCATGGGAGCGTTTCTCATAAACCACTTTGAGTGGGAATTAAACCTTTAAAAATTTGAACCTGCTTACAGGCTCCCTGACATCACGAGATAAACAGTTTGAGATGCACTGTATATTTTAAATCTCCACCCCCTCTTACTCCTAATTACACAGAAACCAAATATTTTCACCTGAAAAAAATCAATTTAGGGGAAAACTTCACTAAATGAATTAAGCAGTAAGTTTTATTTTAAGATTATACCTCCCCCCAAAGAGATGAAACAGTCTGATGAAAAATATCCTATGATCATACCCTAGGGGCGCCCACCTGATCAATCATGATAGATAATTCAACCTCAGAATCCAACACAGTCAATCAAAATGGGCAGCCACAATAAAATAGCCCTTTCTCTTAATTTAGGAGCATTGCTATATGGACAGGAAGTCAGGGCAAGCTGATGCTTTCAACCTCCTTATTGCAGTGTTATTAGTTTATCCATGCTTGTGCATACACAGTTGTTCCATTTTACGAAACACTCCTTTTCCAGTTACTTTTCTGGGTCAGAGAGATTAAAAAAAAAATTCTCTGTTGAAAAGAGCCAAAGCTCTGTGAAGCATACTCATTAAACTCATACTCCAAAAGCATCTAACAGATTGCAAGTTTTCTGCACTTTGTGCCTTCAATCTAACTCCTACTCATCCTTCAAACCTCAGCTCAAAAGATGCCTCCTCAGGAAAGCTGTCCTTTTCTCTCTCAGTATGAGTTGAGGGATCTTTTTACTGCCTTTATCATGCGATGGTTTGATAGCATCACCGACTCAATGGGCATGAGTTTGAGCAAACTCCAGGAGTTGGTGAATGACAGAGAAGCCTGGCATGCTGCAGTCCATGGGATCTCAAAGAGTCAGACACAGTTTAGTGACTGAACTTTGAACTATTGTAGCAAATAATCCCACTGTACTTGTCTGTCTTCTTCACTAGACCAGGAGCTCTTTAAAGATGAGATTGTGTCTTCTTTTCCCTCATGTCCAGCTCTAATAAAGTGCCTGGTACATAAAAGGACTTAATGGACGCTATTTGATTGAATGGGTGAAAAAATGAGCAAACAAGTGCCTCTTCACCGGGTTCCTACTTGTCTGTTCTATGCCAGAGTCTTTTGGAGGAAACAATCAAAAACAATTTCCTGATATTAAGAAGCTTACAATTTTATTTGTAAGATAAGGTTTAATAGTGTTACACAATTAAAGAATAGGACGCCATCTTGTTCATGCAACAGTCCTTCTAAAAGAACTCAGAAAAGGAAGAGAGCAGTGCAGGCTATAGGTCACAGGAAGACTCTGCATAGGTGGTCAGAGGGCCAGTTTGCCCTCCAGGGGACATTTGGCAATATCTGGAGACATGTTTTTTCTCACAGCACAGGAAATACCACTTGCATCTAGTGGATAGAGGCTAAGGATGCTTCTAAACACTATAATGCAAAGGCTAGGCCTCCTTCTTTTCTCCTCTGCAGCAAAGAATTATTCAGCCCCAAATGTCAACAGTGTTGATGTTGAAACAATCTGAGACAGAGGTATTTGGGAAGGCTAAGTTTCGGGTTACAGTAGTCAGTAAGTGCTCAGAACTGGAATTGAGCGTTTAGCCAACTGACTTTACTGTACATGATTAAATATGCCTCTTTAGTGCTGATACCAACTATTTCCTGAATAAAAGCAAAAATAATTCCCATTTACTAAGTGCCTTCTCTGCTGGCCACTTTACATACATTAACAAGTTTAATGTTCACCGTAATTCCTTGTGGTAGATTTTCCTAGCCTCATTTTACAGATCAGTGAAAGTAAGCCTCAAAAAGTGAAAGTTACCAGATCACCAAACTAATGCATGACATACCCAGAGTTGAAATGCAAATCTCTTTGCCTTTGAAGCTTGTATTATTTCCATTATTCAGTTTACTTCTGCATATGCCGGCTGTCTGTTTGTGTAAAAGGGATGAATAAAGGAAAGAATTGCCTGGATAATTTCAGTTCAAGTATTCTTGGAATACTTAATGCCTTAGTTTTCTTTATTTTACATGTCCTATTATATCAGATTTTAAAAATATAACAGCTTTGCTTTAGTAAAAATGATTATTTGATACCTATTACAAATCTCAATAGATTTGTAATGTAGGCACAGCCCATGCCAAAGTGGACTCCACTATAAGTGGGGAAAGTGGGAAGGGTGGCCTCACCTTCAGTCTCAGGAATCTGATTACTGTGAGGTGAGTAGCCCAGACGACAGAGCTGTCAGGCTGTTGTGAGGGCCAGCCCTTGGAATCATTCATTAATGGCTGAAATGAACAGATCATCTTTCAGTTTTACACAGATGGATAGCCTGGGTCTGGCTTGTTCATTGTGGTCTGGTCTGAATTTGATGGAAAATAAAGAAACCCCTACATTTTACTGAATTTTTTCAAAAGGTTGCTGACTGTCAGCAAAATTGTGCAATCCTAGAAATTGGTTTCGGACTTCCCTCTTTTGGGCCCCACAAACACCTCCTTCTCTCGCTGCCACCGCACCCCCCCCAGCTGAAATTCCCCACCGAAAATTCTTTCTCTTAATTTACCCTGAAATAGAGCCAATATGAGTTTAGAGAGTTCTTTTGTTTTTTGTTTGGTTGTTTGCAGAAGTCAAAATGTTCATTATGCTAAAGAGAATATCTTTTCATGGATGGACATCTTAGTTTATTTTATATGTAGGACAATACGTTGACTGACTTTTCTGTCACTGAAACCACACCATGAGCCCCATTTTTAAATACTAATATTTAGTAATTTCTTAAATCCTTGTCCTTTAAAGTGAATGGTTTGTTTCTCATTTAGGAAATTGCTCTGGTTGGAAGTTTTTCTGGTATTGCTATCATTTTTTCCTTTTGATTTTGAGTGGCTGATTTTCATCACTTTGTGCCTATTGTGTCACAATGATTTTTTAATCCTATCTTTAGTGTAATTTGTGAATACAAATTATAATGGCTCTGATGAAAGAGGTCATTGTAAAAGCTTGTTTTGTAATTCAGAATTGTATACAAGGTTTCCTGTTCACTTGTTTTGCATCAGTAGATGGCAGCACACACTCTCCTGTGACTGATAATGGACCTGGGGGTGCCATTTTATTTGAATAGCAGTTAAATTCAGAAGCAGGAGCACATCAAAATGGTCATCTTTTGGTAATTCTTATGGGACTTCCCTGATGACTCAGCTGGTAAAGAACCCGCCTGACAATGCAGGAGACCTAAGAGATGTGGGTTCAATCCCCGGGATCCCCTGGAGAAGGAAATGACAATCCACTCCAGTATTCTTGGCTGGGAAATCCCATGGACAGGGGAACCTGGTGGGCTGCAGTCCATGGGGTTGCAAAAGAGTCAGACAGGATTGAGCATGTGCACACATATACACACAGTCCTTATGAAAGTATTCATTCCCAGTTTTTGTTATTGTTGTTTTTATCATGCATTCCACAGAAATAAAAGTTGAATCATTTACTACCATAAAACCTTGTTAACTAATGCCTGCCAATTGGATTTGGTCATAATTCAGAAAGTGGCTTGGGCTGAAGCTTACTTACTTTTGTTCCATCTACAGAAAACAGTTTGCTCAGCAACGTATAGTATAACTTTCTTAGAAGACTTTAAACTATTAATAAAACTTTGATTTGAAGTGACTTTAAAATCATTTCATTAAAAAAATTAAGTTCCAGATCCTTACTAACCATTAATAGCTAGCTTTATAGAAATCTGGAAGGCAACTTGAAAAATGAAATAGCAACTCAGGAATCATTAAATTGTTGGTAGATGTAACTCAAGTAAAATACATCTCTATTAAAATATAGGGCATTTACAAAATGAAATTCCTAATTTAATAAAATTAAATTGTTAAATTGTTAAATTGAATTGCTGCTTTTAATTCAACAGATATTTATTGAGTAACCAATGTATTCCACACACAGCTTTATATGAAGAAGCACTGGGGATACAAGATGCATAAGACATGGCTCCTGTCCTTATGACATGATCTATAAGGGGATGTCAAATACATAGATATAGATAGAAGGATGATGGATTAAGTACAAAGGAGAGCAAGAACAAAAGCAAGAAAAAAGCCAAAGTGTCAGAAAGAGAGAGAGAGAAGGTGCAATAGTAGTACAGAGAAGTTACTGACTTTATTCCAAAAAATCAAGGAAGACTTCCTAGAAGAGGCTTAACTGAAGCTGAGTTGAAGCTGCATAAGAACTTGCCAGGAAAAAAACTTAGAAGGACATTCTAGGCAGAGACTAGTACACAAAGGAGGTATAAAGGCATATGCTTGGGAATGTTAACTCATTCAATACCACTCGAGTATAGAATTGATGGTAGATGTTGATACTAGAGTTTTAAGAGAAGAAGCTAAATCACGTAGCAGGATCTGATCATGAGCTGCAAGTTGTTCATTTTGGTGAGAGCATAGGGTTCTAGTCGGGGAGATGAGATGGAGAATGATGCAGGAGCCAGATATGGAGGACCTTGGATTCCATGCCAAGGAGTCTGAGCTTTACCCTGTAGGTGTTGGGGAAGCCTCCAGGGACCCTGAACTGGAGAATCACTTGATCAGGTCTGTACTTAGAGCATCCTGATAGAAGTGTGGAGCCTAGACTGAATGGGTGGAGGCTGAAAATTTTGAGTCCAGTTAGGAGGCTGTTGTATAGTTCAAACAAAAAATGATGAGGGCCCAACTAGAACAGTAGTAATGAGGAAATGATAGATTCAAAAGGTATCTAGGAGGTAAACAGAGATAGGCCCAGGACTCAGTAGAAAATTCCATGTGGGGATGAAGGTAAGGGATGAGTCAAGGTGATTGCCAGATTTCTGACTTGGGCTCCTAATTCGTGGGATGGTAGTACCATCGACTGAGATTGGGAATACAAGAGGAAAAAACTTACAGTAACTCACATATGGTAAGTCTTCTTTAACCTAACTGGAACATGGACTTGCTTGTCTTACAAAAAAACGAACAACAAAAACCTAACCACCATGGATGAACAACCCATGAGTGAAACATTTATTATTTTTTCAAGTATACGATGTACTGGTAATTCTGAATTAAATTGTTCACTAGCCCAGAAAGTGGGTCATGTCTAAATTAGTACAAAGTATTATCTGTAGCACACAGTTTAGCTCTGGAATACAATTTTTCTTGTTCACATTCATTTGGTTAACGGATTCAGTGAAAACCATTGTTCTGGGCACTGAAGTTACCAGAATGAAAAGACAACGTTCTGGCCCTCAGAAAGCAGCATGTTTGGGGCTTCCCAGGTGGTGCTAGTGGTAAAGAACCTGCCAATGCAGGAGATGTAAGAGAAGCGGGTTCGATCCCTGGGTAGGGAAGATCCCCTAGAGGAGGGCATGGCAACCCAATCCAGTATTCTTGCCTGGAGAATCCCAGGGACAGAGGAAGGGCCTGGCGGGCTACAGTCCATGGGGTCACACAGAGTCATACACGACTGAAATGACTTAGCCACACACAAGTCTCATTAGAAGGATCAGAGAAGAATTCACAAGGGATAACTTGATATTATACTTACATAATCAATAGGAATTCATGGGATTGATAAGAAAGGGAAAGAGGGAGCATGTCCAAAGACCAGAGCCTTGGATAGTGATGGTGTTGGTAGGATATAGAGTAGGACGGTTGGAGAGGAGAGGAATAATATAAGGTTAGACTTGATTGGGTAGGAGCTAGATGCTGCTCAATGGTAAAGGGCCTTCTATGCCAGATGAAAAATTTGAACTTGATCCTGTAGTAAGGAGGAACTTTTGAGGATTTATGGATAATGGAGTGAAATCACTCTGAAGTAGGCTGATCTTACATCTCAGTTTACCCAAGACAGTCTTGGTTTATGAATTATATGGTTACCCTATTCCAGAGGCATTGTGGAAAAAGAATTAGAGAAGGCAGAGTTTGGAGTTAGGTAATGACTAGCACAAATGTTTGAACAATAGATATTGAGAGCGTGAACAATAGATATTGAGAGCGTAAACAATAGCAGTGGCCATGGGCATGAAGAGGAGAAAATGGATAAAAGTGACAATTAGCAGATAGACTCCATAATTAGATAATGTGTATAAATCTTTTTTTTACTGATTCCACACTTCTTTGAATAGGGGCCATGTTAGTAAGATATAACATAAAGGTAATGATACTGATGTTTAAGATAATTTAAAAGTACTGATACTGATACCGAGGTTCAGATAGAGAAAGGAGAGCTGAAAGTATCCAGATAAATGATTCCCTTCAAAGTTGTCCTCTTGCAAACTTATTCCCATGATGCTGCTATGGCACAGAATTTTCCTGTACCTATTTGAGCATTGCATCGAAGAGTCAATGTCACTTCCTTTAGATTCATTCTGAGTAATGGCAAGTATTGATCCTCTGAGTAGGGGATTTGATATTTTGAACTTGTAAAACCAGTATTTTTTCCCAGAGCCAAATAGGATAAATGAATGGTTTTCTTATGTGGTTTGTCAACTTATTCCACAATGTTTGAAACAAAAACAGTAAATAGATAAGTGCTTGCCCAGGGATGAATTGGTAAGCACAGAGGGAATCTAGAGTGACTGCTAACCCATACAAGATTTCTTTTTAGGATGATAAAAATGTTCTAATATCAAATTATGGTAAAATTTAGTAAATTTGCACAAGCCTAAAGGTTTACTCAAAGCCATTTAATTGTGCACTTTAAATGAGTGAACTTAATGGTATGGAAATCATATCTCAGTTAAACTGTTAATAATGTTTTGAATGCTAGCAGGGTCCTAGGTTCAAGGATGTGTAGAGATTTTTAGGATTTTACTTTATAATTATACAATTTTTAATTGAAGTATAATTCTTACAATATTATATTACTTTCAGGTATCTGGGAATGTATTTTTTTTAAAAAAAAAAACACAAAGCCTCATTACTAAACTGTGTTCTTTATTAGACCCATCCCCATCCCCCACTGCCCTTAGTGTAGTACTGGGTACATATTAATTGCTCCAGAGATATTTATCCAGCAGAACTGAATGTGCTGCAGAATTGAATGTACTCAACTTCACTCTAATTCAGAGAAGACAGTGATTTTATTAAATACTGTGTTCAAGTCTTTAGATGTTTTTATCTCCTAATCTACAGTATCCTTTTATGAGAAATTTTTTATAAATGTTGGGTTATGATTTATTCTTTTTGTTGCCTAAACATCATCAATTTTGAGTATAAGCATCTGGGTTATTACTACTAGTTTAATTAATATATTACTGTTTATTACTTTAATAAAATGTATCACGGTCCATATAAATTTTAGAAACCACATGAGAATGTGGTTTTATTTGTCATTGGCTCTAGCATCTTAAATTTTAGTATTAAATAGAAGCAAATCAATCAATTTAAATGTCTCTCTCTCTCTTTCTTCCCTCCCTCCCCTCAGGAAGCATTGTGAGTGTTGGTGACCCAAAGAAAAAATATACAAGATTTGAAAAAATAGGTCAAGGGTAAGTGATTATATATATGAAGACCGTGTGTGCATGCATGCATGCATGTTAGCTTATATGAAAACTCCTGCCCCCTCTACATGTGTATGGATGTTAATGCTTAAGATCCTGTTTCATTGTCAAAGTGTAAAGTGATAGGTGGTGGGGAAGATCCTTACTGAATGACCCAGAGATGGGCAGAGTTGACGGACTGAGTAAGGAAGAAATAGATTAGTAATCCCTGAGTGGGATGGAGTTCATCATTTTCACCTAGTATGCTTATAAGAATGGAGATTCCCAGGCCTTGCTGCCAGAGATTTGGTTCAGAAGTCTGGAGTGGGGCCTAGTAACCTGAACTTTGGAGCCGTTTCCTCAAATAATCCTGACCCATCAGCTAGACCTGGAAACCAGGGGGTTAGATCATTCAGGGGAGCTAAAGGTGGGAGTCCCCAGTTCTACAAGTCAGCTATAAATAGACATGTTTCTCAAGCCTCAATATGAAACTAAGCAGGAGTGCCTGAGTAGGCAACAGGGTTTGAAATAGGAAAATGTTTTGTTTAAAGAGAAATGAAGCATTCTAAAGGGGTGTCCTTAAAGGGGAAATGAGACAAGATATTGGGTTGGCCAACAGATTCATTTGGGTTTTTGGTAAGATGTTACACAAAATCCCAAACAAATTTTTTGGCCAATACAATATTTAGGTGTACCAACTCCTGTATGCCAGGAACCAAGATGGCACCCCAGAGGTCTCCTGACTGAAACTGGGGCTGGGAAGAGAGGGATACTGCTGATGTACCTGCAAAATTATGCTATCCCCTCAGCTAATGGAGTCTGTTTTCAGGTAAGAGAATGTAGGATTTCTTCAGCCACCTCACTGTTTTTCCTGGGATTCTTAGGTTCAGGAAATTATATATTGTATATAAGTTGAACTATTTTTTGTGATTTTTATATTTTATTTCTTTCTCCCTCTGCCCTGCCCAACTTTTGTACTAACGTGTCTTTTGAAATTGCCAACTTATGTCAGGAAATGAGGGAAAGGACTCATTAGACATTTTGACTAGAGGGTAAGAGGGACACTCAGGGATTGTTCCTGGTGGGAATCAAGGTGAGAAGACCCTAAGAGGAAGGCAGAAACTCAGGGAGAAATATATGGCAGTGTCTTCTTCCAATGGAAACTATAATGGTGATGCATTTGAACTTTCTAGGAGAGTAAAATGTATACCTGTTTGTCCTCTTGCTTCATTCCTCATCATTTGATGTCACTGGTATTCTCACTCGCTCATTAAAAAAAAAAAAGTTTTGTGGTGTCTAGAGGTCCCCTAAAACTTAAAAAGTCAAATAGTATTTCTGCCCATTGCTCTAGGACAGTGCTGTCCAGTAGAACTTTCCAGGATGGTAGAGATGGTCTACATCTGCACTGTCCTATGTGGTAACCACTAACATTTGGCTGTATAAAAGTGAAAGTTGCTCAATCGTGCCCAACTCTTTACAACCCCATGGACTATACAGTCCATGGAATTCTCCAGGCCAGAATGCTGGAGTGGGTAGCCTTTCCCTTCCTCAGGGGATCTTCCCAACCCAGAGATCCAACCCAGGTCTCCCACATTGCAGGTGGATTCTTTATCAGCTGAGCCACAAGGGAAGCCCAAGAATACTGGAGTGAGTAGCCTATCCCTTCTCCAGCAGATCTTCCCAACCCAGGAATAGAACCAGGGTCTCCTACATTGCAGGTGGATTCTTTACCAACTGAGTTATCAGGGAAGCTATGGAGCACTTCAAATGTGTCTAGACTAAACGAGAGCTATTTATTTGCATAAATTTATTTGTTCATACATTTATTGAATACCAACTATGTGCCAGGCACTATGCTAAGTGCAGGAGAAACAGAGCTTGCTAATGATAGTGTGGGCTCTCAAGGAATTTATAATCTATAGTGATGAACGCTTGAACAGGCTAAATAGGAGACCTTGGGTGACATGCCTACTCAGTTCACCAAAGTGTAGAGCAGGATTGGCTTCTGTAGCCATTATTTCCCACCTGGAGTTTTCCTTCTTAGCTTCCAGTGAACTGGTTGTTTTATTTAAGTTAGGAAGCTATGCCTTCTCAAGTCCATGTATCAATACAAGCCTTAACTCATTTTCTTTTTGTCCAAAACATTAGCACCATAAGGCAGGTTAAAAAACATAATGTTATGTACTAAGGAAACTTGGAAGGGAAAAGTTACCTTTTAGATTTTATTTTAATTGAATTGGGTCTTTGATGGAGCTAATATTGCAAAGTGATACACAATCCATAGAGAAATAGCATTCCAGATCTTTGCTGTCCAGTATGGTAGCCATGTGGCTATTGAGCCCTGGAAATGTAACTAGTCCAAATTGAGATATACTGTTATTATAAAATAGACACCTGATTTCAAAAAGTTGCTATGAAATAAATGATGCAAAATACCATAGTAATAAGGTTTAAATTGATTATGTGTTGAATTGATATTTTAATACATGTTAAGTAAAATATGTTATTAATATCAATGTCACCTTTAAGCTTTTTAAAATATAGCTTCCCTCCAAATTTAAAATATGGCACATGTTAATATGTTTAATGGACAACACTGCCCTAGTTGTAGGTTTAAATGGGAGCTTTTTATTTGTTCATAAAGTGTTTTTTTCAGAGTTGTCTTTTGGGGCATGAAAGATGTTATAATTTTGTTTTGATTGCTTATTCTGACTAAGACCCAACCGAGCCAAAAACATCACTGAATTTAGGGGGAAAAAAAAAGTAAGAGATGGTTTCAAATATCTCCCAGATACCAGGTAATGAAGCAAGACTGATTTCTCCAAGAACAAAGAATAGACTGCCAGGCTATTTTGCATACCAAAGAGATTTCCCCTCCTGGATGGTATTTGTGCCTCTAACCTCTGAAGGTGCAAAAGGAGAGTTCCCTTTTTCTGCATACCTTTGTAAAGCTTTTGCAATCTAAAATGAAAAATCAAAGCAGAAATCCTGCTTGCCACTGCAGAAAGATTTAACATCCCAACAAGTTCATCATTTTCAAGAATGATGAAACTGGCAGATAGTTCACTCACAGACCACATTCAGCTTTTAAATAAGCCCTTAGAGGGTAGGGAGTCTTTTTTTGGGGGGAGGGGTTCTCAATTTACTAATTTTATTACAGTTATATTTGATTAGGCTTCATACTCAAAATATTAATTTGCTCTAACCAGCATTATTTTACAGGGAGGAGTTGAATTGGCCCCAAGCTATTTGGTTTTACATTTTCTATTGCCTAAATATTGATGATTCCCCCAAACCTATCACTTTCTCTGCATTCTTTTTTTTTTATTAATTTTAATTGGAGGATAATTGCTTAAGAAAGATGTGTTGGTTTCTGCCATACAACAATGTAAACCAGCCATAAGTACACACATATATATATGTATGTATCTCCCTTTTCTCATGAGCCTCCCTCCCAGCCTCCCCCCAGGACTCTTTTTGATTTATCCTTTTTATAGCCTTTTATTGTCTAGCACAGTCCTTTTGTACTTAGCAAATCCCCCTAAAACAGTTTTAATCAACAGCCAGAGTTCATTTGGCCAAGCTCAAAGATTTATATAGCTTCCCCTGTCTGCTTTCCCCATTTCTCTTGATCTGTTTTTGCCCCAATAAATATTTGTTGAACTAATAAAAATGTTTGACTTTCTAGCTCTCCCTTTCTTCTGTCCTCTGTCTTTTCCTGAGTATATGCGTGTCTTTCTAGCTCCTTCTGTCTCTCTCTTTTTTTCCCAATGTGTCTTCAACTGTTTCTCATAATGACTAAATCAGCCTCACATTCTCCTTTGGCTGTTTGGCTATTTGTGTGTGTCACATGTCTGTCTTTTTTATCCATGTTAGCTTCACCTTCTGCCCATTTTCACATACACATCCAACTAAAATGGTGATCATATAAAATCAAGATGTATTTACATAGCTATTAAAGATGTAAGCTAGTAACTTAAGTCTATTTACTCTATCGTTTATTTAATAAACTCATTTTTTTCATTTTTGAGTATATTTTTTGCTCTCTTAATTTTAAAGGGAATGAGCAAAATATTGATTTATTTCTCTCCAGACCAGGAAAAAAACACTTAAATTAATTTTCCTTTTACTTAAATTGCTCTCAATGGATTTTCCCATGAAATATTGACCCAAGTTAGATAAACTAGATTCTACTCTCAATATATGGGCTTCCTTGGTGGCTCACTGGTAAAGAATCTGCCTACAACTCAGGAGATGTAGGTTCAATCCCTGGTTGGGTAGATCCCCTGGAGAAGGAAATGGCAACTCACTGCAGTATTCTTGCCTGGGAAATCCTATGGGCAGAGGAACCTGGCAGGCTACAGTCCATGGTGTTGCAAAGAGTCAAACATGACTGAGAGACTAAACAACAATAGTTATCAATGTATAGAGTTTTTATTTTCTTTTCAAACTTATGGAGTTTGAGTTTTTAAAAAAATTGATTTGCTTTACCTACTATGATGGTGACATTCAAACCTGTGTCAGTAACCATTTGGTGCTAGGAATAATCAGCCCCAGTATTCCATTTTTAGCTCCCTGGAGCACAACAACTTACTATTGGGAGCCAGATTTGAGAGGAACCTCTCCACTAATCACCCTCATCTACTTGCAAAATGAAAATTTTCCAGTATGGGTTCCTGCTCTCCCAGCATTCAGGCCTGGGGCCAGAGTATTGGACTTCATTTCTCATAAATCAAATTTCAGAATTGCATGTTTAATCATCTGAGGTCATAGCTATGACTTGAAGGCTAAAAATGACATTATTTTATCAGATTTGCTGTGAAAAGTATGCTATAAGTGGCCACCAAATCTAAGTATTTAAGGCAGATGCATGTATAGTTTAAAAAGAAACAGAAAGAAAGAAAACAGGACTGGTACCCCAGAAATTATCATTAACTTGACAATATGAGTTTCTCAGAAATATATCTAGTGGAGATTTAAGCATCTTCACTCTCTAGGATAGTTACAGAAAAGAACTTGTTTAATAAATGAGGTAGGGTGAGACAGCAAAATGAAATATTGATTTTCAGTCAACAGCTGTCATTGGCTCACCTGTGCAACTCCTGAATAAGCAGTAGCTGTGTGACAGAGGCCTGAATCTGTGATCATGGCAGCTGTCCGAACAGATTTCTCATTAATATATTTGAATTCATTTTAAGGTCTTTCCGTAAGTGAGAGTGCACTGAAAATAAACCGTTTTTCTCTTTCAAGTTTCTGTTTGTTTTCTCTTCAACATTTTAACAGAAAAATATTTTTCAGGAAGCAGCTCAGAGGAAATGGTTTGGGTCCAGTTTAACAAATAATGTGTTTCATTCAGCAAACTTTTGTCAAGGGTCTACTATGTAGAATGCAGAGTAGTAGTTAAGAACTAGGTTCTAGGAGTCAACACAGACCTTACTAGCTCTCAGAACATTTAACACAGAGAAATGGAGAGTTGTATTAAGAAATAAGCTGGACCGCCTCACTCCCAGAGGCATCTACCTTTCCCCCATCTTTATCCACACACTCTTCTTTTCTTCACTGTCATCTCCTCACAAATTGCTCTCTGGCTGTTGCGGCTGTAACATCTTTTCTGTATCCTTCTGAATCCTACAGCTTAGATCTGCATGGGCACATCTACACCACTTATATCTTAGCTTGTTTAGACATATAAAATTGGTTGAAAGTCTGAAATCCATGGTGAAATAAAGGGAGACTATTTGGAAAGTTTGAAGAGAAAGAAAGCCCAGATTCTGAAATCAGAAGGCTGTAAGCACCAGTTCTCTCAGTCATAGTAGGCAGAATTCACATACCTTATAAGGTTGTGAGAAATGAATGAGAGAAGATATTTAAAGTACTTTGCACAGTACGTAGCACATAGTGAGAGGCTCCAGAAATGATAGTTATTTTTAGGGGTAAAAGTCACACCCACAGTTAGCAAAATACAGTAATTATTGTAAATAATTACTAAGAGCTATGGGGACAGGGAGAAGGGGACAAATCGTTTATAGCCAGGGGAGAAGTATGATGAAGAACTCTTCAAGGAAGATGTGATTGAATATTGGGATTTAACAAGTAGAGATTATAGCAAGTTTCAGTTGAAGAAAACCAAGTGAACGCTTGTTTCAGACTGTAGGTTTCATTTATTTTGATATCCCTAGAACCTGCAATAATGTCTGGCATAGAGTAAGTATTCAGCAAGTATTGGATGAATGCATACTGAAAAGACTAGAAGAATTAAATCAAGAATTCCAATTCTATAGACAGAAGTATATTTTGGCAGGGAAGTTAACAAGAAATAATGCTAGAGAGGTCAGTCGGGGCTATGTTATGAAACAAATTGAGAGATATAAGCAATACCATGTTTTTTCTTTGTTTGAGTTTAATTTTTTTAAGTAGGTAATACTTGGACATGATAGAAGATACAGAGGAGTAGACAGTGAAAAGTAAGTGTCCCTCCAACCCTTCCCCCTCAGCCTCAGTCACCTTGCATGAAGAAAACTTCCAGAAAGAGGTTTTTTTCTGATTTCTTATATTTTCACAAAATCTCTGCACACTTACACAAACACATACACATGTGTACATGTGTGCTCATGCACATCATATATGCTCAAATATTAGGTGACACTGTTTTTTGACTCACTTGAATACACGAAGTATTAGCTATATGAATAAATGTTGAGTGTCTATGACATTTAACTTGTTAATTCACCCTTATTTACATATTTAAAATTATATAAAATCATGTATAAATTAGAAGACATTTTTCTACTCTTAACATTTCACAAGCAGTATAATTCAAAATTTGCCCATGCATCTTTATTGTTTTTTCTAACCCCAGAGCCCCCTTTTTGAGTCCCCAGCAGTTAGCCAAGTACATTATCTGACTTCCATCTAAGATATTTGAGAGGAAATATTTTTGAATCTACATATGATTCTGACCCTGGATATTTTATTCCTAGTTACAATTACCCATTTATATGCCATTAAGATGATTGTCTTCTGAATCTATTCTGTAGGTGTAGATTTAGATTTTAACAATGTAACTCTATACTATATCACTTTTAAAAATCTGTTACATTTTTCAGACTTACACAAGAGTAGAGAAAATTGTATAGGAATAGAACCTCCCATATTCTTATCATCCAAATTCAATATTTATTATTATTTTTAATATAATCACCATGACATTATAACATGTATAAAAATTTAACATCGAACACCCAGTTGATAATCAAGAGTTGGCCATTTGTCTCAAAAATGCAGTTTTTTGGAAAGTCCACCTTCACTTATAGAAGTCCACTTTCATTTATGGAAAGTCCACTTTCACTTTCCATAAAAACTGCATTTTTGAGACAAATGGTCAACTCTTGATTATCAACTGGGTGTTTGACGTTAAATTTTTATACATGTTATAATGCATGATGATTATATTAAAAATAATAATAAATGTTGAATTTGGGTGATAAGAATATGGGAGGTCCCATACAATTTTTTCTACTCTTGTGTAAGTCTGAAAAATGTAACAGAAATTTAAGTTGATTTATTTGTTCACATCAGTATCCAAAAAGACTCACATGTCACATTTGGTTGTGTCTCTTAAATCTGTGTACTCCAAGCAGCGGTACCCAAACTTTTTGGCACCAGGGACTTGTTTCATGGAAGATAATTTTTCTACAGACCAGTGGTGAGGGGACGGTTTCAGGATGATTCTCATAAGGAGCGCACAACCTAGATCCCTTGCATGCACAGCTCACAGGAAGTTTGCACTCCTGTGAGAATCTAATGGTCCCCACTGATCTGACAAGAGGCAGAGCTTGGGTGGTAATGCAGGCAATGGGGAGCAGCTGTAAATAGAGATGAAGCTTCACTTGCTCACCTGCCACTAAATGTAATGAGCCAAAAACTGGTACCAGTCCATGGCCTAGGTACCCTGCTCTAAAGCATCTTTCTTTTACTGCTGCCATTTACTTACTGAACAAACTCATTAGCATCTTGTAGAGTATGCACTTCATGGATTTGTCTATTGGTTTTATTTGATTCCATTTACCTTGCTTCCATATTTCTTGTATTTCCTGTAAATGGAAGTTAGATCTAGATGCTTAATTAAGCTCAGGTTCAGTTTGGGGTAAGATTTCTTTGTCGATGGCACTCTGTGTTTTATAGTATATTATATCAAGAAGTCGGAGAAGGCAATGGCACCCCACTCCAGTACTCTTGCCTGGAAAATCCCATGGACAGAGGAGCCTGGTAGGCTGCAGTCCATGGGGTCGCTACTAGTCGGACATGACTGAATGACTTCCCTTTCACTTTTCACTTTCATGCATTGGAGAAGGAAATGGCAACCCACTCCAGTGTTCTTGCCTGGAGAATCCCAGGGACGGGGGAGCCTGGTGGGCCGCCGTCTGTGGGGTCGCACAGAGTCAGACACGACTGAAGTGACTTAGCAGCAGCAGCATATCAAGAGGTACAGTGTCTGATTGTCCCATGTTTTAGTGATGAGTAGATCAAAAGACTCACTGGGTGACTGTCCCCTCCAATGCAAATTTTGTCATCAGCCTTTCATCTAATGGTTTCGTCTATTGATGATTATTGCCCCAATCAATTATTTCATTAGAGGTTACAGAATGGCCATTTTTTAAATTTTATCATTCCGTCTACACTTATCGGTTAAAATACTTACGTTAAAAAGAACTTTGTCTCTTTAGCTGGGGAGTCTTTGGTTGCCCTGAAATATAGCTCATGAAGGGAAGTCAAGATAAATACTTAATTTTTAAATTGCCATTTTTCAGTATAACATGTTGGTACTCCAGCTACTTCCAAAGGTGTCCAATGAGAGATATTTTGATTTAAGTGGAGAGGGAAGTATTCTCTTTTATTTAAAAAAAATATTTATAAACTTGTGGGTTTTTTATGTTTTCAGTCTGTTTCAATTCACCTATTACTGTTTTTGATGGTCAAACTGTCCCATCTTTACCTACTGGGATCCCTTTTCATTGCATTCATTTTGTTTTTTGGTTTATTTTTTAAATTAAAATAGCTTATTGGAGTAAAATCATTTTATAATGTTTTGGTTTCTACTATACAGCAAAGTGATTTAGTTACACATATTCATATATCCCCTCTTTCATAGATTTCCTTCCCATTTAAGTTGCATTAAGTTTGGAAGTGGCCTTTAAAAAAGTTTGTTTTTATATCTAACACCTGCATTTATGAGGTCATTCCTTAAGAAATAATGTACTTACATCCTTTCTTTCCAATTCTGACAGACACTCTTTATGAGCATCTAAAACTAGCATTGATTGAGAATATTTCCACTTACTGTGTCTCTCCTAAACTGTACTTTGTGGATAAAAATAAATGGGAATGGAGAATTATTACATTACATAAATGATTTTATAAGGATATGAATATAAGGCCATTCCCCTTTTTTTCTGAGGAAAAAATTGGGAGAGAACCCCTTACCTTGTATTTGGGATATATGGTGCATTTCTCTTTGTGTGTATGCACGTGCAGGCTGTGCATATATTTTTAACAATGTTAACACTGTATATCTCCTTTGTTATGTGCCTGTGTCTTAGAGATGGCTCCATCTTGGTGCTCCATTCTTTTTAACAGATGCACAGTGTTTTGCTGTTTAGATGTACCAGGCTCAAATTGATAGACATTTAGCTTGTTTCCAATATTTTGCTACTATAAACAAATAAGCCATTTCATACATAGGCAAGTTTATCATTAGGATAAAATTCTAAAAGTGGAATTGTTACATTAAAAGATAAGTGTATTTTTCATTTCCAAGTTGCCCTCCATAGAGGTTGTTCCATTTAACACTCCCACCAACAATGTATGAGTGTGCCTATTTGTCCACACTCTCGCCAACACACCATGTTCAAATATTTGGGGTTTTAGTACACTAATAAAAACTGTCCCCACACTGATTTTCAAAGGAAAAAATGTTTAAGAAAGATATTCTAACAAGAAATTATCTGTCAAAAGAGAAGGCTGTTCTGAAGAATCCATGGGCCAATATAAACCATGTTTATATTATACCAGAGTATCTTTGTTGCATGTCATGTCTCTTCATATATTAGATCAGCCATGCAGCTCAATTTGTCAGCAAGTGACAATGGGAGGATTTCTTGAAATCATTTTCCTCCTATGCATAAAGATGGATATCTGATGCAAAGAAATTTTTGTCTACCTCTGGATCTTTGCCAATCATATCATTATATACAATAATGATATGACCAGTTCATCAGTAATTGCAAACAAACATTTTTTGGAAGCCCCCCAGTCCCCATCCCTCTAAATTAACTTTAGTTTTAGTGCTTAAGCAAGCAAATATATCACATTAAGTATTTTGCAAACTTATCTCTTCTTATTATTGTAACATGATGTTCCCATATGGAAGACGAATATTTTTGAAACTTGTTTCTTCAAGGACTGGATGAATAACAGCTTGCTTTGCAAATCTAACAAAGCAGTATTCAGCATAGAACTCAGGGATAAGTGCTGAGAATAAAACCTCTGACTTGTTTTTCTTTGTTCAAGAAAATATTTGCAAGAGCAGAAGTGGTAACTTGAGGGCTTACAGAAGTGATTCTTTGGGTAAGACCACCCGCCCCCAAAGTGTTTGCCTCCTCATCGGATCTATTCGGGGCTGTACAAGATAGAACACTTGTATGAGGAACTAAATAGATGCCGTCTGAGCTCCATAGTAGATTTTGTGATGAAGGGGATTGGAAACACATTAGCATATGTGAAAACAGTGTTTATGGAGAAATGGAAGATGCTTTTTGTTCTACTTCAGTTCACATCAGTTCAGTCCCTCAGTCATGTCCGACTCTTTGCGACCCCATGGACTGCAGCATGCCAGGCGTCCTTGTCCATCACCAACTCCCAGAGCTTACTCAAACTCATGTCCATCGAGTCGGTGATGCCATCCAACCATCTCATCCTCTGTCGTCCCCTTCTTTTCCTGCCTTCAATCATTCCCAGCATCAGGGTCTTTTCAAATGAGTCAGCTCTTCACATCAAGTGGCAAAGGACTGAAGTTTCAGCTTCAACATCAGTCCTTCCAATGAATATTCAGGACTGATTTCCTTTAGGATGGACTAGTTGGATCGCCTTGCACTCCAAGGGACTCTCAAGAGTCTTCTCTAACATCACAGTTCAAAAGCATCAATTCTTTGGTGCTCAGCTTTCTTCATAGTCCAACTCTCACATCCATACATGACTACTTTGAAACACCAAAGCTTTGACTAGACAGACCTTTGTTTGGCAAAGTAATGTTTCTGTTTTTTAGTATGCTGTCTAGGTTAGTCATAGCTTTTCTTCCAAGGAGCAAGCGTCTTTTAATTTCATGGCTGCAGTTACCGTCTGCAGTGATTTTGGAGACCCCAAAAATAAAGTCTGTCACTATTTCCATTGTTTCCCCATCTATTTGCCATGAAGTGATGGGATCTTAGATGCCATGATCTTAGTTTTCTGAATGTTGAGTTTTAAGCCAACTTTTTCACTCTCCTCTTTTGCTTTCATCAAGAGGCTTTTTAGTTCCTCTTCACTTTCTGCCATAAGGGTGGTGTCATCTGCATATCTGAGGTTATTGATATTTCTCCTGGCAATCTTGATTCCAGCTTGTGCTTCGTCCAGTCCAGCAATTCTCATGATGTACTCTGCATGTAAGTTAAATAAGCAGGGTGACAATATACAGCCTTGACGTATTCTTTTTCCTATTCGGAACCAGTTTGTTTTTCCATGTCTGGTTCTAACTGTTACTTCTTAACCTGCATACAGATTTCTCAGGAGGCAAGTGAGGTGGTCTGATATTCCCATCTCTTGAAAAATGTTCCACAGTTTGTTGTGATCCACACAGTCAAAGGCTTTGGCATAGTCAATAAAGCAGATGTTTTTCTGGAACTCTCTTGCTTTTTCGATGACCCAACAGATTTTGGCAATTTGATCTCTGGTTCCTCTGCCTTTTCTAAATCCAGCTGAACATCTGGAAGTTCATAGTTCACATATTGTTGAATCCTGGCTTGGAGAATTTTGAACATTACTTTGCTAGCCTGTGAGATGAGTGCAATTTGCGGTAGTTTGAGCATTCTTTGGCATTGCCTTTCTTTGGGACTGGAATGAAAACTGTCCTTTTCCAGTCCTGTGTCCACTGTTGAGCTTTCCAAATTTGCTGGCATATTGAGTGCTGCACTTTCACAGCATCATCTTTTAGGATTTGAAGTAGCTCAACTGGAATTCCATCACCTCCACTAGCTTTGTTCATAGTGATACTTCCTAAGGCCCACTTAGCTTCGCATTCCAGGATATCTGCCTCTAGTTGAGTGATCACACCATCATGATTATCTGGGTCATGAAGATCTTTTTTGTATAGTTCTTCTGTGTATTCTTGCCACCTCTTCTTAATATTTTCTGCTTCTATTAGGTCCATACCATTTCCGTCCTTTATTGTGCCCATCCTTGCATGAAATGTTCCCATGGTATCTCTAATTTTCTTGACGAGATCTCTAGTTTTTCCCATTCTATTGTTTTCCTCTATTTCTTTGCATTGGTCACTGAGGAAGGCTTTCTTATCTCTCTTTGCTATTCTTTGGCACTCTGCATTCAAATGGGTATATCTTTCCTTTTCTCCTTTGCCTTTCACTTCTTTTCTTTTCACAGCTATTTGTAAGGGCTCCTCAGACAACCATTTTGCCTTTTTGCATTTGTTTTTCTTGGGGATGGTCTTGATCACTGCCTCCTGTACAATGCCACAAACCTCCGTCCATAGTTCTTCAGACACTCTCTCTATCAGATCTAATTCCTTGAATCTTTTTCTCACTTCCACTGTATAATCATAAGGGATTTGATTTAGATCATACTTGAATGGTCTAGTGGTTTTCCCTACTTTCTTCAATTTAAGTCTGAATTTGGCAATAAGGAGTTTATGATCTGAGTCGCAATCAGCTCCAGCTCCGGGTCTTGTTTTTGCTGACTATATAGTATAGAGCATCTCCATCTTTGGCTGCAAAGAATATAATCAGTCTGACTTCGGTACTGACCATCTGGTGATGTCCATATGTAGTCTTCTCTTGTGTTGTTGGAAGAGGGTGTTTGCTATGACCATTGTGTTCTCTTGGCAGAATTCTATTAGCCTTTGCCTTGCTTCATTCTGTACTCCAAGGCCAAATTTACCTGTTACTCCAGGTGTTTCTTGACTTCCTACTTTTGCATTCCAGTCCCCTATAATGAAAAGGACATCTTTGGGGGGTATTAATTCTAGAAGGTCTTGTAGGTCTTTATAGAACCATTCAACTTCAGCTTCTTCAGCATTACTGGTCGCAACATAGACTTGGATTACTGTGATATTGGATGGTTTGCCTTGGAAACGAACAGAGATCATTCTGTCATTTTTGAGATTTCATCCAAGTACTGCATTTTGGACTCTTTTGTGGACTATGATGGCTACTCCATTTCTTCTAAGGGATTCTTGCCCACAGTAGTAGATATAATGGTCATCTGAGTTAAATTCACCCATTCCAGTCCATTTTAGTTCGCTGATTCCTAAAATGTTGACCTTCACTCTTGCCATCTCCTGTTTGACCACTTCCAATTTGCCTTGATTCATGAACGTAACATTCCAGGTTCCTATGCAATATTGCTCTTTACAGCATCGGACTTTACTTCCATCACCAGTCACATCCACAACTGGGTGTTGTTTTTGCTTTGCTCCATCCCTTCGTTCTTTCTAGAGTTATTTCTCCACTGATCTCCAGTAGCATATTGGGCACGTACTGACCCAGGGAGTTCCTCTTTCAGTGTCTTATCTTTTTGCCTTTTCATACTGTTTGTGGGGTTCTCAAGGTAAGAGTACTGAAGTGGTTTGCCATCCCCTTCTGCGGTGGACCACATTTTGTTAGAACTCTCCACCATGACCTGTCCATCGTGGCCCTACACAGCATGGCTCATAGTTTCATTGAGTTAGACAAGGCTGTGGTCCATTTGATCAGATTGGTTAGTGTCCTGTGACTGTGATTTTCAGTCTGTCTGCCCTCTGATGGAGAAGGATAAGAGACTTATGGAAGCTTCCTGATGGAAGAGACTGACTGAGGGGGAAACTGGGTCTTGTTCTGATGAGCGGGACCATGACCAGTAATTCTTGAATCAGATTTTCTGTTGATGGTATCTTCACTGGCGGCTCAGATGGTAAAGCATCTGCCTACAATGTGGGAGACCCAGGTTCAATCCCTGGGTTGGGAAGATCCTCTAGAGAAGAAAATGGCAACCCACTCTGGTACTCTTGCCTGGAAAATCCCATGGATGGAGGAACATTATAGGCTACAGTCCATGCGGTTGCAAAGAGTGGGACACAACTGAGTGACTTTACTTTCACTTTCTGTTGATGGTTGGGGCTGTATTCCCTCCCTATTATTTGACCTGAGGCCAGACTTTCGTGGAAGTAATAAAGATAATGGCAACTTCCTTCAAAAGGTCCCATGCAGGCACTGCTCACTCAGTACCCCCAACCCTGCAGCAGGCCACTGCCGACCCACACCTCCACCGGAGACTCCTGGACACTCACAGGCAAGTCTGGGTCAGTCTCTCGTATGGTCACTGCTCCTTTCTTCTGGGTCCTGGTGCCCATAAGGTTCTGTTTGTGCCGTCCAAGAGTCTATTTCCCCGTCCTGTGTAAGTTCTAGCAGCTGTATGTTGGGGTTAATGGCGACCTCCTCCAAAAGGGCTTATGCCATACCCAAGTCTGGTGCACCCAGAGCCCCTGCCCCTGCAGCAGTCCACTGCTGACCTGTACATCCACAGGAGACACTCAAACACAGTTCTACTTAATACTCTTAAATGCACTGTATTGTGTGCTGTCCCTTGTAAAGAAAGATGATGCCACTCAATCAGCCACCATTAGCAGAGGTTGCACTTCAAGTTGTTTTTTTCTAGCCACAGTAATGAGCTTGTATTATGCCACCTGCCTCCCCTAGCTTTTTCCTGTCTAGGCCCTCTTGAAACCAATAGTGCACACTGGCAAATAGTTGCTTAGACTTAATGTTGGAGTGAGTAGTTGAGAGTTAACAGGCCTTTCCACAGATTAAGCCTTGGCCTCATTATCACTGGACTATAACCCACTGAGCTCCCTGGCCCCACACCCATAATGTGTTACAAGTCTATTTAAGATTAGATGACCATGAATACACTGGGGAAAGTCATGCCCTAGCTAAAGAACAAAAAATTGCCTGTTCCTGTTTATAATCCTAGTAATTAAAGACTATATCACCTGGCCCTTTGCCACATTCTGTATACTTAAAAAGGTACTAAGATAACATAATTTTTGCACAATTTTATTTTTTTTAATTTAGTGGTGAAATTTTGAGTGGCAAATTATAAGAAACACTGAATCTCTTCTTTGCTGGCAGCATTATTGCCAGTAATGGTAACATTGTTACCATTCCTGAGCCCGAAGGGACTGTTGTTTAGCCAATGTTTAGTTGCTAAATCATGTCTGACTCTTGCGAACCTATGGACTGTAACCCGCCAGGCTCCTCTGTCCATGGGATTCTCCAGGCAAGAATACTGGAGTGGGTAGCCATTCCCTTCTCCAGGGAGTTTTCCCGACCCAGGGATTGAACCCACCTTTTCTGCATAGGCAGGTGGATTATTTACCACTGAGCCACCATGAGGAAGCCCCTTAAAGAATATGTCTTACCAAAAGAAGTAAATATGTGGGAGTATTGAAAATATGATATCTATATATTTTTATAGCAAACTCATTAATATAGTGAGACAGTTTCTACATAGAGGCCTACAAGGAGTACGTGTATCTTATATACTCAGCAGAAGATAAAGTCCTGTCCTAAGAACTAATTCTAGGTCCAATTAACTCTTGGCTGCATGACCAATCTTAACTGATTCAGAAACAGGAAGAACCATCTTCTATGGTTCTTCCAAAGGAATCAAACTTATTGTATCCAGTTCAGTTCAGTTCAGTTGCTCAGTCGTGTCTGACTCTTTGTGACCCCATGAACCGCAGCATGCCAGGCCTCCCTGTCCATCACCCACTCCCAAAGTTTACCCAGACTCATGTCCATTGAGTCGGTGATGCCATCCAACCATCTCATCCTCTGTCTTCCCCTTTCCCTCCTGCCTTCAATCTTTCCCAGCATCAGGGTCTTTTCAAATGAGTCAGCTCTTCTCATCAGGTGGCCGAAGTATTGGAGTTTCAGCTTCAACATCAGTCCTTCCTTCCAATGAACACCCAGGACTGATCTCCTTTAGAATGGATTGGTTGCATCTCCTTGCAGTCCAAGGGAGTCTTAAGAGCCTTCTCCAACACCACAGTTCAAAAGCATCAATTCTTCAGCACTCAGCTTTCTTTATAGTCCAACTCTCACATCCATACATGACTACTGGAAAAACCATCCCTTGGACTGCAAGGAGATCCAACCAGTCCATTCTGAAGGAGATCAACCCTGGGATTTCTTTGGAAGGAATGATGCTAAAGCTGAAGCTCCAGTACTTCGGCCACCTCATGCGAAGAGTTAACTCATTGGAAAAGACTGATGCTGGGAGGGATTGGGGGCAGGAGGAGAAGGGGACGACAGAGGATGAGATGGCTGGATGGCATCACTGACTCGATGGACATGAGTCTGAGTGAACTCTGGGAGATGGTGATGAACAGGGAGGCCTGGCATGCTGCAATTCATGGGGTCGCAAAGAGTCAGACATGACTGAGCGACTGAACTGAACTGAACTGATTAGACAGACCTTAGTTGACAAAGTAAATGTCTCTGCTTTTTAATATGCTGTCTAGGTTGGTCATAACTTTCCTTCCAAGGAGTAAGCATCTTTTAATTTCATGGCTGCAATCACCATCTGCAGTGATTTTGGAGCCCCAAAAAATAAAGTCAGCCCCTGTTTCCATTGTTTCCCCACCTATTTGCCACGAAGTGATGGGACTGGATGCCGTGATCTTAGTTTTCTGAATGTTGAGCTTTAAGCCAACTTTTTCACTCTCCTCTTTCACTTTCATCATGAGGCTTTTGAGTTCCTCTTCACTTTCTGCCATAAGGGTGGTATCATCTGCATATCTGAGGTTTTTGATATTTATCCCAGCAATCTTGATTCCAGCTTGTGCTTCATCCTACCCTGTGTGTCTCATGATGTACTCTGCATATAAGCTAAATAAGCAGGGTGACAATATACAGCCTTGACATACTCCTTTTCCTATATGGAACCAGTCTGTTGCTCCATATCCAGTTCTAACTGTTGCTTCCTGACCTGCATACAGGTTTCTCAAGAGGCAGGTTAGGTGGTCTGGTATTCCCATCTCTTTCAGAATTTTCCACAGTGTATTGTGATCCACACAGTCAAAGGCTTTGGCATAGTCAATAAAGCAGAAATGTTTTTCTGGAACTCCACTGATGTTTTGATGATCCGGCAGATGTTGGCCATGTGATCTCTGGCTGTGTCCAGGGACAAGTTAAATGGTTCACAATGAGGCACATGGACTAAGTGAATAGAAAATTAGAGACAAGAGAAATATTTTAGGGAGGCAGCTTAGCATAGTAGATACAAATGTGGGCTTTGGGAAGTACCACACTTGCATTGTAAAAATCCTAAAGATCTAGAGCAGAGCATGAAATGGTGGTTAAGACCATGGGCTGTGTATCAAACAAATGGAACTTTTAGCTAAGCTGCTGACCCTCTGTAACTTTAGGCAAGCTACTTACCATTTCCCATTTCCTCATTTGTGAAAGGAAGATAATAGAACTTACCTCATAGGGTTGTATAGGGTGAACATTAAGTGAGCTCATCCATTTACAGAGAGCAGGCAGAAAGTAAGGCTCAATAAATGATACAGTCTTTTCTAGCAGCAGCAGTAGAAGTCAAAGTAGATGTAAAAAATAGCCAACCTAAATGTGGATTAAACTCTTGACTGTGATCTCATTAGCATCAGATTTATACTTATGAAAACTTAAATGTGAATAATGCCCTATTCTTGCTGTCTCACTCTTATTCCCATGAGGCTCTCCTTGAACCTCTTTGAACCCTCTAGTCCTCTTTCTCTTTCCATTTTCTCCCAGAGCAAGAGTTTCTTCCTAGCCCTTGCCCTTCTTTACTGCCTCTAATCTATTTCGATGCTGAAATCAGAGTAATTTACTTAAATTATAAGTCCTACCATATTGCTGATTTGGCAGCTGCTCATGATCATTGGTTGACGTTGGCTCTGAGCAAGAAACATCGAAACGTGGTGAAGATTACTGAGACATCAACTGACTTGTCTTGAGAGGAAAGGGAGAAATAGTGAATTTTTTGTTTCTTTTTGGACCCTTTAGGCTAGATGCCAGTGTTTCCATTTGAGTATTAAGTGCTTGGCCAGGTCAGGAAGAAACTGTTGATAAAGCATCTAATGTGATGCCAAGAACCCAGCAGTACACATTACACTGTAATTGCTGATGAGGCCCAATGGTTGAGCAATCTATTGGTTTAATATTCTTGAATCATAGTTCGCCAAACTCTCTGTGCTTCAAATTTCTCATCTGTAGTGAGGAGGTTAACCTGAATGATCTCTATATTCCCTTGGGTCCTGATAAGGCATGATTTCTTTATACCATGTGAAGGACTAAGGTTTGGAATACACAAAATCCCCATCATAAACAAATGTTCTCCCTACAGCAATCTGGCTTCAGTATAACTGCAATAGGAGAATAAAAGGGATCAATGTAATTAAATGCCATAAAAATCAGACGATGTTGACCATTTTAACACCTCAGCCCCAATATACCAGAGGATTAGGAGTTTTAACTGCCACCTTTGTCACTTTGATTTCTGCCATTATTATCTCCTAAAGTGCTACATGATACTGACTTTTTTTTTTCTGTGAAAGTGATTGACAGATTTTATAAAGATACCTAATGAGATACTTCAACATACTCCAGCTATTGCAAAGTTTGTCTTTTGGGAATTACTGTGCCATCTTGTTGACACAAAGACTGTTTCTTTGCTCCACACCACTGTGCATCAACTATTACAAGGAGAGTACTTCCCAACCTTACCAGCAAAGAGTCCTTCAATTATTTGTCTTTATGAACTCCAGATTGTGAATAATAATAACTATTAAACTATATTTATTATAGCTTATTTCCCATACTTGGCGAGGCAAAAACAAAAAACAATAACATATAACTGCTACTTAGAGCATTTGATCAGCATGAGACATGCAATCACAAGTTGATGTAATTCTCACTAAAAGGAAATGTATATGATATTTTAATTAGCTTCATCTTAGGTAAGTATCAAATTTCTCTTGTGAATTTGAAACACCAAGATATCTTGGAATCTCCTAGATACTTAAAAAGATTTCTAGTGATCCACGGATTATAATTTGGAAACTTAATGAATACATTAGGTAACGATCAACCAAATAATGATTATCATTATTATTGATGTTGTTATTTATTGGGCAATTATTAATACTATGTGCCAGAACTTGTTTTAAACACTGTGCACATTTAATCTTCCTTTAATCCTGAGCCACAAAGAGGTTACATGTTTACCCGGTATCATACAACTAGGAATTGTGTGCAGGATTTGAACCCCAGAAGGTTTGAATTGATGGAGATGAGGCCTACTGTCCTTAACCAATCAGTGAACAGAGACAGTGCTCTAGTAGGTGAATAAGAGAAAGACAGAGATTCACACTTAACAATTGAATCTTAAGTTGCTGAAATATGGAAAGGCATCAGAACTGAAGGGTGGAGAAGTACTAGGAGTGCTGAAATGTAGCTGGAGACAGGGCACCAATCTTTACTCTTTAGACAAGTGCCTGAGTTTGTGCATTTGTGTTGAGAATTCTACAAAGGTTGAATGTTGGGCCAATCAATAACTTATTGGTGAGAGCAATGAATTCTGAATGCCTAAAAACATGTTTGGTGTGGGCCTAGAGGGGTGAGAAGTTGGGTAGAGGTGGCTAACCCCATTTTAAGACTGGGAACAGAGTTGGAGGGAAGGAGAAAATGGCTGCCCCTGGACAGTGGCATATATGCAATAAGGTGGGGGGAGGGGAAAAGAGGGGAAAAAGCTCGTCTTTGAGTTAATAACTTATTTTCTAGATTTTCAGGGTCTTTAAACTTCTGTGGAGTAGGGATTTGTGGCAATGCTATACCACAGAATACCATAAAACCCTGGCTATTGGGCTTGCAGGGTTAGTACTCTTAACAATTTTAAGACAATGAAATGCTGAGGGAGGTAAGGAATACAAAGGTCAAGGATTTGAACGATAAACTCTAGGAGATGCTAATGACTAATCCCCCTTGTATTCTAAGTCTATCGCAATTTTAGCTCCTAGGATAGTGGAAATGGACTTGGGGGTGGAGGCAGAGCAGTGAATAAGGGGAAGACCACTTGGACAAGAATTTGGGGCCTCTCTCCCTAGCTTTTTTTTTATTGGAGGATAATTGCTTCACAATATTGTGTTGGTTCCTGCCATACATCAACATGAATCAGCCATAGGTATACATATGGCCCTTCCGTCCTGAGCCCCCCCTCCCACCTCTCTCCCTATCCCACTCCTCTAGGTTGTCACAGAGCACTGGGTTCAGCCCCCTGTGTCACATAGCCTCCCTTAGTTTAACTTGAGCAGTTTAACCCTCCCATTTATAGTTTAACCCTCCCATTTTATATTGAGGGTTTATCCATGAGGCTTCGTTTTATAGACATTCCAAACTTAAGGAAAAAGGGAAAACCACTTTCCTAAGGGAGAAAAAAACAGACAAGGAAGCTCTAAAAAGTGTTCAAATAGGTCACCTTTGTCCTTTCTGAATTTAGGGGCAGACACTAGCAAGGATGCTTTGGCTGAGAGATCGGGAAGGTCTAAGTAATGACTCAGTGAATAAAACCAATAACATCAATAGCAGCAATGCTGCTGCTAAGTCGTTTCAGTCATGTCCGACCCTGTGAGACCCCATAGACGGCAGCCCACCAGGCTCCTCTGTCCCTAGGATTCTCCAGGCAAGAACACTGGAGTGGGTTGCCATTTCCTTCTCCAATGCATGAAAGTGAAAAGTGAAAGTGAAGTCACTCAGTCGTGTCCGACTCTTTGCGATCCCATGGACTGCAGCCTACCAGGCTCCTCTGTCCACGGGACTTTCCAGGAAAGAGTACTGGAGTGGGGTGCCATTGCCTTCTCCAAATAGCAGCAATAAATGATAATAATAACAGCTACTATCCCCCACCTTTAGGAGTTTGGAATTAACATATACACAGTACTGTATATAAAAACAGATAATCAACAAGGACCCAACTCAGGGAACTCTACTCACTATTCTGTAATACCTATATGGGAAAGAATCTGAAAAAGAGTAGATATTTGTATATGTATAACTGATTCACTTTGTTGTACACCTGAAACTAACATAACATTGTAAATCAACTATACTCCAATATAAAGTAGAAATAAAAGCATAGCAGTTACCAATTCAGTGTCACCTCTGACCTGGGCACAGAGCTAAATGTTTTTATAGATTGTGCCATTCTATTCTCTGTAGCACTATGAGATAGATGCTCATTTTGCAGATGTCATCACTTTTTGGTCTCTGAAGAAGCTATGCAAGTTGCCTAAGGATATAGGAATAAACCAAGTAAAGGCATGTCTGAATCACTCTGCAAATAGATTTAAGTAATTGCTCGGGCCTTATGCAGCTATTTAGGCACTCCTGGTGGCTCAGACGGTAAAGCGTCTGTCTGCAATGCAGGAGAACAGGGTTCGATCCCTGGGTTGGGAAGATCCCCTGGAGAAGGAAATGGCAGCCCACTCCAGTATTCTTGCCTGGAAAATCCCATGGATGGAGGAACCTGGTAGGCTACTGTCCATGGGATCGCAAAGAGTCGGACACAACTGAGCGACTTCACCTCACCTTATGCAGCTGAAATACACACCAGGTTGAGATGATCTATTCCTTTGAATCCAGGCAATTCTGAGTTCAGAAGGACAAATCACAAACTGGCCCCTGAAATTGGGAATGTCTGATAGCTGATTCCAACAGAGAAGTGTTTTCCATAGATTTAAGTGGAAGAAATGTTTCCTTCACAGAAAGGAACAGTTTTATTGCAATTACATGTTTGCTTAAAAAGACTTTTATCAATTTGTTCATTGAACAAATACTTCTTGAGCACCAGCTATCTGCTCTGCACCCAGTGACTCAAACAAATTGAGACAGATTTAATAAAACCCTCGATCCTAAGGAATGTCTGAAATAACCAAATTTAGGTAGAATCTATTAGTCAAGTGTGCTTTTTCAGTCTCATTCCAATGGCTATTTAAATACCCTCTTCGAGTGAGGAGGGCAGTAGAGTCCTTGGATTCTGCTGCTTCTGCAGATCATGGAATAAAAGAACCTTAGTAATGAGATAGCCCCTTTCCTGCATTTTATAGGTCAGGGAGTCAGATGGCCTTGGACTGTAAACTGTATAACCTTGGGCAGGTTACTGAACCTCTCCCAGCCTCAGGCTTTTCATCTGTAACATGGGGATAAAAGCACTTGCCTTACAGAAACATGGTAAGGATTGCACAAGATAATTTATACCAAGTTCTTAGTGTAGAACACAACATGCTCAATATATTATACATTTACTGTTATTGTGATCACCATTTGCTGAGTGAGGGGACTGAAACTCAGAAAAGGGAAATGACTAGCCTAAGATCGTATAGTTTGTTGTTAGGGCAGATAGTAAAATTCAGATCTCTGTTAGCAAATATTCCTTCTACTTTACCACCTATTTTATTCCCTAGGAACAGGTAATATAAACTTCCTATGCCTGTTAGAAATAAGTTGGCTGATCCAGGGAGAAGGGAGAGGAAAACAAGGAAATAGATAACATAAGGAAAGAATTCCTAGAGTCAGAAACCAAAACAGCCAGGGAGATAACCAGAAAGCAGAGAAGAAATAGCAGTTACCAGAGAGTTTAAATAATAAAATTGCAGCCTTATAGTGCCTGCTGAATCACAGAACGGACCTCTATCCTCATTCCTTTATTCACCACAAACATGTCAATGAAATTAACTAAGCTTTTCTTTTTTCTTGGGGATGGCAGTAGGGAGGTGGTTCAGAATGCATGTGTGTTTCACAGAAAGTTCCCTTGCATACAGCTTTACTAGACAATTTCTATTTTCAAAGCAAGGGAACCCTATAACTGAAGTTAGAATAGAACCATAAGTACTACCAAGACTTAAGGAATGATAGACTTTAAAAGATAGTGGGCTGGAGTGAAACCTAAGAGTAGAAGCTATTGAGAAGTTTAACAAAAAAGAAAAAAATGGCTTAAGAAGAAAGCCACATTGTTATTCCTCTGTACATTGACAAATAGGTAATTACAGTGCTGGGAATGATTGATTTGTTAGATGAAGATACTCTTAAGAATTAGAAATATATGAAAAAGCCAGTCTGTCCATATGTTAAAAGCAAAGATTAATTTACAGTTGTCTAAGCAAAAGACAAAAACCCTGATGCTGGGAGGGATTGGGGGCAGGAGGAGAAAGGGACGACAGAGGATGAGATGGCTGGATGGCATCACCGACTCGATGCACATGAGTTTGTATGAACTCCGGGAGTTGGTGATGGACAGGGAGGCCTGGCATGCTGCGATTCATGGGGTCGCAAAGAGTCAGACACAACTGAGTGACTGAACTGAACTGAAGGAAAAGATGATATAATCTTTCCTAAAGTATTCAATCGAGGACTGCAGTATTGGTTGTGCAACGTCCAAGGCATATTCAAAATATTCCAGGAGTTTCCTAGAAGGTACAAGGCCATTTTGTTCAATTCATGACTGCCTAGTTCCATGGCACACTTAACATCTGGTTAGAGTTTCTGACCCACCAATAGAGATACTTCATGGTAGTTTGGGAAGCAATTACTATACAAAATCGTTGTTCCTTTTGTATTTCATCCTTTAATCTTGCGTTTTCTGATTTCCCTCTCCTGAAAATAGTTACGTATTATTCCAAATAAAATATACTGATAACACTTTGATTGCTTATTCATTTGATAATTTTTGCCTTCACAGGGCCTCAGGTACTGTTTATACAGCGCTGGACATTGCCACAGGACAAGAGGTAAGCACTAACATTCATTTCTGACTTTTACTTTCCTTTATTCGTATTGATCAGAATTCTTCTTTGATGGCATTTGTGCCTGACAAAATGGGTACCACTGGGTTGACATAAGTTTCCTTCATTGATGTCCAAAGTATCTGCTGTGAATGATGAATTCATGATTGGCCAAAGAAAAGGAGTTTGTGGCATTAAGAAAAATCCTAGTAAGGTAAAGAATTTGTATGTCTGACCCTGTTGCTGAAAAATATGGATGCTTGTGTTTAGTCTAATGGTGGTAATTCATTCTTATCTTCTAAATCATGATTCAGGTGGCCATAAAGCAGATGAACCTTCAACAGCAGCCCAAAAAGGAATTAATTATTAATGAAATTCTGGTCATGAGGGAAAATAAGAACCCCAATATTGTTAATTATTTAGATAGGTAAGTTTTCTTTCATCATATACTTGTTTTCTTTATGGGATATAATTTTCATGGCCAATTATTTAGGATTTATTCATTTAGCATCCATTCTGCAAATATCTTTCAAATGCTATAAAACAGTATCAAATATATTGCTAAACTTGTACCCACTTATCTTTGTTCATCCATTAAACATTTGAAGACACATTTTATGGTGTTGCTTCTAAACATGAGCAGTTTGTGTCATTTTCTTTTGAAGACTGTGGTTCTGTATTGCCACGAAACAGACTATCGCATATAGTAAAGAGCTGCGGTGTTTTAGACATTTAATCAAGTGTTTGTTTGGAGCCAATGCAGTGTCTGGCTATCTAAGTAAAGAAGACAGACTACAATGGCCCTGCTCTAATGGGTGCTTTGTGATGAACTGACAGTGAGGTCTAGGCAATTGAGACTTTAATCTCAAACCATTTTCCTAGACCAGGTAATTAATGTCTCTTTCATCAGTCGCGTTAGCAGTGGGTTATTAATAGGTGTTTAAAAACAGCATTAACTCTTTACTTGTGATTTAACATCTGTCTCATTCAATTTTGATGTGTTTGTTTGGCACCACTGTGCTGTGTACTCTGGGTTGATACAAATGAAATAAGACCAAGTCTACAACCTCAGTGAGCTTAAGATCTCACTTTCTGTATTTTATACCAGGTAGACCAGTGGTACAGAAAGGAGGCAAAAGAGGGGCCAAAAAAAGTATCATTTAGGAGGCAACTGCAGCAGAGTGACTTTATTCTGCTTTTGTAATTTTGTAAAAACTGCATTTGTAAAAAGATGCAGATTTCTTGGCGGTTCTCTGTAACGAATGAGGTATTTCATTTTTGTGAAATGAGAATTTTAATGAGAATTTTCCTTTTGAACAAACTTTCTGAGTGAATCTTATGGGCACTGCAGTTTGAACACCACGGATAGAAAGTCTTGCTTCATACTGATGTCAAGCTGGGAGGAGGATAGAATTGTTGGGATTGTTCCATTCATTGTAATGCCTCTCTCTTGCTACACAAGGGGAAAGACAGACCTGATCATACTGTTAAAATGCCTTCAGATGATCCCAGGGGTTTGAGTTTGCTCTGGTGACCTGCCTTCCGGTATTTGATCATGTGGGCTGTGCTCCTCAATACCTACTTAAAGATAATGGGCATGTGATAACCGACTTCTATCAGAACTGAGACTTCAGTGCAGTAAATCCATTGCCAATTTGAATCTTTTTACATTATCCTATAAAATTGTGTCATGGGGCAGTTCAGTCCAAGAAGTCAACACTATGGCTTGAATGATCCAAAAGGGCTATTCACCAATCCTGTTAATTGAAATTAGCTTTTTACAGTGGAATGACTGACAGTAGTCAGTCACCAAAGACTTCGTTGCTCTTTTCCTTCCTTCCACGGTGTACTTTCATCTCATGATCCTTTGATTTCCATGCATATTCTCTTCTAAGATAAAGGAAGTGTCTCATAAGCATAACTGATATGTTCCTCTTGTTAGATAACATGACCAAATGCAGACAGAGACTCACTGCACATTGCCTTCTTAATGGAAATATAGAAGGGTCTCCACTTCCTTAGGCCCGAGTCAATGTCTTTTTCCTCTCTTGTTGTAGCTACTTAGTGGGCGATGAACTGTGGGTAGTCATGGAATACTTAGCTGGTGGCTCTTTGACTGATGTGGTCACAGAGACCTGTATGGATGAAGGACAGATAGCAGCTGTCTGCAGAGAGGTAAGAAAATAGAACATTTTTGGCTGATGAGAACACCCACATTGGCACTTTTTTTTATCTTTGATTACTTAGAATGTTTATAATGTCAGAATATCAATAGCGCAACTTTTATACTAAAAAACAATTGAAGATCCTAACAATTTAAATCCTAACCCTCTCTCCCCAGCTCCTTGTTTATTTTAGCTGCTTTGTGATGGATCTTTCTGAATTCTATTATACCATTCACAGGATACAATATCTAAGCCTGCCTAGTGGAGTCTTGTTGAATCTGGAAAGCAGTAATATTGACATGGAACTTCTCCCTGGTTGGGGGGAATTTTTATATGATAGTTATTTTGCCTTGTCTATGCAATATAAGCCATGTACATATACAGATCACATTATAACCCCATCATTTTCTGGAAGGCAGTTTATACAAGGTCCTCCCTCAGTCCAGAAAGTAGTTGCTTTCACAGTACAATCTTGAAACTCCCTCAGACCCCTACAGTGGGTCTGAGTTTTCTAATAACAGTGTCATATCCCCAGTTTCAAACTAAACTAAGGATATTTTGTTATATTAATTTTCTCAATATTAAAAAAAGGAACACTCCTCATTGGAGTCTTATCTTGAGCATTACCCTCTACCCTCTATTCATTGAAGTTTTCTATAGACACAAGTAGGAACTCTGACCCACTGAAACTTGAAAATCAATGATAGTAAAACAAAGCCAAATAATGTCAGCTAGCCTTTCATTGTTTTTTATTTTAAATTATTCACTTAAATTTCCTCCTTCTGCTGTCCTCTTATTCCCATTTCTTCCTCCCCAAATATGTACACATATCCACCAAATTCATATATTTTCTATTCATGCAATAAATCAAACTTAAAATATTCAGGGGATTCTTCAGCCTTTAGCCTGTGGTTCCATCTGTTAGTATTACAACACAAAGCCATTTCCAAACTAGTACCTATAGTTACTTCAGAGCCTAGAGGTGGTTCCGGAACCTAGCTATCTGTCCATCAGAACTAGCCTGGGGCACTTGTTTTAAATGCAGATTTCTAGGTCCCACTCCAGACCTCCTGAATCTAATCATATCCCAGATGCAGATGCTTACTATATCTATAACAGATCAAGCCGAATCCATATCCTCCAGACAAGTAGCTCCAAATATGATTATAGTAATTGGTTCATTCAACTGCATTAACAATGTAGTGCTACTTACCACACCATCACTCTTTGTGGCCAAGTCTGATTCAGGAGCTTTCATATGTATAATGCTAAGTTGCATCACTGATGTAAATGGTAACATGATTTCAAAATGGCTTTGAAACATTTAATTTATTTCACCTGACAACTTAAGCTTGTACCTTTGTCCAAAATTTATCTAGAAAGGAAACACATTTTTAAAAAATTTTGTGATATAACTAGAACTTTTTTCTTCCTGATACAATAGTGCCTCCAAGCTTTGGATTTCTTGCACTCAAACCAAGTGATCCACAGAGACATAAAGAGTGACAATATTCTCCTTGGGATGGATGGCTCTGTCAAACTGAGTAAGTATTATGGTGCAGATAACATGTGAGAGAGTGTCAGGGGATTTATGTTCTTTTACTGTCTATCTTGAGAAGAAAAGGGCTCTTGAGAGTGAGGGTTTGAAGGCATTTAGAGGCCCGTTTGAGGAGAAGCATTTTTTTCACATTATATTCCTGTAGATTGTGACCAGATTTGGGGAGGGTTAATAGTTAAGAATATCTAGTGGTTTCTATCTGCTGGATGACAAATACCTAAGCTGTAATACATAATTATACTATAATAGTCAAAATAATACTAAAACATAATAAAATCTTAAGATTAAAAATCAAAAAAAAAAAAGAAAGAAAAGAGAAAGATTCTATAAGTTAGAGGAAACAGTATGAGGAGGGAACCAGGATTGAGGTCTAGTAAAAATGATATTACTCAGTTACTTCAGACTAGTTTAAAATCTAGAGCAGCTGAGAGATCGGATAACAAAAGGATATGAGTGAGGCAGTTTCAGAAGCTCAGTGTCTAAAGGAAGGTATGGTCGTATCTGAAAGTGACCTCTCGTAAAAGAAAAATAAGTTGAGCTGATTTTAACTGACTTTTGTTCTCTGCAGCTGATTTTGGGTTCTGTGCCCAGATCACCCCTGAGCAAAGTAAACGAAGCACGATGGTGGGAACTCCCTACTGGATGGCCCCTGAGGTAGTGACTCGAAAAGCTTATGGTCCGAAAGTTGATATCTGGTCTCTGGGAATTATGGCGATTGAAATGGTAGAAGGCGAACCCCCTTACCTTAATGAAAATCCACTCAGGGTAAGTAAAAAAAAAACTCAAGTCCTTTATCCCAAGGGAAGGGAAAAAAGCCAAATGTGATTTCTTGTCTCCACTAAAATGGCCAGAATGGGCTCTTTGATGGGACAAGTGACATAGAAGCTCCAAATTGTAATTTTCAAAATTACTGTGAGTTATTTATTTTCTGTTTCTCTTAAGATGTCTCAACAGCTTTTTCAAATGCTTTGATAACACTATTTCTATTGTCAGGAGTCTTTAAAATTCTGTAGTATAATTTTCTGCTGTCAAAAAAATATATAGCTTTTTTAAAAAGCAAGATGTGGGAAGAAAACAGTATTTTTATCACATGCCACTTACTTTTAGCAAAGTAAATAAATGCATTTCCAGAACAGCTGACATTTTTAAAATTAGATTTGCATTATCAGTAATGATTTATTGAGCCACAGCAGCTTGATGGGTATTGAATGGAACACAAGATAGACACAGTACCAGCCTGGCAAAATCACAAAACTTAATTAGACTGTCAGGTTAGAAATGAATGGAAATTGTTTGTGTTGGGTAACTCAGTTTGCGACTGCAGAATCAGAGGTTAGATCCTTATGTGGTCTGGTTACTTCTATGAAGAGAAAAACTCCATTTTGGAGCCTAACACTCATTCAGAGAAAGGCAGAGGAACATGAAAGAAATGGTTGCTCAGTGCAGAAGTGAGCCAGGAGCTGTTTTGTTGAATAAAGCCTAAAGGTAAGTCAGAAGCTGTGTTATATATATAAAGGGCATCACACTATTAAGAAAAGGAAACATGTACCAATTTGAATTCTAGTCTCCTTGCATATTGTTGGCTTCCTTACCACTAAGAGCCTAAAACTGAATTTTACCATTAGTATATAAAAATCATTGCCTGTACATGGTTAAGTGCTCACACATTCAGCTTATAAAATCCATATGTAAGCCAAATATATGTGGCTTTCTGTACATGTAAAGAAACTTACAGACTAATCTAGTTATTTTGAAATGGAGCAGTTTCTAATTGGGAGCTGCATTCCCTGTGTATGGAGAGGGAGACAGCCTCCCCTTTGCCCCTTCCTAATTCTTCTCTGCTAGTTGGCCTCTTGTCTTAGACCCAGCACTGATTAGAAAATAACAGATAGGAGTGAATGTCTTAATGAATGCTATGGGCTATTGCTCTGGGCTCATGAAACAATCTGGAAGTGAGACGTGCACCGTGATTAGCTGCCTGCAGGGCTGAGTGGAAAAAGAGGGGCATTTTCCCACTGTTTGTGTGGGTCAGTCCTCCATGAACTTAATCAAACCCACCCCTGACCTACGGATAATTACATGGGCTTGTCCTTATTGTCTAAACACCTTTGCCCTTTAAGAAGTAGCAGTGAAAGAACACACCAGGCCTCTCGTTTCCATGGATTTCCTCCTCTAAGTCTTCAGAGTTTGGAGGCACTAAACAGATTATGGCTATTTTGCTTTCTGCCTTCTAATGAGTAATTTACAGCTTGCAATATTTAAGGATTAAATAAATGGCTCTGTAAAGCAGTTGGCCTCAGTAATGCATTTATTACCTTCTTCAGTTCCCCAAGTACAATTGATCGCTCTTCAGCAAGGCTGTTAATTGTTAGAAAAAAGGAAACAAGTTGTAATCTTTATGGGCATCTTCTAGCCTGGGATTAGAGCTAATAATTAACAGCTTGTCTCTTAGGATCCGAAGCCTTGTATCTAAACAAGTACTTGTAGATTAACAAGCCACAGGTTCAGGAAGCCTCCATTATGGCTATAACAAAAAGATCCATCAGGAAGACCACCCTGTTGAATTCCACTGATAAGGATTTACTGTAACTATGCTCATTATTCTCTGTGTGTGATCAACCTCCAGTGACTCAATCAAGTCTGTATGGAGGCAGCCCTCTATCTGTTTGCCAGGCGCCACAAGGACTTTTTAAGTTTTGATTTTGAATATGTTGTCCTCCTGTTTTCTTAAATAAAATCCAGTATCCCTGGCTATATGCCCTTATTTGGGATTTGAAAAATATAGTCACTGAAACACTGGAGAAGTTGGACAGAAAAACACATACCATGACCTTGTGTGAAGCATGTATTTTCTTGAAATCTGGTGACCAGGGCATGTGTGGAGAAATAGAAAATGGCAGAACTGGCTTAGCCCTTCTTTCTTTAACATCCTTCCGAGACTACCACCCATCTACCACTTTAGGCTTTGAAGATGAACAAAAGAAAGGAAGTGGAAATGAGACAGAGTGGTAGAGTGAAGTCTAACATGTTACTATGAAAAGCATTTGGCCTATGGAGTCAGGCAGATTTGGGTAAGTCCTGGTTCCACAACCCGCCAGCTCTGTGACCTTCAGCAGATGACCCAAAACCTCTATAAGCCCTGTTTCCTGTGTGTAATTGGGGACAACATCTCTCTTGCAGAGTTAGTATGAAATCTAAATGAAATCATGCATGTAAACACCTAGCACACTGTCTAGCTCATTGTAAGGAGAGGGAGAAAGAGATTTATATATCAATAGAAAAGTGAGAAAGGAAACAGAACAGATGCTTAGAATACTTTTTACCCATTCATGAAGGGAGATTGGATTCCCCACTCCCCCCAAGCACTTTCCTTCCACAGTAGCATCCCCTTGAAGAGTGGAAGGTCCTACATGGTTCAGTATAAATTACCGTGAAGAGGTTACACTGAGCAGCAGAGGTTAAAGATGAAATCTGGGGCTATACATTCAAAGGCTGTTGGCATTTTGCTGTGGCTTTTGTGTGTGTGTCTCTGTTGTGTCAGTTGGAACTGAGCAAGCCCTCTTGGAATATTGCCTGTTAACTTATCACTGATGCAAGGAATTAGCTACATCCCCCCCGCCTGCCCAGTTTTAAAGCAGTTGGGATTTTTTTTTATGTAAATTGCTCTGTACTAATTGACCTAATTTGCTCATAAAATGCCTTTTAAAGGTTAAAGAGTTGTTAACTGTGCCAATGTTATAAGGTTGGTACTCTTCAGAGACAGAGAGGAGACAAGTTCCTCACTGCCTGTAGTCTGTGCACTCAACGTAATTGGCCTTGAATGTGTTGTTCTGTGACCCACAGCCATTTTTGGTGCAGCCTCCAATAATAAAGTGCCTTGTTCTTTCTGTTCGCCAAAGTGACTGAAGTCAAATTCGAACTTTCTCTGTGGATATGTAAATCAAATGTTGGGATACTGCTGCTCTCCCCAATTTGTGTGTTCCTTTGAAGATATCTTTTTATAAACCTATGATTATAATGACCTGATTCTAAATAAGGAGGCACAATCATTTCCATAAAACAAATCTTTGGTTTGTTGTTGTTGTTGTTGTTTTCCTCAGCACTAAGAGAGTGCCTCTTTATTAACTTGGCATTCAACATAATGGGGCTGTTCTTGTCAATGGGTTTTGAGGGATTTTGGTGTTTCTGAAATGTCTCAGTGATATCCAGTGGAGGATCCTACTGGACCCTGTGGGTGGTGCCCCTTTTCTGTGTAACTTTCCAGACCTTTATCCTAGTTGAGATGAACTTTAAGTGTTCTCTTTCTACCCTTGCTTTAAGCATCTGTGAAGCCATATCAAACACTGAATCTTTGGAAGACTATTATCAGTATCAAGAAGAGATATCTGAAGGCTAAAAACAGTGTTTAGGAGAGTATGGGACCCATCTATCTTATACCAGGGGTTCTCCTCCTTGGTTGTACATTGGAATCCCTGTGAAGCTTCAAGAACTGATAAGGTCAGGTTTCTACACCAAGGGCTAGAACAAACATCAGTACAAAGCTCTGTGGCTAGCCCTTTGTAGAACCCTGTCTAAACTGAAAAAAAACATTCTTCATCAGCCCTCTTTGAGCCTGGTTGTTCAACCAGAAAAGAGCATGCTCTCATTCTGGCCACATTTCTCCTTTTCATCTAAAAACGACATCATGAATCACTTTGTCAAAATCCTGGCACATTCTGGCATTCTTTGATTTACTGTTTCCAGCAACACTATCAAAAAAGAAATGACATTAGTTCAGCATATACCTCCTTGCTATGCCATTTTCTTTTTCAATTTTGCTTCTCCTGCAAATGGAGTCCCTCATTACCACCTGATAGCTGTTGTGTACATCACATGTATTGATGATAATAAAGCCATCAGTCTGACTGCTCATAATTAAGAGTGTATAACTTGTGTGGTCAGAGAGAAGGGCGGGAAGAAGTATCAACTGAGACCTGTAGTCTACAGGAAGAGGCTCCCTACGCCCCCATCCCCACACCTGAAACACTGCACAAGTGTTAGTTTCTTCTTACTATAGAACTAGGGAAATTGTGGTTAGCTTATATGCCTAGAGAAGAGAATTAAGCAGAATAGAATCTCTAGCACTAAAAAGCAGCAACTTAGGGCCAAAGTGCTTTGAGCTCCCTCCAACCACTGGAACCTGTGTTGTGGACTGGAATGTCTGGGTTTGATGGAATTAAAGTCAAATATAAACTTCCTGAGTGCCAGAGAAGCAAGCGTACTTTGCTAACACTCTGTCAATATTGTTTTGAATGTATTTCAGGAAGATCTGGGAGCATTCCCTTCTTTTTCCATAAGCCTCTATGGAACAGGAAGGTTTATTGATGGTTTGTTGATACTCCGCCTACTTTGAGGGCAAACGTATGCCTAAAAGGAGGGGCGAGTTGGGATAACGGCAACTAAAATAATCATGAAACAGTAACAGAGTCTCTTTTTAATCAGAAAAATATTGCCTGTCAAAGGATAGATAGCTCTTAAGACTCATTGGTTGTCAGGAATTTAGCATAGGAAAATGGGACCTAGCCATAGGAAAGCTGCAAGTCTCATTTAGATTGTAATTCAGAAGCAGACAGTTCAAACCAGTGATTTATGATCCAGAAGACAGCCAAAGGAGAAACTAATTCCACAGCAAACAAAAGTCTTGAGACTCTGACTAGGTGAAGATGTGGCAAAGAGGGATTACAAACGTGGTAACCAGGGACCTACTGTTGGCCAAGACTGATATTCCTTTATCATGTGAGTTGAAGAATCAATTCTGTTTCCGGGTCTACCCATCAGGAGCCCCATGGTCTTGCATAGATTACTTCTTGCTGGGCCTCATTTCCTTTTGCTTCAAACAAGTGGAATTTGACAAGATTATTGGTTACCCGTGAACTCTGTGAATTCCATGGGCTCCTAGAATTCCATGGAGGTCCTTGGGGCCCAATGGAGTGGTCATGTGGTTCTCAAGTCCACCAAAATAGTTCCCTCATTAACTTGTTTTCTGTATCAGGCTTCCACATGAAATTTAGTTAAATAAAAGGGGAAACTCATGGTCTCTGTCTCTGATTCTGTTTTCTTAGGCTGTAGATATATGCTCCAGCCTCCCATGAGTGCCAGGACGGCCTGGGTTTGAGTATGCACTGTCTGTAGGAGGGCTTCCAGAGTTGTGATCTTCAGACAGCTTGAGTGGAGGGACTTCCCTGGTGGTCCACTGTTTAAGACTTCATGCTTCCAATGCAATGGGTGTGGGTTTGATCCTTGGTTGGGGAACTAAGGTCCTACTTGATGAGTGGCACAGCCAAAAAGAAAGCAAGAAAGCTGTTTGGAGACATCTCTCTGATTATCTCCCAGGTCTGTATTCCATAGAGTGGAAAGAACCCCATTTCCCTACCAAGAAAGACATTCGATTGTGATGCAAATGAAACATGCTGCATGTGGGGCTGGGTAAGAAGCCAGGGAAGAACACAACAGTGATAAAGCTGTTTCAAGGACCCATTTTCTACCCTGGGCTGTACTGAGAAAATGTGCATGTTATTGTGTACAGAGCTATTCAGCTGATGAACTGCATATAAAACAGAAGTTGAAACCAGTTTATGTAAGCAGTAATGCATGTTTCACAGATCATATCACAGTCCAGCTGGTTTTTGAAAAGCCCCAAAGAATCAGGGACTTAGTACCTTCCTGCTCCAGTGTTCTGAAATGAGACAGGAATAAACATACAATGGTAAACAGTACTTTGAAACTAGAAACTAGGTGGGGTTGAAGAGAAAATGGGAGATGAGGAAGTCAACAGACCACGTGTTAGATGATGTTTTGAGAAGTTTTATGGGAGAAGGACCAGAGAAATGGGGAGGTAGCAGAATGGATCCTAGGATCAGGTCCCCTTGACCTCCCTGAGTTGTGGAGCCTTTATCTTCATTTCTCTTCCTCGTCACTCCACCAGCCACCTTCTCTCCCCATGGTCCCTTAGCCCTAGTCCTTGCCCTGTGTTCTGCTACCTCTGCTTCTTACAACTTTTCTCCTCTACCTCCTGCCCCATTTTGCTTTCCTGATTTTCTGTCTCTATGCCTATCCCTCCTCTACTTCCAAACCCCTTGTGGTTCTCAAGCTTGGGTGCCTCCTTGAGCACACATAGCCTGCTCCACATTTCTTGACGAACACTATTAATCCTGAGAGATTAAAATGAACATGTCCATTGTTGGAGTCATCTGGTCTTTATTTTCTGGCAATGGCCAGTTTTTTATGCTTGAAAGGAGCACTCTAAAGGTAGTTCAACACCTAATCTGTCGGTGGTACCTAATTACCTTTTACCATCAACCAATAAGGGAATAGATCTGTAATAGCTCAATTTTTAATGACTTTTTAAGGATTAAACAATAACAGCAGAGCCCCCCACCATGTATAATTTAGTAACAGATGAGACCTACTATACAAGACAAGTCAGGAACTAAATTAGAGCACAGTGCTTATTCAATTATCACACTGAACTGTTGGGTTGAATAAGTCAAAATAGGGAATACAACATTTGTTATAACAACTTTTTTGTAGATTTGGCCCCATTTACTCTCATCTTAGAAATGTCAGGGTCTTTAATGAAATCCATAAACACATCAGAGGCAGTAATACACTCTGGCCTTTAACCTCTGAAATCCTAGGTCAAAAGTAACCTCTAAGTCATAAGGTGTCAAGTCACTTGTTGCCAAATCTCTCCCATAAAACACTCAAAGATAGTTGAAAGGAATTGGGACATAAGTAGGTTATAGGCAACAACCAGAAGACACACTGCTTATAAACACTCAACATATATACAGATACTGGTGAATACAATAGGAAACCTAACTGGGCCTTTTGTTCCCCATTTCCAAGTTTAGTTGTGAAACGATTGACTTCAAAAGGGTCCATTTCCTTTGTTAAAGGTAGAGGTGGAGTTACGCATGCTCAGTGTGTCTCATCTCTCTTTTTTTTTTTTAGTTGAATTTTCAATATCAGACTCTCAGAAATTAATAGAATGAGTGTACAGAGAAGTAGAATATAGTAGACCTAAAAAGCACTATGAACCAATTTGACATAATTAAGATTTATACAATTTTCACACAACAGTAGGATACAAATTCTATTCAAGTTCCCATAGAGTATAAACTAGGAGATTGTGAAACATATCCAGGGACATAAGCCCATAAGGCTTCTTAGATATAGCCCTCATTTAAAAATGGAAATTTAATTTACAAATACATAGGAGTTTTTAAGTATCTTTGATATTAATTTCTCATTTTGACATTATTTTCTCATTTAAATGCTTTCTTCTCTGCAGTCACCCTCCATGATTTTTCAGTCTTCTAACTTTATTGAGGTTTTCAATAGCTAAGTCACAGAGCTCTCTTGATAAATGTCACACTGCATTTGAAAATATGTGGGTTATTTTCAAATCTTTTGATATTGGTCTCTAACATAATTCCACAGTAATAAGAGAACAGACTGTATGATCTCAATGCCTTTAGACCAAGAAATTTCTGTACCTGGTCTTATGTCAGTGTGTTTCATCTCTTGAAGAGTCCTTGTCTGCCTCTGCTTACGAAAACCAATATCACAGAGGGTGGGAGCACTGTGAGGTGGTGCCGTGAAGTGGTCAGACGGATGGACTCTGGGCTCATACTTCCTGGATTCAGATCCTGACTCCCTCATTGCTAATTGTGTAATGTTGGGCAAGTTATTATGTTAACCCTACCGCCCTCAGTTTCTTCATCTGTCAATTGGTCATAATCGAGTATAACTCAGGGGATTGTTGTATGAATCATGTGAGCTAATAGTAATCATTCAGTAAATGCTAACTAATAATATTTCCCATGAAACAGTCTTTATACAGATATTAAGATATAGATGAATAGCCCTCTTGGTCTTATTGTTACATTGTTTGTTAAATAGATTTTTATGGGCTAGTTTGGGAGCCTGTTCACCACATATAACACCATTTCCATGGGAAAATGTATTTTGAGTTCCAAATATTCAACTTAGAAAGAAATGTTCCACTACTCTCCTCTTTGTAGAGGGAGTCTTTATATCAGTGCTGGGGCCTCTCAGGGTTACTAACATATTTCCATGTAAGTCTCCTGGTTTGTTTCTAACTTAAACTTTACAAAGTTTTAAAATGAACTGAAGTCACAAACTGAAGCCTTTAATTAAATGGTTAGTCCAGTTGCAAAACTGCCTTAATGAAAATGTATTGGGTACCTATGCATTGTTTGGGGACCTCTTTGGAGAAATGTGGTAACTTCTAAGATGACTGCTTTGATCATTTTTTAACTGAGGAAATTGCCAATAAGTTAAATTGAATTATTCCTCCAACTGAGTAAAGTCGTGCTATCTGAGTACTTAGGTAAATTTAGTTGCACATCAGGATCCATAGAAAACTGCATTTTTTTTGTTATTGACAAGGGATGTAAAGTTATTAAGAATTCCAGAACACCAAAAACTTCTAGGTAATATGTATATCACAATGAAGAAAGGCAATATTTTTTGGCCAAAGGTTGTCTGTCTAATATTATAAATAAGGTCAGTAGGTCATGGGGGCTATGTTGTCTCACCTTAGGAATAAAACAGACCTTGTTAAATAATGTAGCAGAAGAAAAATCAGGAGCTCTTTCCCTGTTCAAGATCAGTCAGAGAAGACTAAGCTTCTGTGTTTCCAGTTCCAGAGAGAACTAATTGTCTTCACTTGCTCTCTGGGTTTGCCCACAACAGATTACCATGTTGTGGTAATCTCCAGTTTTCCCTCCCTTTGATGGCATCCCCTTACCTACATTGCTCATGGCACTCTCTTCCTTCTCCCACACTAAAGAGTTGGGTAGTCAGAAGTTCCCGCATTCCAGGCCTATTCAACTCAGAAAGGGTGTCATTCTCTATGTATCTTCTTATATGTTCACTCATTCACTTTAGCTTCTGAGCTTTAATACTTCATATTACAAAGGCTGTCATATTCCCATCTGAATGAGATTTATTTCTACTTTTTGGTTTTCATTTCATTTAGCGACAAAAAAATTTATTGATCACCTGTTTTGAGCCACTATCCACAAAATCCAGCGATGCTTGTGACACAATTCCTAACTTCACAATCTAGGGAGACAGACCTGTGAACAAGTAACAGGTATTCACCCTACAACATGAAAATAGATGTATAAACAAAGGGGTATAGTAGCTCAAAGGAGGAGAGGGCTAACCCTATCTCCATGGTGACTGCCACCCCAGTTTGCTTGGCACTGAGAGACATAGAACCTTCAGTAGTAAAACCCAGGACATTCCCTGGAAAACCGAGGTGGTTGTTCACCATATCCATCTGGGAGAGATTGAGAAGACTTAGCAAAGGAAGTGCCATTTGAAATAGAAATTAAAAGGCAAGTAGAAGTTCACCAGGCACTGAAGGGAATAGCATTTGAGGCAGATATGAAAGAGCATTTCTTATTATAGGAATGAAGAACTAATTGGCATGAATAGTATGTGAGCCTTGGCTAATATGTGTATGTATGTGAAAGTGGGGGAAGCAGGGCTCTCAGATGAGAACAGAGGAGGACTAGAAAGAGAGGCAGGGGCCAAATCATGGAGGACCATCTGTGCCATGCAAAGGAATCTTTACTATGTCCAGTGTTTTCAAACAGCTATAGTGATCTCTTGGTTCAAATTAAACCTTGCTTGGAAGCATAATGAAAGTGAAAGTCGCTCAGTTGTGTCCGACTCTTTGCAACTCCATGACTATACAGTCCATGGAACTCTCCAGGCCAGAATACTGGAGTGGGTAGCCTTTCCCTTCTCCAGGGAATCTTCCCAACCCAGGGATCGAACCCAGGTCTCCCACATTACAGGCAGATTCTTTACCAGCTGAGCCACAAGGGAAGCATAAATAAATAGAGAATAAAATTAAGTATTTCTCTGATTGAAAAACATGTGGTACAGGGTCCTAGAATCTCTCCATCTATCTCCTTCTCCCACCCCTTTTCCCACTTAGCTGGTCTTGAGGGGAATTTAGGGGAGAACAGTTTGAAAACCATGTCCATGGACCATGTTGTTGTTGTTTAGTAACTAAGTGTTGTCCAACTCTTGCGACCCCATGGACTGTAGCCCTCCAGGCTCCTCTGTCCATGGGATTTTCCAGGCAAGAGGCAAGAATACTAGAGTGGATTGCCACTTCCCAACCCAGGGATTGAACCCGCATCTCCTGCATTGGCTGGCAGATTCTTTACCACTGAGCCACCAGGGAAGCCCTCTGTGGGCCATAGAGAGCCAAAAAAAATTGCTAAAGCAGAAAAATGGATGCCATGATGAGGTTTAGGATAAGACAGATTGTTCAGGAGGATGGACTGAAGAACACAGAGGCTTAAGTTCAAAAAAAAAACCTATTGGAGGCTATTGTAACAGTATGGACAGAGAAAAGTGGATGGGTATGAAAGCCATTTCTAAAGGTTGTATGCACTGAAGCTACTAAAGTTGGGGGAGGGAAAATTTTCTAGATGAGGAAGAAGGAGAAGTCAAGTATGACTCTGGGTTTCTTACTAAAGAAGCAACCAACTACAAAGAAAATCTCTAATCTCTTTTTTTTTATTGAGGCATAGTTGATGTACAATATTATATGTTTCAGGATTACAGCATAATGACTCGCAGTTTTTAACATTTGTATTCCATTTATAGTTATTATGAAAGATTGGCTATATTCTCTGTGTGGTATAATATATCCTTGTTGCTTATTTATTATACATAGTAGTTTGTACCTCTTAATTCCCTCCTCCTATCTTGCCCCTGCCCCTTCCCTTTCCCTACTGCTAAATACTAGTTTGTTCTCTGTATCTGTGAGTCTGTTTCTGTTTTGTTATATACACGCATTTGTTTTATTTCTGAGATTCCACTTGTAAGTGATATCATACAGTATTTATCTTTTTCTGATTTGGTGAGCAGCAGCAGCAGCATGTTGGGTGAAATAGTGAAGTGAAAGTCGGTCAGGTGTCTGACTCTTTGCAACCCCATGGACTATACTGTCCATGGAATTCTCCAGGCCAGAATACTGGAGTGGGTAGCCTTTCCCTTCTCCAGGGGATCTTCCCAACCCAGGGATCAAACCCAGGTCTCCTGCATTGCAGGCAGATTCTTTACCAGCTGAGCCACAAGGGAAGCCCTTGTGAGTAAAATAAGTCTGATTATTGAGCCAGGCTTCCCAGGTGGCTCAGGGGTAAAGAATCCACCTGCCAATCAGGAGACATTGGTTTGATCCCTGAGTCCGGAAGATCCCCTGGAGAAGGAAATGACAACCCACTCCAGTATTCTGGCCTCTTGCCTGGGAAATCCCATGGATAGAGGAGCCTGGTGGGCTACAGTCCATGGGGTTGCAAAGAGACAGACAAGACTTAGTGACTAGACAACAGCAATTTCTATAAAATGAGCCAGCCCATTTTCTTTTGAACTTTCAACTAACTTAGATAAAAACCAGAATGTGGTCACTTGTGCCTAGTTTGATTTTCTTCAGTCTTTCTTTAGCTAAGATTTGACTTTGCTAGGAAAATGCTTTTTGCTGTGATTGTTGTATTGCCCACAACTGGTTTTGTCTCTCATTAGCAGGGCAGTGAGTAGCAGTTTTCTTTTTTACAAAGATAGGGCCCAGCTTACACGCAAGTTCATTTTTTTTTCTTTCTTTTTTTTATTTTTAAAATTTTATTATTTTTAATATAAATTTATTTATTTTAATTGGAGGTTAATTACTTTACAATATTGTATTGGTTTTACCATACATCAACATGAATCCGCCACAGGTATACACGTGTTCCCCATCCTGAACCTCCCTCCCTCCTTCCTCCCCATACCATCCCTCTGGGTCATCCCAGTGCACCAGCCCCAAGCAGCCAGTATCATGCATCAAATCTGGACTGGCGATTTGTTTCGTATATGATATTATACATGTTTTGATGCCATTCTCCCAAATCATCCCACCCTCTTCCTCTCGCACAGAGTCCAAAAGACTGTTCTATACATCTGTGTCTCTTTTGCTGTCTCGCATACAGGGTTATCATTACCCTCTTTCTAAATTCCACATATATGCGTTAGTGTACTGTATTGGTGTTTTTCTTTCTGGCTTACTTCACTCTGTATAATTGGCTCCAGTTTCATCCATCTCATTAGAACTGATTCAAATGTATTCTTTTTAATGGCTGAGTAATACTCCATTGTCTATTTGTACCACAGCTTTCTTATCTATTCATTTGCTGATGGACATCTAGGTTGCTTCCATTTCCTGGCTATTATAAACAGTGCTGCGATGAACACTGGGGGACATGTGTCTCGTTTTGGAGGATTTTTTTTTTGAATAAAGCAGTCACATTCATTGTAGAAAATTTGGAAAATTGAAAAAAATGTTTTCAAATATTACATCATTAATAATCCTGCCACCTGGGAGGAACCATTGTTCACATGTTGGAGTGTTTCCTATCAATCTTTTTCTTAGTACATGAATTGAAGATAGGTGAGAAAGACTTGAGTAGAGATATATATATTTATACTTGTGAAGAGCAGTATTATTTGGAGTAGAATGTATTGAGCTAAGAAAGGTGAGATGAAAAGTGAGAAAATGAAACAGTATGGTATGTACACAGACATAGGGAGAGTGAAAAGGGAGAAAAGAGATGTGTTTGTTTAGGATTTGGTTTGGCTACAGAATGGAAAAAAGCAAGCTAAGGCTGCAGAGGTTGGCAGAAATTGTGACCAGCTGAAATAAGAGAGTTTAGGAGGAGGCAGCAAATGTCATTTGCAGTAACAATTTTCTTTTAATAACAGAACAAAGATGGCTTGTGAGGACAGGTGCTCTGAGCATTAATCATTAAACCCATTGCTTATTGGGGTGGAATAAACAAACCAGTTCTCAAAGTGTGGTCCTAAAACCAGCAGTTTCAGCATCAACAGGATACTTGTTAGAATGTTAATTCTCAGACCCCTCTCCAGATTGATATGTTTTTAACAATCCCCTCTAGGTGATTCCAATACATGCTACAGGTTGATAGCCACTGGATGAAATGGTCCTTCCTAACCCTTCCTAAAGTACATCTGTGGAGGTTTCTGGAATGGAGGAGAGATGTTCTCACCAGCTGATGAAAACGGGCCTGGGGAAAGACTTTGATAGAAATGTTTTTGATAATAATATTCAGAGCCATGGTGGGGAAAGGGGATGATAATTTGCTACAAAGTCCAAGCCAGTTCAAGAGGGAGCATGTCTTCATACTAGTTAAGAATCTGGGCGCATAGGCAGGCATAACCCTGGTGGTAATACCTGCAGGAAAACTCCTGTGTATCCTTCAAGACCCTGATCAAATGTCAAGCTCCTCTGTGAAGTGTTCTCTGAGCTATGGTGTCAGTGGCTTCATCCTTGTATTGACTTGGCACTTGCAACGTTCCTCTGATTGGCTCTTATCTCACTGTATGGTGGGTATATGTAAGTCTCTCTTCTTCACTAAACTGTATGACCTTTGAAAGTAGGACATTCCATTATTCATCTTTGACTCTCTAGTGTCTAATATGATTCCTGATACATACTTAATACTCTAGAATAATTTGCTTAGAGGAGGCATGAGGAATGGCCAGCTTTTTATGGCTGTCAGGAGCTCAGAAGCCTTTGAAAGATGAGTTTACTTTTGTGAATTAACCATGGTCTTGAGTTCAGCTCTGTGCCTTGAAAGTTAGGGCCCTTGATTCTGTTAGCACACCATGAGTTGATCTCTCTCCGTGACCTCAACTAAGATCTCAGAGATATATTAGCAACTTTATATGTTACAGTGGGCTTCCCTAGTAGCTCAGGCAGTAAAGAATCTGCCTGCAATGCTGGAGATGTGGGTTGGATCCCTAGGTCAGAAAGATTCCCCTGGAGAAGGAAATGGCAACATGGACAGAGGAGAATGGCTGGCTACAGTCCATGGTGTCGCAGAGTCAGACATGACTGAATGACTCTCTCTCTCTCTCTCCAACACACACACACACACACAACTTACAGTAGGATACAGGATTACTAATGTCAGCTTTTCTTATATTTTCCATTATAGCTAGACTTTCATGGGAAACCTAATTAAAATCTATAGGGGTATATCTGCCACAGGACAAAAGTATTGGATTGGTCAAAAAGTTTGTTAAGATGTTATGAAAAAAATCCGAACAAGCTTTTTGGCCAACACAATACTTCCATCTTTGGGACCCATGGGTTACTTCTCATCTCATCCAGGCACTGCCATCTTCTGATTGCTTTTACTTCTCTGATTCTATAATGTAGCCTGTTCATACCTGTGTTGTACTAGTTGCTTCAGTCATGTCCGACTGTTTGTGACCTCATGGACAGTAGCCCACTAGGCTCCTCTGTCCATGGGATTTCCCAGGCAAGAATACTGGAGTGGGTTGCCATTTCTGCCTCCAGGGGATCTTCCTGACCCAGAGATAGAACTCGAGTCTCCTGTGTCTCCTGCATTGCAAGCAGATTCTTTACCCACCAAGTCATCTGGGAAGCCCCTGTTCATCCCTGGTCTACTCACATGTATTCTCCAATCAAGATAAACAGTAAATCACAATCACCTTTGCAACTGTGCCTTCCAGAGGTTATACTTATATCAATGTGTTTAGATGTGTGTGTGTTTCCCTAACTCTGTGATCACAGAGTCCCAGGCAGTTCCTTGGTTTCATTTCCTAGGTGATTAATGACACATTCATTTTATGTGGATTTTTACTGGCTTCCCTGGTGGCTCAGATGGTAAAGAATCTACCTGCAATGCCGGAGACCAGGTTTGATCCCTGGGTCAGGATGATCCCCTGGAGAAGGAAATGGCAACCTACTCCAGTAATCCATGGACAGAGGAGCCTGATGGGGTGGCAAAAGAGTCAGACATGACTGAGAGACTAACACTTTCATTTTACTGGCTTAGCTCTCAGAGGACAGCCTTATAACCGTATTTCTAAACTTTTGAGGGTGGGGCACCTCAAAAGTAACTGTCCCTCAGTTACTGCCAAGAGTAATCATTTCTCAGTGTTACAGAAATTTTGCAGTGTATGCCAGTGTCGTTCTCTAAAATGGAGTTTTTAGACCCAAGGTAAAAATCAGAAACTGGATGTGTGTCTTCTGTGTTAACTCACGATCCTAATATGTATGTGCTGAATAGTTTTTTCTGATTTTTTTCTACAGGCATTATATCTGATAGCCACTAATGGAACCCCAGAGCTGCAGAATCCTGAGAGACTGTCTGCTGTATTCCGCGACTTTTTAAATCGCTGTCTTGAGATGGATGTGGATAGGCGAGGATCCGCCAAGGAGCTTTTGCAGGTGAAAATTAAATAGGACAGTTACAAACAGAGAGTCATTATATTGAGCTTTTCTACCTCGATGTGTGACAATCAGAGAACTCTGTTGAGAGATGCCTAGTTCACGTTAGGCGCTAACCATTTGATTTGAGATCACAGGCACAGAAATATAGGCATGCATCTAATATGTAATGGAATGGCATGTGGCCTTTCTTCTGAGAAGTTGGCAGTTTAAACTAGAACTCCCTTTTGTTCTTCCTGGAGTCTTATTTTGCAAGGGGAAAAAACAATGTAAACCTCTGGTGTTACTGTTTTGTTCTAAACTTTACTTGTGCCCCTGGATGTTGTACGCAGGTGCTCTTGGCCGGAGGTAATTCTCTACATAACTATGCAATTATTTCCATGGCATTTGCTACTCTAATGCTTTACTGGTCAAAGCCCCTTTGCTTGTGATGCCAAATGGCAGGCACCTGCTTGCCTGGGTGAGTACCATCCAGTGGTGAGTGCCTCTGTAACCATTTGTCCTTTTCATGGCTCTCAGGGATTTGTATATATGATGATAATTAGTACCTACTTGATACCAACTTTTTTACACATAGTATCTCATTAATTCTTACAACACTCTAAGATAGGTGTTATTAATCCCTGTTACAGATGTAGAAATTAAAGCTCACACAAATATTGAATGGCAGAACTTGAATTTGAGCCCTGGATTGTCTTTCTTCCACACAAACCAATTTAGAAGGGAAAAAAAAACATTTATATTGATAAAGCAATGCATGCCCAGGATCACTGCTGGGGATGGTCCCTCGGGGAAGAAAATAAAGATCTGTAATAGCCAAGCCAAGCAAAGTGACTACTTGTCCCTCCTGACTTTGAACACATAATCCAGTTAAACAAAAGGCATAATATTTGGTCATGCAGAGTGTGATTAATGATGAACTCAGTCTGTTCTTGGCCAAACAACAAAAAGTTCCTATTGTTTCTGAACTCCTCCCAGAGACAGAGAGCCACACTCAGGCAAAAATACCCTACCCCAACCTAAGTCATACTTGGGATAAACCAATTTGGAGGAACTGGGAAAGCTACACCTTCTCTTTTCTGCTACCTGTGAGCATTTCACAGGCTATCATGAGGCCTGAAAATGTCCTATCTGAAATAGCCCTTTATTAGTCCTCCCATTATTCCAGCCTCAAATTATAGATGAAAAACTGGAACTGTTGAGTACATCATTTCCATGTATTTACATGCCTCTCACCACCCCACTTACATATCCTGTACACACTCCTGTCATGTCTTCTTCACGGATGAGTGAAAATGCAGTTTCACTTAAGGTAGCTATATAGTTATATATATAATTAAATCAATTATCTAGTTAATTCCTTACTCAACAATACTTTTATCTGAACCAGTCAGATTACTGATGCAGAATGATGTTTTGAGAAGATCAAAGTGTGTTTGTTGCATCTTTTGATTTTATATATGTAAGCTATGATCTGCATATTACCTTAAGTCCATATAACTCCATTCTCTGCCTCTAGTTCATTTTAGAGGTTGGAAAACAGACATTTACACGACATTCACACCACTGGAAGACTTGAGAAAAGGCACAAATAAATGGACTTTTATGGAGCAACTTCTATTTGCAAGGCTTAAGTGCACTGGTTGATACAAATCTCTTAAAGGCATGATTCCTACTCTTTAGAAGTTCCGTCCCCTTGGGAATATGAAAAAAAAAAAAGATTGTTCAGAGACTCAGCGGAACCAAGTGGCCATTCAAACAGTGAATGTCATAACTGATTAAAGATATGCATCTATGGCCTATGGCATTCAGAAGATGTCTGTGAAAGGGAAAGAGTTTGGCTGGACGTTGAAAGACAGATCAGTCTTAGATAGTTTAGGGGGAAAAGGGGAAGGAATTTCAGATGGAAGGATTATCACCTGATCAAAGGCACGTAGGCAAAGTTCAAAGGAACAGAAAATAGACAGTGTGGCTGAAGTAGAGTTCAAGTCAGGACAGCTGCAGGTGGCAGGACTGTAGAGAGCCTTGAAAACCAGGCTAAAGCATAGGGGCTGTAGGTAATGGGGAAACACTGAGGGACATACATGATGAAAGGTTTGTTCAGGAAGATGATGCTGGTGGTCTGCAATAAGAATTAGCAACAGAAACAAATGGAGGCAGGAAGATGTGGGGGAGGTTATTGTTATAATTCAGGATTAAGTTGATTAGGCCTAGGCAAAGCAAGAGATCATTGTAAAAGGCATTGAAAAGGCAGCATTTGGTAACTGATTGCATGTAAAACATAAGAAGAACACAAAAGTGACTTCAGAATATCAAACCAGTGGTAGCATTCAGCAAAAGCAGAAGTGATAGAAGATAATAATACACTGGCTAACATTGATTGGCCTTGATATAGCTTACAAGAAACTGTTGCTTACCTCATTTAACCACTATGATAAGCAAAGGATTGGATTGAACCTAGGTATTCTGACTCCAAAGCCCCTATAGCTTACATCACATGAGTACTCTGTTTGAGAAACTTCAAAGTATAAAAAACTATATATTATTTTAAAATTATTTATTTTTAATTGAAAGATATGCTTTACAATACTGTGTTGGTTTCTGCCATACATCAACCTGATTGAATGTACATTTTTCAATGTTGAGTTCAAGGTGGCAGGAGGACATTCAAAAGGAAATAAACAACAGGCAATTAGAGAAATAGGGCCAAAATTTAGGAAAGAGATCAGGTCACGCAATGGATATTTGGGAGTCATCTCCATAAGGCTGATGAGAGCTTGGTTAGAACCATGAAAAGGAATGAACTCTCCAAGGAATTAAATTAGAAAAAGATGATGAGAGTCAAGTTATGGGAGGTGGAAAGAGGACGTGAAACCAGGAAGAAGATAGGGAGGGAGCAGTCAGTGAGCTTGCATATAGAAGAGAACTGAGACAGTAGAATGTTACAGGCCCTCAAAGAGAACAACATTTCAAAGAAGGAAGGGACATTCACTTGTATGAAGTACTATGGAGCAACCAAAAAAGAAATGGCTGAGGCACACTATTGGGTTTAGCAGTTAGGAGGCCTTTGGTTTCAGGGTCAAGGCCTCTAGTGGTCAACAGAACAGTTTTTCAAGCATTGAAGGCTGCTCCAGATAAAGTCATCAGTTTAAGAAAATCAGAAAGTTAGACTGCCAAACACAGTGAAATTTTACAAGACACCTACTCTGAATTTCTAGCTCTGCCGGTCAGCTTCCCAAAGATTTCATGACACTGAAGAACAAAAACATCTGCAGGACAAAAGCTGGCACTATATTTTTTTAAAATGATGTTTAATTGGATCCACAAAATACAAATTTTAATGAACAAAAGGCTCCTTGCAAGTGTAAAGTAATATACTTGTTGAAGGAAAGAATTCCAGTAATTCCTCTGTTTTTCCTTTTGCAGCATCCATTTTTAAAATTAGCCAAGCCTCTCTCCAGCCTGACTCCTCTGATTATTGCTGCAAAAGAAGCGATTAAGAACAGCAGCCGCTAGGACTGCCAGCCTTACCCCACACCATCTCCCTCATGAGTAAGACTGAAATAAAACTCCGCTGCAGGAAAGATGGAAGAAAAGACAGTCAAATGGGGTGGTGTTTCTTTAAATTTGAGATGAATAGAAACTTCTTATAAGCCTTTTTCCTACTCCCTCAGATTATGTAATTTATTTGTAAGCCTGAATCGCGGCCCCTACAGGGCAGCAATGTTGAAGTGACCATTAAAAGGTCACTTCCACCGTGAAGCGAAAGAGCCAGTAGTGAATCCCCTCATTCTGTGCGTTCACTTTGAAGAAAAAAGATTTCTCAAAGATGCACAATCCCTCTTCATAGTGTTGTGTTTGTTTTTAAGTTAGAGAGTAGTCAGTCCCTCTTGCATTTGAACCTCCTTCAAATCTCCTTACCCAATGTAACGTTTTTCACTTGCATTGTCATTAGATGTCCAGAAAAAAGATGTCAAACATTTTTTTAAAAAAAAAAGAAAGTAAAAAACAAAAACAAAACAAACAAGCAAACAAAAAAACAACAAAATGAAACAAAACAAACAAAAAAAAACCCTCAGAGCAAGTACTGTGTGAACATGTGGAAGTCCATGCCCTCATAGAGTTCCAATTTTTTATTCTTCTATAGTGGTGGCTTGGTTTGTGTACCTGTTTTTCTGCATTTGTAATGGAAAAGGTTTCTTTTATGACATTTTCCAAAAGCAGAGAGGAATATGTGTGTTCAGGAAGGGCTTTTAAAAACTATCTAAATAAAGTTCAGATGGTGAAATCTTATCACATTTTCATGATGATGCTTAAGTGGTAGTTGATTTGTATAAAGCTGCTTGCTCATCTTCATGGTACCTGCAAAAAGACACACCAAAACTATGGCACTCCAGCTGGGTGAGTCTAGGTCTTAAACCTAGGAAATCCTGATTGGAGAGGCCACACTTAAACAAACGTGGGGCTTTCTCTAAGAGCCAAAAGGAATATAATATAAGCATGAAATACTGAAATCTTCATTGGACAGTAAGTAAACAAAGATATAGATACCTAATTTAATCCTGTTTTGTGCTTGTGGAAGGTATGCAGCTGTAAAACAGGCACATCAGGAGGAAACAGACCCATTACCCAACGTTTGCTGATGATAAAATATTATTTATCTTCACAATTCATAACAAACATTAAAAAAAGTTTTAAGACATGGAGAACAGAAATATGTGAGCATTCAACTCTGCAAGAAATGGGAGGTTAGTGAAAACTACATCCCAGTCAACGTTTGGCTCTAAGTACTTATTGTCGTTTCCCCTATGCATCACTAATTTCTGTTTCTGCATATGGTGTGTTCATACTTCTCCCTTTGGGCTTTTGAATTTCAAAAACATGTATCTAAAGATCTTGAAGTTCTCCAGTGAAAAGCCTTTGGCTTTGCAATCATGTATCCCAAGAGCTACCAGTCCAACTGAGTTCCTTTTGTGGCTTGGGCAAGATATGAAAATTTGACTATTATTTCACCATGTATCAATTTATTAGACACTCAACAGTCACCACTTCCTGAATCTTCTGAGAGTAGAAAAATATCTGGAGGGTGTCTGCATAGAAAGAATATGCTTCTCTTTCAAGTGTTATCAGTTTTATAAATTCTGCAGTTTTTTCTCTAAGCCTTTGAAAAGCTAGCAGTTTGTGCAGTAGAGGGCTCCTTGATTGTATGTCAAGAATCTGAATAGAACTTATCTGCATTTAGCAAGAGAGGGAAAGAGATCACTTTCATGGGCCTCTCTCTTTCTCTGCTGAGGCACATCCGTCCATGTAATCTGTTCATTCCTTAAAATGAAAGCACTTTCTTTAGAGAGTTTCTGCTAACCAACCATATAGTGCACATGTTTATATTTAGGAGATAACACCACTGGTGGATTTCCTGTTGTTTCCTTTGACTATGAAATTTGGGAGGGGCTTGACCCCTGCCCCTAGAAAATGTGCACATGGGCATAAACAACAAATGTGAAAAGATCAAATGGTAATATTAATTTGAACCATATTATGTTGTTCTTCACAAAGACATGGCTGGGCCTGAAAATGTTAATGCCACACTGTTTTATGTGTGTGAGAGAGTGAGGCCTTAATTTTGATTTCATTTAAAATTAAGTATTTTAAAAATGTTTCATTCATCATACCAGGGAATTCAGTGAAACAATAGGTGGGATGCAAATAGAATTCAGTACATTGGTACCTATGCCCTGCCACTGGAGAGAGCCCCAAACCTGTTTGGGAAGCTCTAATTGTCCATGAGCATCCCTTATATGTCATGAAGGCATTTTTTTGGCGGAAGGACACCTGGAGCAGTGATCCTTCAGATTACTGGAGGCAGAGAAATGGCTGCTCTTTTATGCTTTCAATTCAGCATGTTAACAACGAGGAGTCTTGTACTACTTCACCACATCCTGTTGTATCAAGATTTTATGATAATATATCCCAGTAGGCTTTACTCTTACAGATTTATATCTATGTAAATTTTAAAATGAGAACAGCTTCTAAAGACCATTCCCTGTGTTGGAGAGTTATGTATATTTCTAATAAGTATTAGAGAGAAGCTGTTTCTCCTGCCAAAATGATGCTGAGGGATTTACACTTGGTATACCTGACCAAGTTGTACTCCAGATGGTTAATAGTTTATTCCCTTTTCCTGGATTGTTTTTTTGCAGCTCATCTTGACATTGGTGAGTCTATCCATGCCCTGAGATAAGGAGGGCGCATCATCGAATGTTGATTCCAAAATGTCCTGAGAGAGGGATAGGGCAGTGGGAAAGTCAGGGAAGGGTGAGAAGCACAGTAGAGATTATTTATTTAAGAAAGAAAAGAACGTTAATGTTGTAGCAAGGATCCAGCACGTTGTCATCATCCCGTGAAGATTTTTGGATGACACATCCCCTCAAATCAGTCACCGTGTTGGGTAATGACTTCGTTCTTGCTGATCTCGTCTATGTGTCATTGTAAATATTTGTGTGTCCGTGTTCCATTTTGGCTACTGGATGGCCAAGTCATGTAAGAAGATTTAACTCAAGTATTTATTCTTTAATTGTGTTATTCAGATTTCTTTCAGGCTTGTGAATTGCACCCCAATGTTTGATTTTAACCACCTGATCCCCACATCTTTCCCTCCCTTGTGAAGCACATTCCATTGCTAAAGAAATACGAAATTGCTTCCTGTCGTCTGTAAAACTGTTTTGATAGTTTGAGATGTTTGTCTATAAACGATATTTCTCAGCTCAAAGATTGTGTAAATAATTCTATTCCTTTGCTCAATGGGTTGTTTATTTCTAATGAGGCTGCCAGTTCTCAGAGAGAATCTATAAAATCACCTTTAAATAACATAAACAGGGATGACAACTATGTGAAAATAAGTGTGCATATGAACAAAGACTGGGAACACAGACAATTGAAATCAGTTGTGTTGGGGTGGTGGGATTATGCACATTTTTTTTCTTGTTAGAATTTTTTTTGATATTGTTATACTATTGCTTTATAATAAATAAACATCAGAAAGAGGACTATAGAAACATAGAAAAGACACCAGAAGCAGATGGCTTCTGGCCAGAGCCCAGAGCATGCAGGGCACAGATACTTGCTAATTACAATTATTCCATAGGCTTTATATTTGCCTGGATGCTGCGGTTGGCACACACTTGGTATGGCACTTGCTTTCTTCGGGGACTAGTATCTATAAGTTAAAGCTAGGGAGATGTCGCTATTAGAACTCCAAACACATCCTTCTGCTTTCAAACTATCTGGCTGCCCCCTCTGCTTTGGTATGGCCTTAAGGTTTCTGTTTTACTTATTTTAGATTGGAGGGGTCACTTTGGATAGCCCCTCTGACAACATCTGTTTCAGGTACTGCCTTTCTGGATCATTTTAGCAGATTTTAGGTTGAATTTTGGAAGAACAGAAGGTTAAAATCCCCAACTCCCACCATTTCCTTTTCCAACAGGGTATACTATCATTCAGGTAGGATTTTCTTTTAATAAACAGTAGGCAAGTTTGTTGATTTCTGTAGAAGTTATGACTTGTACTTAAAAGCTGGCTGTGAAAATATTGAGACAGATATTTAGAACAACCCTGGCCTCTTGGCATTCAATCTCAACTCCTCTGAGCTTTGGCCTGAGGTGGTGACCTCTAGGTGCTTTCTGATCTGCCTAATTATAGGTTGTATGCAGTGACTACTATCATTTTAAACGAGAATCAGGGAGACTATCTACCCAAAGAGAGGAATTTCCGTGTAACTCACCAAAGACTTTGCAGGTGAGGACTTTTATGATACGGTAGTGGCCTCAGGTGTTAGTTTCACCAAGAGCAGACCTTTTATCTAGAGAACCCACTTTGGGCCATTCTCAACATATAATCTACTTATAAGAGTCTTAACCCTGACATCCCCAGTTGTATCTCATGGTCCTTTTCTGAGATACTTGCAGTTAATATTTGGTTAAACAAAGGCATGGCCAGTGATGGCCTACTCCTAGTCTCTGAGCAAGAGGACTGAAATTCAGCCTTTGTAAACTGACAGTCTAACAGACCTGAAATTTTGAGTGAACTTAACACACAATTCTAAACATATATTTGCATGTGGATTGGGAAGGAATTAAAGAGGACCCTGGAAATAATGGAACTATTTTTCCTAAGAAAGACTTTTTCATCAGAAATTGGTTTTTGATATGATCTTTCTGTTGGTAAGCTTTTTTTCCATTCCTTTTCTGATCCCATGCTCCTTTAGTGACCAAGTGAATATAAACCCAACTCCTCGTGCATTGAGGATGTCTGTTTAATATCAAGCAGTATCTAACTGAATCTGCAAAAGCAGGAACTGAGATTATAACTTCCACATGCACACTCTTGTGTTCAAGTAGATGATAATAATGAGGAGCATTTACTGCCACATGGTACAGTCACATTTGCAAGATAAACTTATAGAAGCTGTTTAGTGCCATCAGAGTCTCCTTTGGAAGCTGCCGTCAGATGAATGCTATCCCATAATACCAGTAGTGAGACAGGTACCATGTGCATCTGATTTAGGACCTGTGAGGAAATTAACAGCAATCAGAATCAATCAGATGTAATGGAAGAAGTGCTAACCTAGAAGTAAGAATGGTGGTGGTGGTGTAGTCACCAAGTCATGTCCGACTCTTGTGACCCCATGGGGTGTAGCCCACCAGGCTCGTCTGTCCGTGGGATTTCCCAGGCAAGAATGCTGGAGTGGGTTGCCATTTCCTTCTCCAGCGGATCTTCCCAATGCAGGGATTGAACCTGGATCTCCTGCATTGTGGGCAGATTCTTTACCGACTGAGCCACCAGGGAAGCCCAGAAATAAGAATACTTGAATTCTAATGTAGGCTCTGCTCCTAACTTACTGTGTGCCCTTGGGCAAGTCACTTAACTATGTTGTGTCTGTTTCCACATTTATAAAATAAAGGTATTGGACTAGCTCTCCAAGGCTTTCCAAAGCTCTAACATTCTGTGGTACTATAGATTGCCTTGCTAATTCATCCTGCTAAAGTGATGGCAAATATCATATGCTTAAGCCTGGGTCTCTTATGTTGCAGTTAAACAATAGAACTATGTAAGATGATGCCAAAAAGAAAAATTAAACCTCAAGTAAATGAAGTGAATAAATACTAGGGAATGCTGATAAAACTCGTGGCAGCCTTCCAATTCCCTCACTGTTGTTTTGCTTTTGATTTAGTGTTCCTTTCCTGTCTAGTGTTCCAGCTTTTCTTTTCCATACACTCTGTATGTAAAGTCTGGATTTCACTAAGCTGTGGCCAGTATTTGCTACTAGAACAGAAACACTGTCACACTTGCTAGAATAGAACTGTACTTCGGCCTCTCCTTCCCTATGAAGCAGTGTTGGGCTTTATAGAGTTTACTTCCAAAATGGCACAAGATGGCAGAACCCATGCCATGGCTGGGACTACTGAGTGGGCCTAAACATTTGCAGGTTGCAGAGAGAAAAAGGAAAAAATGATGATGTGCTATTAGCATTAAGGAGTGTTGACAAATCCACTTGGGAACCAAAGACAGCATTTCTGATGACAGCTCCCACAAGGATTGGCCAATTGGATGAGTATGATACTAGAAAGAGGATCAACTTGTAGTTAGTGGACAGTCCCAATGCCCTGCCTACAGCAGTGCCAACCAGCCCTAAGTGTGAAATTCAAGTTCAGTGTGTGTGCTTGTGTGTGGTGTGCTTTATGGACCCGCATATACTATATTCATTAGTGATATTAAGACCTTTCACAGAATTCTGTAACCACTAGTGGGTTGAGTTTTAAATCTCAGTACATCAGCAAGGAAGAGACAGATCAGAGGGTAGTTAGTGATGTGTACTGGGATTACACTCATAATATCCAGACAAAACAAGTTAAGGAGGATCTGTGTTTTCATTATCAGAATTGTATCTCATTTGGCTGTGCTTTACTTTTGTTAAAATGTGTTATCTGTAAACCCATGTGTAGTGAAATTCTTCTGTAACTGAATTAAAGGTATTTATGGTCTTTCTGTTTGATTTTTTAAGTAAATTATTTCTTTTGTAAACCTGCTGATGGTATGGTTCCATCCTTCTGACCTCAGCATCTGCTCTTTTTAAGGACTTTTGTTTATGATATTGTTACTTTAAATTGTGGTTGAAGCAATAGAAAATTGAAATATGGATTGTGCATGACTGTGTCTTGAGTGTAAAAATAATGCAGTTTGAAACTTGGACCTAAAGTATTGCAAATAAAAATGACAAACATCACTGAGCTGGTGCTTCTCTCTTCTGTCACCCTTCATCCCACCCCCTTGGCATTGGCCATTTACCCCATTCACAGGTTAGAGGGTAGCATTCTCTCAAAGGAATCAAGGCAGGGAAAACGTCCAACCTTGTAAGCAATATAGGAAATGTCCTGCAGATCCTGCCACTGGATAACTCAGGCCCAGAATCTCCATCGGGTTTTTACATAGAAGAGCTCGAAGAGACAAATCTGTATACTCGATGCAGAGCAAAAGGTAGATAAAGGAAAACTGCCAAAAGAAAGCATATGTAGTCTTTTGCTTTTTTGCTCATCTTTCTGCTTGGAAAATTCGGAACAAGTACATCTGCATAATATTTAGTGTTTATCTTCTATCTAGAATCAAGGGCCACAAGTCACAGGAGATTCCAAAGCCATGTCACTGAGAACATTCATTCTTTCATTCACTCTTTCATTCATAAAAGGTTTATTGAGCTCTTGCTATATGTCAGGCACTGTGGACTTTTCTGAGAAAGATAACGTTTGTATTAAAAACCAACTCCAAGTGTGACTAAATGACAGTAAAGTTCACTGAAAGCTGCTAAGTGAACATGTTGGAGTCAGGTTTATCAGAAACTCTCTGAGTCCTTAGGATGAGATAAAAACACCAGCGATTCAGCATAGTGGAGGTTTGTTACCCTGGTAATACTTTTACAGTGGGGTAGTATTCCTTCTGGAGCCTGTGTATATAATTTGATGTCTTTGTGTAAGTGGATACCCAATGGTACTCTGTTCCCTTTGAGCAGATTATATATCTTGTGCTCACTGAGTATTCTTGCCTGGAGAATCCCATGGGCAGAGGAGCCTGGTAGGCCATAGGCCATAGGCCATAGGGTCACTAAGAGCCAGACACTACTGAAGTGACTTATCATGCATGGCACACAAGATAGACTAGTACACAACCAGTGGAGGGTGAAACGAGTTGCCCTGTCATCAGAGGAAGGAGGTGTCCTGATAGATGGTTCCTCCCCAGGCTGCTATCAGCAAGGCTGTATTCTCATGGAGCATGTGCTCAATAAGAGAAAGATAAATACCATACTCTAAAGCATATGTATGGAATCTAGAAAAATGGTACTGAAGAACTTATTTAAAAAGCAGCAATGGAGAAACAGACATAGGGAACAGACTTAGGGACATGGGCAGAGGGAAGGAGAGGGTGAGATATATGGAAAGAGTAACATGGAAACTTACACTACCACTTGTAAAATAAATAGCCAACAGGAATTTGCTGTATGGCTCAGGAAACTTAAACAGGGGCTCTGTATCCCATGATCTTTTCTAACTCATTTTTTGTATCATTTTGAGGATTATTAACACCTACCTTAAGCCATCCTTCAAGTTGGGTCTGGATCATAGGATTTTATAGGCTATTAGTCAAAGCCCTGAAGTCATCTGCACTAACATCTGTACTATAAGGGATGCAATGTTGCTTGTGCTGGGCCTGTGCATGGTGCTCTGTGACCTTCCAGGAAGCACTGTTCCTCTGATGGGAAAGGTGAGGCTCAGCACTTGGCCACAGGCTTAAGGATCCAGAAGATGCCATGTACCAGCTTTAGTTTGCCTCACTTTCTCAATTCTTTGGGTTTTCCACCAACTTTTCTTTTACCATCATGGCATAACAATTGAAGGAGGCTCCCTCCCCCTCCCCCCACCCC